>NC_139347.1:47364615-47667115 GCF_055883805.1 Amblyomma maculatum | reverse complement strand
GCAGGGCGAGGAAAGAAACGTGGAGACAAAAAGCTGCTAGATGAAAATCTCCTTTTAAATTTCAGAAGAAAGAGCGAAAGACAAAGGGAGGTGACGGACAACGAGAGGAAAACGGCTGCCTCCATTAAAAGCCGAGATTGGAGTTGAGCGGAAAGGAGATACGGTGTATTACGCCGGCACTTCGGAATTGGGTGAAGAACGCGGAGACCGGAGAGCACACAGGATGATTGATGGACTAGATCCCGCCAATTGATTGCCTAGTTTAAATACATCAGGAGCCATCGCTGTACTGACTGAGGAGGGCACAAATTCTAGCATACACTAGGCCGCTCGAAGTCATTACCTGCGACTTTTTTTATAAAGCTATTTTACGTAGTTCTGCCTGTGCGGTTCTACACGTAGTGTGTATGAACAAACTAAGATAGCGCTGCGCAGTTGCATCGAGAAGCACCTTGGGGAAGCAAGTAGTGGCGTCAAGGTCAACCGTAAATAAAGCGTCATTCAGCATGAAGTCACAGTGCCCAACTGAGCGCCATGATGCAACTATGACGGACTAGCTGCAGTTGAGGGACCAGGTGCAACCATCGCTATTCCTAATAGCGTATTGAAGGAGCCGCCGATGTAATTATTTTATTATTAGGCAGTGAGTATTCCTGGACCCCGTTTTTTTATGAAATGGTGCACCAAGGCCCGACTGCGAGAAACGCACTGAAAACAATTAGATCATAAGCTGAAGACGTGAGAATCCTGGACTAGTGTGAAGCGGCTTCTGGAATCAATTTCAGAAATTACAGAGTTATGAAGAGGTTTCTAACAAGAGAGTTGCATATTCCTGTTGCTTTCAGAATATGGGGCTCTTATAAAATTGACGCTTACTTCGAGTGCGCTACGCTGCCCGTGTCATATTTAAACGATGCATGATTGACCTTGAGCTCGATTTATGTTTAGCACTTAAGTAACTTTCGAAGCTTTGGTAATGCAGAAGGCTGTACCCCCAACAGCATTTCGGTGCTTGTAAGCCTGCTATATGCCGTTGTTGTTGTTTTTTTTTTCCTTTTTTTTTTTGTACCCTTCCTACCTTAATATCAGAAAATAACCATGCCACTCAGCCTGCAAAACGTTCCCCATGCAGCAACCCTATGATGTAGTCGAAGGAGATTGGGAACTGCTTAAGCAATATCCATTCCAGTACTGAGCACTCTTATCTTCACCTAGGTACCGCAACTAAGCCCACCAAACAGGCCTCATTTTGTGCTGCCTCTTTCCCACTTTTCTCTACTGAGCGTCTCCTGAATCTCAGATTTTAACCTTGTGTCGCAACTTTGTTATTATGTTTCCTGGGGGAAATTACTCTGGAGACCTAAAGAAGAAGCAGCTCGCTGATTCTATGAGTGGACAGCGAAGGCTAGCGTGCCTCGGGTCAAATATCTTTTCAGAAACGTAGCCATGCAGGAGGAAAAATAACTATTCTGCTCAACAGATTTCGTTCCTGCCGAAGCTTTTACGTGCAGAAGCAGCCACGGAACTAAGAAGCAGTTATGTTAGCTATAACAATTTGTTTCCTTTCAAATTAGATAATAAAAGTGAAACGTGCCTTTAAGAAGAACAACCAACTTTTTTCTAAGTTTGGTGCTCTATCCTTTCCAAAAGTAACCATTCAGTGTAACTTATTTCTTAGACCTATAGCGCTTCACGTAAGGGCCCGTTAAGATCAAAAATTGAGTGGCGAAAGAGAAGTCCCTCTACTCAAGAATCTTTATGAACTGGGGTGCCATAAAAACCGCGCTGTACGACTGAGAAACACAGACCATTACCTGGTTAGTTTCTGCCAACAGTGTACTCCTTTCCTTTTTACGCTTGGTGACCATAACGACATTGAGAAGACGTTAGCAGGGAGTACATGTTGAGGTTTTTGAGTGCGCCTGTTTCAACATGTTCTGAGCCATCTTTATTTCAAATTTAAATGAAAAGTTCCTTCTTGTAACTAATTAAAACTTTTGCATTGTTTTTACTAGATATCGCCGCAATGTTATTAGTTTTAATTTCTCGTTAAATATGGCGCGGTAAGAGGCGACCGCAGCACAGAAATATTCAGAACGCCGCTACAATTAAGTTTTACCAGCCACACATCCCAACTTCTCGTTTTCATGAAAAGGTAAACTGTTCTGTAGCGGTTATGTAGAGGTAGAGCAGCGGCCAGTATTTTGTATTTGATTACAAAAACCAGGAGAAGGAGGGAGACGAAAAGGCCGCTAGAATGATAGAGAGAGTGATCTCTAGGGACAGGGCATGAATAAAAACGGTACCATCAGATTCGTACAGGACTTCATTATAACAAAATTTTCTTTGTAACACGTACCTGGAAAAAGAGGACGGAGACAGAATATCAACGCTATCATTAGGAATGCATGGAAGAGAGCAGTGAGCATCTCAGATGCACTTCACTTTAAACAAAAGGCGTATTAAAGCCCCGCATTCATGGCAATATGAAAAAAGTTTTGAACGCTTATCTGGCGGCTCAAGGACTAGACTAGCTAGCGGCAGGGAGGTTAAAGCAGTGCTCCACGAGCTCGCACTAGCTATCCCTTACTCTTTTCGCGACTGGCAAGAAATACGAAGCTATTACCTAACCTCGCGGTCAATCCCGTAAAAAGAAACGTTTAGCATAACTTCGATGAGGACAGAAGAAAAGCGGCCAGTGATGGTACCTTTAAATATGTCATAAATAGGAGCTCACTTAGCAAAAAAAAAAAAAAAAAACATCAGTTTCCGAGCAGCCGTTGCCGAATAAGGCGTATTAAACATATTGGACGCTAATTTGCGCAGTGCCAAAAAGCGCCTCCTGTACTTAGGAGACAAAAATGGTTTTCTTTTTACCCTGTAATGAGGGGGGGGGGGGGGGACCAACAATAAAAGCATTGCGTAAGACACCCCATTATTGCAACGTCTTCCTACTGCTTTTATTTATTGTACACCAGAATAATCACTGTGTACAAAAGCGATAAAACGATCATCTTTCATTCTGTTTTAGTCTAATTGGAACGGTTAACTATTGACTTCCACGGAAAGCAAGCAGCTCATACCCTGTGTCATGCTGATTAGTAATGTGAAACATGATGCACATGACAAAGTAGAACTAAGGCCGTGGCCTTTTTGGTTCTACTTTCATCATTTGTCCATCTTCTTAGTTTTCTTAGAAATGAAACAATCAAAATGTGTCGCAATATGGAAAAGAGCACCAGAAAGCAGGTAAAAAATACCAAAAAAGGGTTACCCAGCATGTTTATGCTCTGTGTTTTCACCGGATGATATTTTACTTACATCTATGCTGAGATGACAGCGGCGACGTAGACGCAGAGTAGAGCAAATCTTCGCCGAAGTAGCACCTGTCGCTATTTATCTGCCTCTTTCATCAAGGATTTAGAAAATTTCATTTTCGGATTTATTAAACTTATAATTATTCGAAGGTAGGGAGAGTGCACGATCTTCCCAGAACGTTGTGCGGATAATTCGCCTGTATAGAAAACATACTTGGGGTCCTTTGTGGTAATATGGCGCTGGAGACTCATAACCAAAGCAAAATATCGTGCATTGCTGAGTCTTGCTGCTTAGCGCATGAATTTCATACGAAAACAGCTTTATTGATTTAAAATAAACACAGGCACCCTATACTAGGCCAAGGATCCATAACAACAGCGCGACAGACGGGACGTGGAAGAAAGGACGACAACACAGAGCGCTGACTCACAACTCTGTCAGCGTTGTGAGTCAGCGCTCTGTGTTGTCGTCCTTTCTTCCACGTCCCCTCTGTCGCGCTGTTGTTATGGATCACCGTGCACACCAACTCGTCCAACAACTGGTATAGGCCAAGGAATAAAGTTAAAAGGCTGCCGGCACTCACGAGCGTTGGAATATTTTGCACATTCTATTCGAGATATACAGTTGTATTGCAAACCTCAACAGAATGCACTATCTTTAATGATGTGATACAGAACCGCTTCAGTGCTGGTGGACTGAGGAAAGTGGGTTACGACAAGCGCGGGCTATGTATCAGCCATAGTAGCCTTTTTTTTTTTTCTTCCCTTGTGTAGGCGACAAATGCGAGTGTTATAGCACTGACAATGCTGCATGGCGTCAATAAATACGAAAAGCGCCAATGTTTCAAGACGCAAACGGAAAACTAATTTTCGATATCCTTTATACGTTGAATGGTATCCACTTAATCTGCAGGTCGTCGTTTACACTGTAGTTTTCGCGGGCGCTGGTACGTTCCACAACCGTACGAACTATTCCAACGGTACCACCTTCCTGACATATTTTACATCCTGGCGTCACCTTTCTGGGCGAAAAACTGCTCTACGTGACTAAGGGCCCCGTACGGTTATGAGTGAATTAGATGGAGTCTTATATATATAAACTTAGCTCATAAAGTTTGGTACCACCGTGTGCGTCACAAAACAATGATTCGTTTGGTACCACCCGCACCTCTCTCACGGTCACTGGCTCGCCCGCACAAATGAAATTTAGCCTCCGAGCTGCTACCACTACATGGAATCAGTGTAACTGAAGTTTGAGTGTAGCCCTTCTTTTTAAAGCTTTGTGCGCAATGCGATAAAGTTTTGTTAGCTTCACCGGCTTCGTGTCCCGTCGGAACATTGCACGAGGATGAGGCAGTTCAGCCGCGCTTTCTTTATAGATATGAAGGCAAAGCTCATCATATGGGATGTAAGGAAAAATTTGTTCTTTGCCTGCCCTGAAAACTAACAAGTAGCTTTCTTTAAGGCTTGGATGCTCTCGAATCATCTTAAAACTGCCAATGACATGAAACAGTAGGAAAAATTATTATAGATCCGGCTGGTACTGCTTTTGGGGGATTCTTAACCGCCTGGGATGGATGGATGGAATATAGGAGCGTCCCCTTTGAAACGGGGTGGTAGCAGTAGCTATCATGCTCATTTTTCTCCATATATCTTAATTATTGATTTAGAATGGTTAACTAAACCATCATTCTATTTATTAAATTTTGCTCCTACGTTACTAACATTATGTCACTTCTCTGCTTTTAAGCCACCAATCTTCCAGCCGTTTTTTGCTAGTTTCCACCGTCGGTTTATTTACCCGGCCACTGTTATCTCTAAACCCCAGAGCTTCAGGAACAGTGATTGCGCCTGCATCAACTTCCGGATGGACACCATAGCATTCGAGTATAATATGGCCAATTGTTTCACTGGAGTTTCCACATACAGCACATGCGTCATCTCCATTGTTAAACTTCTTTCTGTAGCTGCGTGTTCTAAGGCACCCTGATCTAGCTACAAAAAGTAGGGCACTGCCTCTTGAGTTATCAAAGAAATCTTCTTTCCTGATCTGCATTTTCCACTTTCGGTATAATTCCACACTCTGTTTTTTTTTCATCGAATTTATCCATTTTTTACCTTCTGTGTTTTTCACCTGTTGCTTAATGCTCTTTATTTCTCCGTCCTTGTGACTAGCATACTTACTAGTTAGTTTCCTAGTTCTTTTCCTCCATTGTAAGTCAACGCTTTTTAGGTACATGTATTTAAATACCTTAGCTGCCCATCTGTTATTGTCCAATTTCCTCAGGCGTTCCTCATATAATATTTTACTCTGAGCTTCCCGTACTTCGAAAGATGCCCAGCCCATATCTCCCTGTACCGCCTCATTTGTAGTTTTGCCGTGGGCACCTAGTGCTAATCGTCCAACGGATCTCTGGGCATCTTTCTGAGCTTGAGCCTGAGCTTGAACGAGCGCGCCATCTACTCGCTGAGCGGCGAAACTTGAGGAAAATCCGTATTGATTTGGTCATACTAAAATTCTTTCTTCACAGATGGCGATACCTGCACGCTAAAAGCAGGACTTTCACCTAGCTGGCACCTAGCAGGCATGCTCATAAGATTCCCGTTCAGTGAGGATATTGCACCTTAGGTAGCCTATAGGATTGTGACCTATACCATCAGCGCTTGCATTGCTTTTCTACTATACGCCATGCCTACGAAGGATGTATAATAAAAGCTGGTAAATAAGCTCTTCTTCAAATATTCATAATGTAGTATTACTGCGAAAGCATTAAAGCGTACTTTCGCCAAAAATAAATTTCTCAGTCGATAACAAAGTTATAGCATCACAGGTTTGTTCGTCATTCAACCGCCTTCAAGCAGTGCTATTAAAGGAACACGTTTGCAAAAAAGAAAACTGGTTTGCGTGCATCGCACCACTGCCTTATCAGTTCACATTCCTGCTATCTCCACTAATATTCTAACTTTGTTTACTGCTTAAGTATATTGGGATCCACACAGCAACCATCAGTGACAACGGTCTTAGTAGCCTTCGCATCCCACGTCATGCCCACGCCAACTTCTTGCTCTTGGTTTCAGATAAAATATCAGATAAAATATCAGATAAAATATCAGATAAAATATCAGATAGAATATCATATCATTAGTTAATGACATTCCAGTGCAAATCAAGAAGAAGAAATGGGCATGGGCAGGGCATGTAGTGCGAAGAATGGATAACCGCTCTTGGCTAAGGGTAACAAATCGGATACCAAGAGAAGGAAATCCTAGCAAGGGGCGGCAGAAAGACAGGTTGGCGGATGAGGACAAGAAGCTCGCAGGCGTTAAGTGGATGCACCTAGCACA
Source organism: Amblyomma maculatum (assembly GCF_055883805.1). Taxonomy (NCBI): domain Eukaryota; kingdom Metazoa; phylum Arthropoda; class Arachnida; order Ixodida; family Ixodidae; genus Amblyomma; species Amblyomma maculatum. The sequence goes on along the minus strand of NC_139347.1, from coordinate 47,660,453 downwards.
GCATAGGGTAATTGGAGTGTTAATGACGATTATCATCATCTTTAACACACAATTCTAGTATGACCTGTCCTACTCTGATCCTGTTTTTAAGTTACAGCTATAAATTTCTTTTACGCAGTTTAATATGGTTTGTTAAATATCCAGTTTCTGTCTCACAGGTGATTACCAGTTAACTGGAATGGATATACTTTTTTGTTAAGGGATACCGGTAAACTGCCAATCATTGCATGAGAGTACCTCCCGAAAGCGCTGCACCACTTTATCAATCTTTCAGTTAGTTTTCGCTATCGTTTTTCTTAAGTTCCGTCACTGCCTGCCCTAAGTAGTTGTATTCTTGACCACACCAATGCCTTACTGATCACGGTAAACTGCTGTTCCTTCCCGCGGCTATTGAACATTAACTTAGTCTTCTGCATGCTGAGTTGCGGCTATTTAATCCTGCTAAAATTATTCTCTGCCTCAAATTCGGCTCATTCTTACGGAGTATGCATAAGCCCTGAGTGCGCTTTTCTATTCCGGAAATTGAGAAAAACGTCTGAATATCATTTGCTGCTCTTAAGCAGATTAAGCTAGAGCATCTGAATATCTTCACAGAAATCTTCACTGACAGCTCTGATGAATTCACCAGCTCCGGAGGGTCCCCGTGATTCCATCGTGATCAATTTGAAAGCTATGCACATCACTTCATCGATAAATGCGTAATTAGCTTCCCTTATGTAACCTTCACCTCTCCCAGCGGCAATGGTCTGTTTTCATTAATTCAAAGCAACTCTTCAAGCCTACAATCTGCATTAAGATGCGGTTCGCTTCAGCAACTCATTTCATTTATTTTTCCCTTAAAGGGCCGAGGGCATTACATAAGGGGCGAGAAAACTCGATATACAATGCGAACAAGAGCAGGAAAACATTAAAACAACAAGAAAAGAAAACAGAAACAAGATAGATAATGCAAGGGTCAGACGAATTAATATTAAAGACAAAAATAACAATATACCATAAGGAAATGACGCCGAAAATGTTATACAAATTTGCATGAGAAAATACTTTCACGAAACTGGTGAAACTTGAGCCGGTTGGTACGTCATCGATGGCAACATCAGCAGAACTACAAACGCACGTAAAAAAAAGTCAAGACAAGGTAAGCGCTTCCTCCCCCGCGCGGCCACAATTCTGCCGACGTCATCAGCGATTTCTTCACGAAAGATAGTCGTTTAATTTTATCCTCAATGATTTGCGATCAGTGCATGATACGATGGTGTTTGGCAGAGCGTTACACAGTACTATTGCGTCCGGAAAAAATGAAGAATTTAGTGCTAAGGTGCGACAGTTGATACGTGCAATGCTATGATTATGGTTTAGGTGGCTAGATGTCCTTTGGGGGGCTGTAGCTTTGCATGTCTCGAGTGGGGATGATAATATAAGTGATGTAGAAATATGAGATGTTTATCAGGGCGAGGTAACCCAAGGCCATTATATACTCTTTGAATGGCTGCTAGGACACTATGTTATCACAGCAAACCCCATTTGTAACGAGATTTCTCTCTGTGTTGCAATAACGGACTTCAGATAAATACTCCTGTAACAAGAGTTAACGCATATTGCGTGCAGACTTTACGAGCTGATGAAGGATCTAATACTTTCTCTTTGCAGCACGGGCAACTTTTGAACCCTCACCTCAGTACACTGGACCCTGTATTGCACCTTCATCTGCTCAAAATTATATCGCGACAAGATGCACACTTTCTGATCTGTTTATGGCTCGGAGTTGTTTTTACAAAGCAGTACACATTCCAGATTAGGGTGGCAGGCAGCCCTGTTAGTCAAAAAAGTGGATACGAGAAGCCAATCGCACATCTGGGTGAAGGCCCTGCTTTAGCGTCCGAAGGACATGCGCTTCCCTAGGATTTTGAAGCCTGTATGTTCGCCCTCTAGAAGTTGATGAGATTTTCAGACCGTGGCCGCAGCGGTCGCCATGCCTCCTAGACTCACAAGGCTTTATTTTGCTACATGAGGGCGAGTGGCTTTTGCGAGTAACTGTAACTGTGCTCTGTTCCCCTCTCTTTTTTACTGTTTAATTCGTATGTCTTCTTACCTAGATGGGGGTAATATCCAAACCTTTATTGCAACGTCCCTGCCTTCTCTCTTCCGCTTTAACTCTCTCTATCGCTCTAATTTACTAATTGGTGACTCCATGCATAGATATAAATAATCGCTTCATCATTTGATACACACATATATATATATATATGTGTGTGTGTATCATGTGTGTATATACACGTTTATATATATATATATATATATATATATATATATATATATATATATATATATATATATATATATATATATATATATATAAACATATATATATATATATATATATATATATATATATATATATATATATATATATATATATATATTGTACTGTGATAGTCATCGCCATCGACATGCACCTGTGCGTTGTGCGACGAAGAAGAAGTACGCTGGGCTCGCCGTTGCAAGGTCCTGTTCTCACAGCTCTCCATCTGAGCGTCAATAAACGCCCTATTACAATTGGCGGAGGTGCCGGAAACGATCCCACCCAAACTGGAACTGCGAAGCCGTACACTACCCTCTACGACCGCCATGCAAGACACTTCGACGCTGCCGGTCGTTCCACCCACGATCATGTGTGCTGGCGTCGTGCGCCAGCGTGACCCTTGCCTGTTCAGCGGCACGGCCGATCAAGATGTCGACGACTGGCTGTCATCCTATGAAAGAGTAAGCACCTACAACAAGTGGGATGACTCATACAAGCTCAGTAACGTCATATTCTATCTGACGGACGTGGCGAACCTCTGGTTTCGCAACCATGAGGCTGACCTGTCATCTTGGTCGACATTTAAAAAGAATTTCGCGGAAGTGTTCGGCCGCCCGGCAGTGCGTAAGCTTCGTGCCGAACAACGTTTACACGATCGTGTTCAGCGCGCTGATGAGACCTTTACCAGCTACATAGAAGACGTCGTTGATCTCTGCAAACGAGTCGACCCGGCCATGCCGGAAGCAAACAAAATCCGCTACATCCTCGAGGGCATTTCTGAGGACGCCTTCCAGATGCTGGTAGCGAAAGATCCCACCAGCGTTAGTGAACTCGTGAAGCTTTGCCAGAGCTACGACGAGCTCCGCAAGCGGCGCGCTTCTAGGCGCCGCTCCAGTGTGTGCGACGAAGGCGTATCCGCATTAGCCCTGGGTGGTTCGCCAACTTCTGAAGGGAGCCCGCTGAATCAAAAGATCAAAGATTTTATTCGTGAAGAGGTCGCACGTCAAATCTCACTCCTTCCCCATTTTCAAGACTCGGGCCGCCTCGTTCCTGAACTGGCTCCATCTTTGGCCCCTGCTATACGCCGTGTCGTGCAAGAACACGTCGCTGATGCCTTGCCGTCCAACCCCGTGGTGCCGCCTGTGACGGCACCTCTCACGTATGCCCAAGTAACGGCTAGGCCACCACCTTCGCCCACGTCTGGCTCCTATGTGCAGGTCCCTGCCTACCGTTCACCGCCGCATGCTGAGCCTTCGTTTCAAGCCCCACCCTCAAGGTTCCGCCCACATCCTATGAAACCTTGGCGTACTACGGACAACCTTCCGATTTGCTATGCCTGCGGTCGGCCGGGCCATGTTGCGCGCCTTTGTCGCCAGCGCCTCCAACCTTCACAGCCTGACATTCGATTTTACCCGTACGATACCGACTCAGGCTCGCAAATGATTCCGCCCGGTTCTCAATTTGTCCCACAAGATCGCCAAACCTATACCACTCGTCGATCACATTCTCCTCGGCGCCGATCGCTTTCTCCAATGCTGCGACGTTCTACCAGCACCGTTGAGGGAAACTAACAGTCGCAGTTCCGGGGGCAAGAACTGCGCTTGTTTCGAATTCCTCAAGTCCTCCATGCCGTCCCGCTAATGTTATCAAAGTTTCTGTAGAAGGCGCCACAGTTCTCGCTCTCGTCGATACCGGTGCAGCCGTCTCCGTCATCAGTGAAGCGCTCTGCCGTCGAATTCGCAAAGTGACCACTCCGATTTCCGACTTTTCGCTCCGCACCGCCTCATCACAGCACATTCACCCCTCCGCATCTTGCACAGCCCGTGTGCTCATTCAAGACGTCTTGTACCCCATCGAGTTTATTGTTCTGCCGAACTGCTCGCATGATATCATCCTCGGATACGATTTTCTATCGACTCATCAAGCCGTTATTGACTGTGCTCGTGCACAAATTGCCTTCGCCCCCCTCTGTGATGCCCCCTTCTGTGATACCCCTCCCCGCACTGCAAAACTTCTCGTCGCCCATGACACCGACATTCCTCCGTTCTCTGCTGCCCTCGTACCACTGTCTTGTGAGTGGGTAACTCCTTTGACTGCGATTTTTACACCTTCCGAAGCCACCTCCCGTCATCCCTGCCTCCTTTTTCCGTTCGCTGTTCTCGAAATTCAAGACGGCAAGAGTGCACTTTACGCCTCGAACCCATTTTCTTGCCCAGCAGTCCTGCTCCGTGGCGAATGCATTGGACGTCTTGAAGAGCTTGATCCCAGTCATATCACCACTCTTGCTGACTCAACCCCCTCCTTCGACGTTAGTCTGTGCTCTTGCGATGTTGCGACCGCTTCGACGCCCTCCGACGTTTTCCAACATGCTATTGATGCTGATCTTCCACTTGCGCAACGTGATCAACTTGTTGCCCTCTTGCAGAACTTCGCTTCTTCATTCGACTTTCCTCAAACTGACTTGGGCCGCACGTCTGTCGTAGAGCACACCATCGACACCGGTAAAACTGCACCTTTGCGCCAGCGCCCCTATCGCGTGTCGGCTTCGGAGCGCCAAGTAATTGCTGATCATGTGGACGACATGCTCCGTCGGGGTGTCATTCGGCCATCCCACAGTCCCTGGGCGTCTCCAGTTGTGTTGGTACCTAAGAAAGATGGCTCCTTCCGGTTTTGTGTCGACTACCGCCGGCTCAACAAGATCACGCGCAAGGACGTCTATCCTCTGCCACGCATCGATGACGCACTAGACTGCTTGCAGGGCGCCGAGTTTTTCTCCTCGTTGGATTTACGATCTGGCTACTGGCAGGTGCCAATGGCTGACGCTGACCGCTCTAAAACTGCCTTCATCACACCAGATGGATTATATGAATTCAACGTCATGCCCTTTGGGCTTTGCAACGCCCCGGCCACATTTGAACGCCTCATGGACACTGTGCTTCGTGGATTCAAGTGGCGAACCTGTCTTTGCTATCTCGATGATATCGTAGTCTTTTCTACCGATTTTCAATCCCACCTGCTCCGACTGAAGGACGTTCTCACTTGTCTCGCTACCGCCGGCCTCCAACTGAATCTGAAGAAGTGCCGCTTTGCTGCTCGCCGACTAACAATTCTAGGTCATGTCGTTTCTAAGGATGGCATTCTTCCCGATCCCACCAAACTTCGTGCAGTTGCCGAATTCCCACGCCCAAAATCACTGAAGCAGCTACGAAGTTTCATTGGCCTATGCTCCTACTTTCGCCGCTTCATCTTAAATTTCGCCTCTATTATTGCTCCTCTCATCCAGCTCCTCTCCGGTAGCTCCGACCTCTCCGCATGGACACCTGCTTGTGATGACGCCTTCAACACTTTACGCCGTCTTTTGGTTTCGCCTCCCATCCTCCGCCACTTCGACCCGAATGCGCCAACTGAGATTCACACTGACGCTAGCGGTATTGGGATAGGCGCCGTTCTCACCCAACGCAAACCTGGTATCCGAGACTATGTGGTGGCGTACGCAAGCCGCACCTTGACCAAGGCAGAGTCCAATTATTCTGTTACGGAAAGAGAATGCTTGGCCATTATTTGGGCCATCGGCAAATTCCGTCCGTATGTCTATGGCCGACCATTTTATGTGGTCACTGATCATCACGCTCTGTGCTGGCTGGCGTCCCTCAAGGACCCGTCCGGCCGCCTTGCTCGCTGGGCTCTTCGCCTCCAAGAGTATGACATTCGTGTCATATATCGCTCAGGCCTCAAGCATACTGACGCGGACGCTCTTTCGCGCTCACCGCTGCCTCCCTCTTCGTTGCCTGATGAGATCTGCGCCTACGATTTGTCTTCGCTTGCCACTATTGACATGGCCACGGAACAGCGGCGCGACCCGTGGATATCTACACTTCTGGACTTTCTTTCAAGTCACTCTCCAGGTCGTCTGTCTCGGGCGCTTGCCCGCCAAGCTCACCATTTTTCAATTCGTGACGGGCTGCTCTATCGCCGCAATTATCTTCACGACGGAAGGAAGTGGCTTTTAGTCATCCCCCGTCATCTCCGCGCCGAAATTTGTGCTGCTTTCCATACTGATCCCCAGTGCGCCCACGGCGGAGTGTTGAAAACCTACACGCGCTTGCGTCTACGCTTCTTCTGGCGTGGAATGTACCGCTTTGTCCGCCATTTTGTCCGCTCCTGCCAGTCTTGCCAACGCCGAAAAACTCCTCTCAAGTCCTCTGCTTCGTTGCAGCCGTTGCCCTGTCCTGCCCGTCCGTTTGATCGTGTCGGCATAGATCTATACGGTCCCCTTCCTACAACTTCAGCTGGCAACCGCTGGATTATTGTGGCAGTGGATCATCTAACCCGCTACACTGAGACATCATCATTGCCATCAGCTTCCGCACGCGACGTGGCTGCCTTTATTCTGAAAAACCTGGTTCTTCGCCATGGTGCCCCTCGCGAACTGCTCAGTGACCGCGGACGCGTTTTCTTATCAGACGCTCTTGAGGCTCTCCTGAAAGAATGCCGCATCATACACCGCACCGCTACCTCGTACCACCCTCAGACGAATGGACTGACAGAACGTTTTAACCGCACTCTCGGTGACATGCTGGCTATGTACGTGAACACCGACCATTCCAATTGGGACCAAGTTCTACCGTTTGTTACTTACGCATATAACACCGCGACACAGGCCACTACTGGATTCTCTCCATTCTTTCTCCTTTACGGGCGCGAGCCACCCTGTACTATGGACACACTTTTTCCCTACCGCCCTGACGTTTCCGAATCTTCCCCGCTATCCGATGCCGTCACGTACGCAGAAGAATGCCGTCAGCTCGCCCGCTCTCTCACAACAGAAAATCAGTGGCAACAAAAATACCTCCGTGATACCGGCGAAGCTTCGCCATATCTCCCGGACACACTGGTGTGGCTCTGGGCGCCCTCCACAACCCCTGGCCTTTCAAAGAAGTTTCTTGCTCGCTACCACGGGCCATATAGGGTCCTCCAGCAAACATCTGCAGTCAACTACGTAGTTGAGCCCGTCACGCCCTCTGCGGACTTGCGTCGCCGTGGTCGTGAAACAGTTCACGTGAACCGATTGAAGCCATTCTATGACCCCGCTGTGCTTTCCGCGCCATAAGTCGCCAGGATGGCTCCTTTTTTTACCCGGGGGGAAAATGTACTGTGATAGTCATCGCCATCGACATGCACCTGTGCGTTGTGCGACGAAGAAGAAGTACGCTGGGCTCGCCGTTGCAAGGTCCTGTTCTCACAGCTCTCCATCTGAGCGTCAATAAACGCCCTATTACAATATATATATATATATATATATATATATATATATATATATATATATATATACATATATATATATATATATATATATATATATATATATATATATATATATATATATATATATATATATATATATATATATGTATGTATATATATATATATATATATATATATATATATATAAACGTGTATATTTAGTACGCAAGCTTGCCATAAGGCATATTATAGAAACTCATGTAAATGGTTTTCCGTAAAGTCCTCTTCCCTTGTTGTGGGTAGTCCACCTTCGCGCAGAATCTTTGTCCTTGATGCCCTTCTCCCTGCACAAGTCCATAGCAGGTGGTGAACATCCACTTTTGCAGCTGGTGTGGAACACTTCCGGCATGTGGTTGGTCCGATGTCTGCTTGCGATTCCCATCGGCATGTTACCGACGGGGTAAGGGCCGCCCGAGCTCTTATCTTTCTAAGGGAAACCTCCTCCAATCTCGTTAAGTTACGAGGGAGTGGGAATGTACACGGGGAAATAATGAGGGCACGTGTACTTTTCCTTAAAGAGGATGCTAAGATGGGAACAGCGGAGCGGGCATCAAAAGAGAGCCTGGGGGGGGGGGGGGGGGGGGGACGCATTAGTGTTTGGAACTTCGTGTGTGAGGTGGTCAACTTTTGTCTGCTCAGCGTTATCAGCATCGTCTTGTGTTCAATGTATCTGGATGCTTATCTTTGTTTTTTTATTGAGTGCGTGGATTTCCTGGGTAACATATAGCGTCTTCGTCACTTTCTTCAGTTGTTTTATGGCGGCTAAGGAGTCTGTATAGATGTGGGATTCTGTTATGGAATCTATTTTATTTATGGCCTCCATAGCATCGCGGATTGCACAGAGTTCCATCGCAAGCGGGTCCGGGTATTCTGAAACATATTCTTTATGTACCTTTAGTTCGCTGTGTGTTGGACTAGTAGCTGCTGTTCTACCGCCATTTTCTATAATTGATGCGTCAGTATATGCAATGCAGGTACCTGGAAGTGCATCAACCAGAGGTCGAGATGCCAGATTTTCTTTGCGACGAAGCCGAGTGATCTTGTTTGTCGTAATAGTCGTGAATTCCCACGGAGGGGGGTCAGCCATTGGTGGTGTTTGAGCTGCCACTTCGTTGTACAAGGATGCGATGGGCGTAACGTACTCTCGCTTCATATCCTTTGCTGCCTCTCGTTGATAAATTAATTCTGTCAACGTATTTATAAGTGAAAACTCTTGGAGAATAGGGATAGGAGCAAGTTTTGGTAAGGCCGTGATAGTGCGCATTGCGTTTCTATTTATTGTTTCAATTTCGCCCACTGCCGCCTCGTGAGTCTTTGGAATTGGGCCTGGTATAGTATCCTCGGCTGTAACACCGATTGTACAAGACGTCTTGCCATGTCCGCTCGAGCTCCTCCTCTCCTAGACGAAATGCGTTTTATCAAGTTGAAGGAAGTCGCAGCTACTTTTTCACCTTATGAAGCCATTGTGTTTCTTTGCCGGATTTGTGAATTTCTAGGCCAAGAACTCTCATCTCGTCCACCTCTTCCAATGCCTGATTTCCAATCTTTAGGGTGACTCTTTGCGCTGCCAATTGTTTTCTTCCATTTTTTTTTTTTTGCAACATGAATGTAACTGGACTTTTGAGGTGACACTTCCAGACCTGTATCTTGGACGTAATCATCTATGGTATTTAAAGCCTCTTGCACATACCGATTCTGTCTCTCAAGTTGTTTATGAACAGACCAAATCGTGACATCATCTGCGTATATCATGAACCACACTTCTGGTATTTTAGCTAATTTCCACGCCAATGGGATCAGTGCAATATTAAATAGTAATGTGCTAACACTGACCCTTCGCCTCTGGTTTTCACGCTTCTGTGTTTCCTTCATCGTCCCTCATTTCAGTGCGCAATGCTTAATGAGAAAACATCCCCACCATGATCGTCATCGTTATCATCATCATTATCAGCAGCAGCCGCAGCAGCGGGACAACACCCACTGCAAGGCAAAGGCCTCTCCCATATCTCTCCAATTAACCCGATCCTGGGCCAGGAGTGATCACAAATCTCCATAAACTTCCTAATCTCATCCGCCCGTTGGGCTTCTGTGGATCCCTGCAACGCTCGCCTTCTCTAAGGATCCGGTCAGTTACCCTCAGTTACCATGAATGCGTTACTCTTTCTTGGCAAAATGTACCCTAACAATGCCAATCTCTTCTTTATGAATTCAATCAGGGTGCTATTAACACATGGTTGTCCTGTACCATTACTTATGGGAATGCCCATATCCGATCTTCGTTCCTCATATCAAAACCCCACCCCTCCTCCTGGGAAGCTGCCCTTAATTCTGCCACACAACCCGCAGATCAATTGTCGAGCGAGCTAAGCTAGAACGAACAGCCAGAGAGCTCCTGGGCTAAGGGGTCCTTCTGGGGGTGTTTACATTATTTTATTTAAATAAACATTTTTCTTCCTCCTTCTCCTTCCCCTCTGAGCCACTCTGCTCGCTTCCTTTTGAAGTTACACGTACCATCTTCCTTTTTATAGCTCGCTGCGATGCTCTCAGTATGAATTTAGCCCTTTTCACTGCTTTTCACGATTCTGCCCCATTGGTGACTACCGGTACGATACAGCAGTTACACACTTGTTATTATGAGCAACCGATATTATTATTGTAAATAATTAGATCACCAGAAAGAAATATTCACGATTGCTTCGGGACACTCGCAAAAGATCTAAAATTTTGGAATGCGTGCATTCAGTAATTGATTGACTCATTGACTGACAAACCGGACTGTTGTCGATGCGGTGATACAACGGAAACATTGTAATTACAGCATAAAAATGTTACTCAAGATTAAAGAGAGGCTGTAAAAAATGGCTGACGGGTACGATACTCGGTAACTTCAAATTAACTTCAAATTTCAGCGCAGCTCTCCAAGTATGTATTTTGGCAATTTGCTAAGCTAAAGAATTTGAGACACATTTTTAGACACTGCAGTGTAAACCTAATCTCCATGCTTGAGCCTGGAGCTATATATTTGACTCGGCATGCAAGGGTATTGGGTTCGGATCCCATGTCACCTTTTCCTCTGACAGCTGCCAAGTTGACATTTGGACACTCGAGCAGCAATCTATACTACATGCATACCTGCAGTTCATGTGACCTGCCAAAAATACACGTACCACAGGCACTCTCATGCACAACGTTTACTGCTTACCCTCTCTCTCCACTTTACCCCTTACACTTCCACCTTACTATTTTCCGGGCTCAAACTCGGCAGTACCAATCGCCATGCTTCCAATAGTTTGCAAGGCTTTCAGAAGGGTAAACACATGGAGCTGTCTATCCCGGATACACTCATGTTTCTCATTGAAGTGTAGAACGTGGTAACGTTAACGGATCCCTCAGGATATCAGCGCTGTCATTCTCCAAATTGTCCGAGACGTGTATGTTCCGGATGACCATGGCGGCTAGCGATAGACCATGAAGAATTTCTCGCCCCAAGATGGTGTGGCCTCTTGCCCACTCTATAGCTGCCCACTGGTCAGGCCGCGGAGGCGACGTCCACAGCAATGGTGACGCCGCTCATGCAAAGAACGGGCGCGTAAAAGCTGCGCCCTAAAACTGAGAGCGAGAAGACGAAGGAACATAGTTTACTAAAAATCTATGTAGATAGATATAAAGGCTTTTGCTGTCTTTCCTTTTATTTAAATATAGGATTCGTTTTTGTTTTGCGAAATACCATAATGTGACGCTGTTTCCAGGCCATTTTTCGCCAAATGGCTAACAAGAAATTGCGTATCATTCTTTACCTCAGGAAACATACGTGTGCTGCAAAGAAACACAATCAGTGCATCCTGCGCGTACTACGCTGTACAAACCTACTTTCCTGTCTGACATTGGCCTATATGGGAGGCGGCTTTCCGCCGCTAGGATTATGGGGCGCCTCCAGAGATTCTGCTCTTGAGTGTACGAACAGAGCAAGGTCCTGGTCCGTTGGAGCCGCAGGTGCACTCCTGTTTCAGTGGGCAACCGGCACAGCTCAGCTTCTGCAATGCCACGCACAGGCTGGTTAAAGTGGGTGTGGTGAAACCTTTTATTCAATAAAGAGAGTGTTGTAGCGTCGTGTTGTATCGCGAGAAGGACGATCGCGATGTATTGCCATGGCTGATTGCGTTCGTCATGTCTGTCTGCGCATGCGCCGGCAGCTTACGCAGGTATAAGACAGTGCGCATTCTCCATGTACGAGTGGTTGATTTGAGCCTGCGAGCATGCACCTCATAATAAAGCTTCCTGTTCCTTGACCTGGCGTCCGGATACGACAGAGATATGGCGATGTTCAAGAGCACCACTAACCTAGTTATTCCCTTTATTCCGGGACACCATTAGTCGAAGCCACCGCTCGAGCTGATTGGGCCAGAGCACGTTGCTCCCCAAGTCCGGAGCTGCTGATCAAGGTCGCCTCCTAGTCGTCTCGACTGGGGTGGGAGGAAGGTAGAGTTTGAGATTTTGTTGGCAGCTCCAGACCACGCAATATAAGTCTTCCTGAAACAAATCCTTATTGTCCAGTATAGGAGTGGCGGGCTCGAGTTTTATATCGGGAGTAAATACCGTGAAATAGTTCCATCTGCTTGTAGTAGCACTGCAGAAGAGCCGAAGCGCTATGCTACAAGTGGGTTAGCATCCCTCTAGTACATGCAGTACGGTTTCGATAGCGAGACCTAGCTTGCGAGTAGGCACCCTCATCGTTGCTTGAGTTAGGTGAACCTTTCTCAGAGAATCAAAAACTTCCCGAAAAAGCGGGGAGGTGATGGGAGTATACTTGGAGGCCGATAGCCACACATTCGGTTAGGAGCGAGCGCTTGCTGTCTAGTGTGGCGTAAGAAAAGAAATACTGCATCCCCTCCCAATTCCCACAACTCATTTCCGGCATTCAAAACACAATATTTCATTTTTGACCCAGGGGAAACGAGGGGAACCTCCCTGGACCCCATTCTTCGGAACCCGTAACGCTTTGTTTCCCCTACGCCTTATATTTTTCCCCATCACGACTTATGGCGAGGTTAACAATTTCTGTTGTCGGGAAAATTTCATTTTTTCTTATCAGTGGTTAGAGCTCAGCAGTGTATGCAGAAGCTGGTTATTTTTCCATCCTTTAGGTTCGCCCTAACTTATGCAAAGCGTTTACACTTGAACGAGATTTAAAAATATAAGTACAGCGGCAGCTATGAAATAGAGCACTGCTTAGCTCAAACCCCTCATGAGAGCAGCAGCCAGGCATGCTTAACTAAAACTACCGGATGCATAAATTCACCAATGTTTTTGCTTTATGTCTAAAACTTACCATCTTCGCCTTTGGAATTCTCGGTAAAGCCTCTCCAGCGAAAACTTGGACATGATCTGTTAGTCCTCATCTGAATAGCCGTATTATGCGCCCCCTTTCGCACTTTCACAGAGCGTTGCCATAAGCAAACAGCTATATCATAACAGTAAATCAACACAACATAAAAATGCGAGCTCACTATTGCATAGCTGTGTACTAATAAATTTAACATAATAGTTGTTTCATTTCATTTCATTTCATTTTATTACCTTAAAGGCCCCTAAAAAGAGGTGTTACATAAGGGGTGGCAAGAGCAAAAATACATAATCACAATAACAGGAAAGTTTTGACACTATCGATGAACTGTGGTGTGCAAGTGATGAGAGCAATGTTGTCCGGAAGGCCGTTCCAGTCTGCAGCTGTTCGAGGAAAAAAGGAATTTGAAAACGTGACGGTACGTGAACGTGGACGGGCAACTTGTAGCTGATGGCTGGTGCGATGAGATATGCGTGTGGGGGGAAGAATATAAGGTGCGATGCGCATAGGACTGTGGAAAAGTTTGTGAAATAAAGATAGGCTGGCAATGCGACGACGAAGCGATAAGGGGGATAATCCGGATGCTGTTTTTAAGGAGGAAACGCTGATTTCATAAGAATATGATGAATGAATAAAACGAGCGGCGCGATTTTGAACAGATTCGAGGGCACTAATGAGGTAAGCTTGATGAGGATTCCAAATGGGCGATGCAAATTCTAGTTTGGACCTGACGAATGATTTGTAGGCTAATAACTTTACGTGTTCGGGAGCATGATGAAGATGGCGCTTTAAGAAACCTAGCGTCCTGTTAGCTGACGATATTATGTTAGTAACATGCATACTCCAAGAAAGATCGCTACAAATTGTTATGCCTAAATACTTATATGATGGAACTAGCTGTACGGGAACTTCAGAGATTACGTAAGGAAAAACAAGAGGGTTACGGCGACGGTTAATAGACAAAAGATTACACTTACGTGGGTTAAGTTCCATTAGCCACTCGTTACACCAGTCTTGAACAGCATTAAGATCGTTTTGAAGAGAAGATTGGTCAGCGGTGGTGAGAATAGCACGATACAGTACACAGTCGTCAGCAAACATACGTATGCTAGATGTTACGTTCGAGGGCAGATCATTAATGTATATTAGAAAGAGTAGCGGGCCAAGCACAGACCCCTGGGGGACGCCTGACGTTACTAAGAGTGAGTTAGAGTTCACATTGTTAACGGAGACAAACTGAGAACGATTAGTTAAGAACTCTTCAATCCACTTCAATATATCGGGGTGTAAATTTAATCGGGAAAGTTTTATCAGTAGGCGTTTATGAGGTACTTTATCAAAAGCTTTAGCGAAATCTAAAAATATGACATCAGTTTGTAGGTTAGAATCAAGGTTAACATGCAGGTCATGAATGAATGTAGAAAGTTGGGTCTCGCAGGAGTAACCTCGGCGAAAACCGTGCTGAGCAGGATGGAAAAAGTCGTTGGAATCAAGAAATGCCATGATGTGGGTATAGATGACATGTTCCATGATTTTGCAAGGGATACTAGTTAGCGAGATGGGACGGTAATTTAGCGGTGAGTTCTTGTTACCTGATTTGTAGACTGGAACAACCTTCCCATGTTTCCATTCTTTGGGCAGTTGACCTTTGAGGAGTGACTGAGTGAATAACAAGCACAACAGGGATGAACATATACCTTTGGTGTTAACCAGTATTTTGGCACTGATATTGTCAATTCCAGCCGAGGATGACAGTTTAATGTTTTCTATTAGTGACAAAATTCCTGTTGAAGAAAATGTAAGAGAGGGCATGGTATCCTGGATAATAACCGGGTTTGAAGGAAATATCGGATCTGTTTCATTAGTAAATATGGATGAAAAGGCTGTGTTGAACATATTGGCGCATTCAGTTTCACAGATGGTAGCACCTGATGCGTCGGTGAGGGAAATAGTGCGCGTGTGCTGGGGGTTAATGACCTGCCAGAACCTTCGAGGGTTAGTAGTCAACATTTTGGGCAGATCGGTATGGAAAAACGTGCGTTTAGCTTCTCGAATGTTTAATAAATACGTTTTTTCAGCTGCGTAATATTTGTTCCAAGCGTTTTGACTAGGGCGTGACTTGGCCGAACGGAAAAGACGCTTCTTTTTATTTTCAAGACGTTTGAGTGTGTTTGTGAACCAAGGGGTTTGAGGGTTAGTTCGTATATTTATGTTGGGAATAAACCTGTCGACCAAATCTTCGATTTTCTTCTTAAACATGAACCAGTTTTCGTGGACGGATCTTTGATGAAAGTTAAATTGGAAATCTGGTAAAAATGCACGAAGTTCATTATTTATAGCAATATAGTTCCCTTTATCGTAAAGTCGGATTGTTCGCTTACATGTTGCGCGTGAAGATGGTTTAATCGTGAAGCCGGCATGTATGACTTGGTGATCGCTGATACCTGGTAGATAGGTGATAGAATGAACGCATTCAGGGCTATCCGTTAATATTAGGTCGAGAATGTTAGCGCAGACATCCGTTACACGGGTTGGTTCGGATATTAGTTGAACGAGATTAAAATTAAGGCAAACGTCAAGAAAATCATTAGCATCCCAGTTACCTGTAGCGGTTAGATTATGCCAGTCGATACTGGGAAAATTAAAATCTCCGAATAGGATAGTGCATGTGTTAGGGTGCTTGGTTTTAATTTCATTTAATGCGTGATTAAGTTTTTGAGGAAAGTCTGGGCTGCTAGGAGGCCTGTAGCAAACGCCTATCACAACTGACTTTGGTGAGGCATGACACAAGACCCATAATATTTCAATATCCGATGAAAGGTGAATGGCCGTGCATGATAGCTCCTGTGCAGTTGCAATAAGTATCCCCCCTCCCCTTCTATCTGGACGATCTTTACGGAAAACACGGAATTTGGGCAAGTCGGCAAGGACTTCACTATCAGAAACGTCACTACTCAGCCACGTTTCTGTCAAGATTAGTAGGTTGCTGGAGGATGATGTGACGATATTGGAAATAATGTCGCGCTTTGAAATCAAACTTCGGATGTTAGTAAAGATCGCTGACAATGAAAGTGCTTGTTGTGCATGTTTAGAACAGCCTGTCGATTGGTGATGAGGTGGTTGCTATTTTACCTCTTTTACGGTTTGTGAGGATTCATCGAACGTGTATCGTTTGGGACCAATGTGTAAAGTTTTGAAGCGCAAGGAGAACTTGTCGGTTACCGATCTGGCAAAGGCTACAAGATGTTTGCGAGCGTTACGTACAGGAAGGGAAAAATCTTCGCCAATACTGTAGTCAGTGCCTTTTAGTTTAGTGCCTAAGGAAAGGATGTTTTCTTTGGTTTTGGATGAGGTGAATTTCACGATAATCGGCCTTTTACGATCAGTGGAGTGGCGTCCAAGGCGGTGAGCACGCTCGATTAGATTAGGTTCGATGGCAAAATCTAGTTGGGTGGAGCAATGGCGAATGACTGTTTCTTCCGAGTCTGCATATGTTTCAGCGGGGTTAGTGTCGGGTATGTTGTAAAATATGAGGTTGTTGCGACGAGAGCGATTTTCAGCATCGTCCATACGTGCTTCCAGCTTGTCAATCTTGCAGGTAAGTTCAGAGTTCAGAGTTTTCAGGGCGTCTATTTCGGAATGGAGAGTGGAAAGTGAAGCGTAGCGTGATTCCACAGCGTCCATGCGTTTGTTTAAGTCACTTAAGGTTGTTTCAGTAGTCTTCAGTTGTATTTTAATGTCCTGTAGATCGCAGATTACTGTAGCTTGGCCGGCAGTTAGTTTCTGGAGCTCGGAAAGTACGCTGTCGGTATGGTCGGGGCCGGGGTTAGTTTCAACATCCCCTGACAATAGCAAGAGAAGACGGATAACACGCAAACATTCGGCAACAATATCACAGCAGCACTGAGGGCTCGGCAGCTGCATTAAGAAGTAGTTACTGTTTTTTTTAGCAAATAGAGAAAACTTATTACTAACCTGCATTGTGAAAAGCAGAGGATTAGTAGTCTGCGCTGTCGCACAGCTACCGAGCCCACAGAGCGGCGGTGAAAACATTTTTAAGTTATACGTTAATTTCTAACGGGCGTGTATTGTAGTTTTGTGGCCTATTGTAGTGAACCTAAATATTCAGCACGCATAGTTCTGGCCCACATGCGAGACAGCAGTCTATCAAGAAAGGAAATAAATCAAATGTTACTTGCTATGCAAAAGTCTGCTTTTAAGAAAGCAGAGTTTTTTATGTCGAAATTGTTTTTAAGTTGCACTAAGTTGCTTTAAATAGCAACTCGAAGAATCCGTTTAGTAATCAATAGGCCGATAAGCTTCTTCCGAGATAATTGAACATTGAGCCTTATAAACAAGCATGCAAACATTTCGCGATTGAATAACTTCAGCTTGAGTATTTTGGAGCCAGGCTGTCCCATTTAACTAGTGGCCGAATGGTTACCACTGACGGTTTGAAGAGTGACGATTTTTGGCAGTTTCATTTGATATTCCTTTCGAACTCATGAGGATGAACCGAAAGCAATCACACGGCACTTTATGTTCCTCGGTTCGCACTGCAAGTGATTATAAGCCCAAATTGGAGGATATGTTGTGAATTCAGAAAGCGCGACAAAAGCTTCCTTCAATGAATTACGTTGACGTGAAGCGCTACTTTAGCATTCTGTTTTTTTTTTTTTTCAATTACATGGTGCATTCTTTTTCTGCTTTGCTATCTTGCATGAGCAGCAGGAAGAAAAATACAAAAGTCTGAAGCGGTTCTATATTTTCTACAGCGGGCTGCGATTTACCGCTGCATTAAATAACTCAGGCCCTCCATTAGCTAAAATCAGAAATTTTTCCTTTTTGTCCATTGCTTAACAGGCGTTCATTTTTCTTTATTATTCTGCTAGGGACTCAGTCTGTTTCAACTTCAACTTGTAAAGGGCGAATGTACACTTTGCAGCTGCGGCTCCGGATGGGCAGATGTGAACTTTTTGCTTGTTAGACAAAGCGACAGGCATGAATTTAGAACAGCCGCATCAATCCTGGATTGAACGTTAAAGTTCGTAAACATTGTGCCCACTCACTTTCGGTTCAAATGCTCCTTCCTGAAAAATGAACTTGCTGTTCCCAACGCCCATCAAATCCTGAAGCCCACACTTAAAACTTGCACCTAGGCCCATGGCAGTCATCTTTCTTGTAACACAAAGGAGGAGGACTTCGCTCTGTGAAACCTACAGTCGTGCGCAAAAGTGGTATACAACACTCAGCTAGTGACAGAGCTCGGGAAAACTGCTAAAAATGCCGTCTAGCGACAGCGCAAGAGACAGCGACAGTGATACATGCATGTGGATAAAATGGGGCACTGCCACTATTGTTCCGATCACAGATAGCTGTTGATAAATGAAGTTGGCATGCAGTTTTCGCGAGCTCCGCCACCGGCTGAGTGTTGTATACCACCTTTGATCACGACTGTACATTTTTCTTGGTGCGCCTGCGAGGCAAGAATTGAATCCCTCCAAGAGGCTGCATTTTCGAAGAATTTAAGAGTGCTTGCGCCGGGTTCCAGGCTAGGCGCACGTGCACTGCCGATTGAAACCTTGTGCTGCCCTTGTAAGCTCACTAACAAGTAGAAAGTGGAAACCTTTTTTACTTTTTCCTTCGACGTCTACTTTTATATACGGAGACGCTAGCCGCAGCCCGAGTAGTCAGTGTTCTGAAAATGTTGACAAGGCAATTATACTAAGGAGAGCAGAAAATTGGGCGCGTTAGTTGACATGCATATTGAAACGTCCTTGTGTCTACGCGCAAACTTTTCAGTATGCTTGACAAGACAAACTTGATTCAATTGAAAAAAAAAACAAAAAAGGCATTTCGATTTTCTCACCAGCCCCAAATGCATAAACTTTCCTGAGCACTATTCAGTGACCCAACCGTTTTTGGCCTTATAAGAGCCGGGAATGTTTAGGCATCGAGAAATTTATGAATAGGAGTTCCTGATTCCTTTAGAACTTCTCGTAACTGGCATTTATACTATAAAACGATATTCGAGTAAATAAGTGCAGAATTCAAATCTCAGCTGGTGCTTTCACCATAGTATACCATAAGTAAGCAGTATGGTGATAATTACAATTTTTTGAACTTTGCAATGTTTTGTTTCTTTTCTCTTGACAGAGTTACACGATTTTTTCATTCTTTAATTGCTGGTTTGAAGAGTGTTTTTCTTTCACTTTAGAAACGTAAACAAACATATGCATAAGGTTGGCACTCGGAACTCAGCTCCATCTGTTGGTCACATACAGCGATCTGTGTCAGACAATCTAAGGAAGACCTCAGCTCTTGCAAAGTGCGATGTCCTGTATTTCAGTACCGTAAACTGTACAGCTTACCAACGTTCCAGGACGTCTGCAAGCGCTATAAACGGTGAATTTGGATTTAAATAATTCCAGTATGCTACACAAATAGTTACAAACACGCAGATAAACATCATATTATGTTTTCTAGGCGCATTATTAACGCGACAGTGTTAAAGCGCCCCGTTCACCGAAAATCAGACGTCAGTGGCAGGTGTCGGAGGCCGCCGCAAATGTTGGCGCTGTGAGCGCTGCAATGCGCTGGCAGGCGGTAGCTGGCAGCTGACATGGCCAAGCGCTCACTGGGCATAGGGCTTTCTGACATTATTTTTTGAAGGAGCTGCTAACCTGGACCTCTTCTTTCACATGGAAGGGTGATATCAGAATCATATTGCCAGGACCCTTGCATACAAGTTGCCTTTAGGCCACCTAGGCACGGGCATACGCTTGGTTAAAGTGAGGTTCATACTTGGGCTGGTAGCCTACGCTATCGCGTCATACCCTTAAAAGTAGAGCTTGAGTGTTATCCGTAATATTTTGTAGCGAACGCTACACTACACTACCCTCGAGCATTTCGCCGGTTCCTGGGTGTCTGAAAGAGTGTCCAGTTGCCTAGCAACTGATTTCAAAACTCAGGCTTCTGCTTTCATGTTGGAAGGGGACATTAAAATCACCCTGCCATGACATATCAATTCACGTTACCCTTACACCACGCAGGCTCGTTCAAACGGCTTAGTTAAAGCGGGGCTTTATATGTGCGCTGGTAGCCAACGCTACTGCGTCAAACCCTAAAGGCTAAGCTGAAAAGTGGACCATAATTTTGTAGCGAAAGGTACACTACGGTACCGTTGAGCATTTACCGCCAAATGGGACATTCAACATATAGCATTAAATGATTTACAAATAGAGCATGCGTGCCCTTTCTGTTACGGCGGTACAAAGCCATATAAATTAACCGACCCAGAAGATATCCAGCTCTAATATCAGTGAATTTGGAAAATTTTGAGTAAACAGTACTATACAATCAGAGGCTAGGTCACATGTTTTTGGACACCAGTCGAATATGACTTCCCCTCTCCTCTTAACTCTTTCATTACCGGGGGAAAATTGCCTTTTTTTTTTTTCATAGGTTTCAAACAAACGTTTTTGCGGCAAATTAGCGAGATATTAAAATAGGAAAAATAGATACCAATGATGAAATAGAATTTACACCCGAAAAACATTTCCTTTAACGCAAATACTCAGTGCGAAAATTGAAAAAAATAATTCGGAAAGCATAAAATTAGTCGAATGGGAATTAAAAAAAAATGAATTTACAAAATAATAACTCTTGAAAAAATTAGTAAAATAAATTCTAGAATACAAAAGGTTTTAAATTCTACTTGACACTTGGCAGCAAATGCTTAAAATTGTAACTCAAGTGCATTTTGAGGTAGAGTTTTTCTTCTACTACCTTAAATAGGCTAATGTTAGCCCTCGATTTGAAATAAATTTTGTTCACCCTGAAAAAAAAAATAATAGAAGCACAATTTTTTATTCAAGGAAAGTTTAATAACAGTAATTTAAATTTGCCCTCTCCCGCTTTTGAGAACGCCAGAAAAAGTTAGAGAAACAAAACGTATAGCCAGCCTAACAATTGTGAAGAACTCTTGATATGAAAAACAGAAACAAAACACGATGAAATCCAATAAGACAGGCAGATTTTTGTTTCCCAAAAGTCTATTCACAACGTATTCAATGGCTGTACTGCCGCCAAGAGGTCGCGAACGATTGCAAGAGCTTTGACTATGAACAGACGCGAAAGTGAACTTGCCAACCACAGTGTTCCGTGGATGCTTCAGCACATAGTCGTCACAATTCCTCGGTGAAGCATCCTCGTAAAGCGGAGGAGTGAATAAAGTTTGAAAAATCGGGCAATCTCTCATATTGCATACAAAATGCCAAGTGATCATATATCGTAGCTATGTGAAGAACATCATGGGGCTGCAAAAAAGACCGACTAATCGAGCATATACGTAAAATGAGCTATCAGAAGTTTAATTCGGTTACTGTAAATGCATATTTCTTGGTTTTCAGGCATGTGGCATTTAGAACTACCACGGCGGAAAACAGTTTGAAGAACTCGGTTTGAAGGCTCCGTAGCAGCCAGAAGGCCTGCTACGGAGTGTCTACTTAAGGTCGATGCCTGGAGTTCTACATGGTTGAAAAGAAATACTTCTTTGAGATGGTCGAACGAGAACTCCGTATTTGTTGCCCAGGCACTACCTGCGACAAAAATGTCCATCATGACATGTTTGCATCGAGTCAACTAGCTCCGCGGAAAAACAAACAGTTGATAGGCAGCAACCGTAACGTACGTGCGCAGGCCGCCAACGTTCTGGGCTCTTGTTCCTGAGTTTTATTATTGCCAATAAAATCCGGGAATTAAAAATCCTCTTCTGAGCCGCGGCTGCTAATAGCACCCAATAACTCTGCTCCAGATGCAGCAAATTTGCCCGAAAAAGCTTTTTTTTGCGATCGAGCGCTGTTCCAGAGGTTAATGCCACGTTGGAAGAATTCCACCCCGCCACTTAAACTTCACACGTGTTTGAAAAATCGCTGGCACAAAAATACAAACGTGTTCATTCATTCATTCATTCATTCATTCATTCATAAACCTTTATTCATGAGGAGGACGAAAACAAAATTATAGTGTCGGAAATACAAATACAAACTAGATGGCGCGAAAAGTTCGTTACAGCTATTTAATATTTTGTTTTTTTTTTTCTTTGTGACTGTCCTTTTTCTCTTTCGTTTTCCTTTTGTGTCGTGTTTTTTTTTTTTTTTATCTAACCAGCTAGGATATGTATGCCGCATCCGCCCGTTACAAAGGGAATGGCCTCAACTCATCATCGTCAGCAGCAGCTAGGGAGATTAATTGCGCCGCGGCGCCGCGGCACAACATCTAGGCCCGCTAGTTACAGCTAGAGTTACCATATAGGATTTGCCAAAGCCTATATAGTAACTCTAGTTACGGCGCTGGGGCTGTGAATTATGAACTTCGTGTTTTACGATCCCCGGTGATCGAATCAGAGTGGTGTGGTAGCGAAAGAGTTAAATCACGTGATGTCCATTGTCATGCAAACAAATTGCAGCGAAGAATGTTGAGGATTGTAGAAAAAATTAGGGGCCTGTCATAAAATTTATAAATATATACGAAGGAACCATCAGCGCCTGTTTGCTTCATTGTATTGAGAAAATAGACGTTTCAGCATGAGTTCCGTTTATCGCACTGCCACTCCCAGGTAATTCACTTGCGTGGGTAACCATAAGCCGAGAGGCGCCGTAGTAGAGGGTTCTGGAAATACGACCACGTGGGCTCGAGGCCGTTCACTTCACCGCTTGACCTTGCACCGAGAGACAGCGTAGTGGAGGGTTCGGGAAATTTCGACTACACAGAGTTTTCGAATGTGCACGGACCACGTGACTAGGCGAGGTGTGCGATACGCATGTCCAGACTACGTCGAACTGCGCGATGTTTTCTCGAACGGTCCAACACCTTTTCCCATTATTCCACCAGTGGAGTTGTCAAGAGTGCCTGCATGCTGGTCGTATTCACCGTTTGTATTTAGAAATAATCGATAGGGGCTGCGAACAACCTTTGTTTGTGTACGCGCAGTGTCGTGGCCTGTCATGTCATGTCATGTGGCGGGACTGCTTTGCCGGCGCTTGGTTGATAAGCCTCACCATGAAGGAGCTGCGTGCATGTCTGAGTGCATCATCACTTCGGCCCAGGCGTCAGGCGGATGTGTAACCTTAACATAGCTTATGCTCAGATAACAATATTATCGCGCATGTACCAGTCTTGTCTTGTTTTAGTGAATCGCCTTGGGTCAAAGTTTAGCGCGCCTACCTATGATGGAAAACCAACTAGCCGCCATTACAGCATTGCTAACAATATTTAACCGGGATCAGTCTTCACGATTTCTCCACTTATCAATGCTCTCATCAAAATTTGCTCAAGGAAACTTAACGATGTCTGTGACTGTTCGGTATAAGCTTGGATTCCTTCTTGACCAATTTGTAAATGAAAATATATGCAGTCACTTAATGAATTCAATATTTAGGTGTGGAATATAGTGAGTTACGAAGTATTAAATGATCAGAGACTAGATATGCCGTGGTGAATACGTGGCTAAGGTACATAAAGTGTGCCATCGCGGCCAGCGTGTTTGTATTGCTTGGCCGATTATATGTCATTGTATGCATGGATGGATATATGGACCGAGGAAGAATATATCTTACTTTTATTTTACAAAACTTCTGTTCCAGAGCCTGACTAAGATATACTTAGAGAGAATTCACTTACCAGCTTTCAGTCTCCTTATTAATATCTCAGTTTCCACGAAACATCACATTTAAGCCATCCAGTTCAGTTCAGGCGTTCAGTCGTGTCCGACTCTTCGTGACCCTATGGACCATGTCACGCCACGCTTTCCGGTCTCTCACTATCTTCTTAACATCACATAGCTTCATCTGCAATGCCTCGAGAATGCCATCTAACCATCGCGTTCGCTGCCTACCCCTTCTCCGGCGACCCTCAACCTTTCCTAACATCAAATCTTTCTCCAGCGACTCCTCTCTTCTCATCAGATGACCAAAGTAGCTGAGCTTTAACTTTAGAATTTGACCCTCCAATGAGCAGTCAGGGTTTATGGTCGACAATATCGACTGATTTGATCTTCTGGCAGTCCAAGGAACTCTTAAGAGTCTTCGCCAGCACCACAATTCAAACGCGTCAATTCTTCGGCGGTCAGCCTTTTTCACAGTCCAACTCTCGCATCCATACATCACAACTGGAAAGACCATAGCACGGGTTATACGGATCTTGGTTGGCAGACTTATGTCTCTGCTCTTTACTACTCGGTCAAGGCTAACCATTGCTCTCTTTCCCAGAAGCAGGCGTCTCCTAATTTCATGGCTGCAGTCTCCTTCCGAGGTAATCTTGGCGCCCAAGAACAGAAAATCTGTCACAGCTTCCACTTCTTGTCCATTGATGCTCCAGGACTTGATAGGGCAAGACGCCATGATCTTCGTCTTTTTAATGTTCAGTTTAAGCCCAAACTTCTCACTCTCTTCTTGTACGCGCATCAGAAGTCTCTTGAGTTCCACTTCACTTTCTGCCATTAAAGTGGTATCATCCGCATATCTAAGGTTGTTGATACGTTTTCCAGCAATCTTCACCCCAGCTGAAGACTCGTCCAGACCGGCCTTCCTCATGATGCACTCTGCATATAGGTTAAATAGGCAGGGCGACAGTATGCAGCCTTGCCTCACCCCTTTCTCAATCGGAAACCAATCAGTAAGACCATGCCCAGTTCTGACTGTGGCCTCTTGCCCTTCATAAAGGTTCCTGAGGAGGCAGATGAGGTGAATTGGAACTCCCATCTCTTGGAGAGCTTGCCACAATCTGCTGTGATCTACGCAGTCAAACGCTTTCGCATAATCAATAAAGCAGAAGTAAATGGGTTTCTGGAACTCTCTTGCTTTTTCCATGATCCAGCGAAGGTTGGCAATTTGGTCTCTAGTTCCTCTGCCCTTGCGAAACCCAACTTGCACGTCCGGAAGCTCCCGATCCACATACTGCTGCAGCCTACCTTGCAGGATTTTTAACATCACCTTGCTAGCATGCGAAATAAGCGCGATCGTGCGGTAGTTGGAACAATCTTTGGCACTGCCTTTCTTTGGAATGGGGATATAAACTGACCTCCTCCAATCCTGTGGCCACTGCAGGGTTGTCCAAATCTTTTGACATAATGTATGCAGTGTGTTAACAGCGTCGTGGTTGAGGTTTTGAAGCAACTCAGCTGGAATACCATCAATTCCGCTAGCTTTGTTCTTAGCAAGGCTGGCTAAGGCCCATTTAACTTCACTCTTCAGGATGCCCGGCTCGAGATCAGTAATCACAACCGCCCTATGTTGGGTTTGCACATCCGGGTCCTTCTTGTACAGTTCTTCTGTGTATTCCTGCCACCTCTTCTTTATCTCTGAGGCTTCAGTGAGGTCCTTGCCTCGTTTGTCCTTTATCACGCCCAGCTTAGCACAGAAGCTTCCTTTGATATCTTTGATTGTCTTATACAGAGCTCTTGTGTTCCTTAATTGGCTGTTGTCCTCAACTGCTTGACACTGTATGTTCAGGAAGGCATTCTTATCTCTCCTTGCTATTTTCTGAAAATCCGCATTGAGAACCTTGTATCTTTCTCTTTCCCCCATACCTTTTGCCATCCTCCTTTCCTCAGCTATTTGCAAAGCCTCTTCAGATAGCCAGTTTGCTTTTTTGCATTTCTTTTGCTTTGGAACTACCTTAGTAGCAACTTCTTGTATTATATC
The DNA here is from genome assembly GCF_055883805.1 of Amblyomma maculatum. Lineage (NCBI taxonomy): Eukaryota > Metazoa > Arthropoda > Arachnida > Ixodida > Ixodidae > Amblyomma > Amblyomma maculatum. Next base: position 47,634,799 of record NC_139347.1, on the reverse strand, counting down.
ACGAACATCAGTCCACATCTCTTCGGGCTCTTTGTCTTCTAGATCTAATTCTTGAAATCGATTCCTCACTTCCACAGCATATTCTAATGGAATCTGGTCCAGATCATACCTGAAAGGCCTTCTAGTTTTCTGCGTTTTCCTCAATCGAAGCTTAATTTTGGCAACAAGAAGCTGATGATCGGTGCCACAATCGGCCCCAGGCCTTGTTTTTACTGCTTGTATAGCGCTTCTCCATCTCTGCCGGCAAATAATATAATCGATCTGATTCCTGTACAGACCGTCCGGTGAAATCCATGTGTACAGGCGCCTCTTGTGCTGTTGAAAATGAGTATTCGCTATGGTCAGGTTGTTTTCTTGACAGAACTCTACTAGCCTCTGCCCAGCTTCATTTGGCTCACCAAGACCGAACTTCCCTGTAATTCCGGATATTACTTCACTCCCGACCTTAGCATTCCAGTCTCCTATGAGAAAAACGACGTCTGATGATGGGGTGCTGTCTAAAAGGCATTGTAGGTCCGCATAAAATCTCTCAACGTCAGCTTCTTCAGCAGCAGTGGTCGGTGCATAGACTTGGATAACTGTTATGTTGAAAGGGTGACCTTGGATCCGAAGTGAAATCATTCGGTCGTTTTTGGGGTTGTACCCTAGCACTGCTTTGCCCATTCTTCTGTTTACTATGAGAGCGACCCCATTCCTTCTCTTGGATTCGTGCCCACAATAAAAGACATAATGGTCGCCGGAGTTAAATTCTCCCATTCCGGTCCACTTGAGCTCGCTGATACCCAAAATATCAATGTTCAATCTGTCCATTTCTCGCTTGACGATATCCAGTTTACCTTGCGTCATAGATCTTACATTCCATGTTGCTATGTGATATATCTCCTTGCAACACCGGACTTTCCGGTCGCTTCCCGACACATCCACAACTGAGCGTCCTTTTGGCTTTAGCCCAGCCGCTTCATTCGTCCTGGAGCTACTAGGAATCGCCCTTTGTTCATCCCCAGTAACATGTGGGACGCCTTCCAACCTGGGGGGCTCATCTTCCGGCGCCATATCGATAATGGTATTGTGACTGGCCATAGGGTTTTCTTGGCAGGAAATACTGGAGTGGGTTGCCATTACCTTCTCCAGTGAATCACATTTTGTCAGAACTCTCTGCCGTGACCTGTCTATCTTGGGTGGCCCTACACAGCAGAGCTCACGACTTCATCGAGTTTCGCAAGCCCCTCCGCCACGACAAGGCAGTGATCCATGAAGGGGAATTTAAGCCATAGTGCATACCATTTTCCTAAAATTGTGAAGTTTACCTCTAACATTCTAATTTTCTAGTTTAGAAGACAGCTTCAGTTCTAATAATGAAACAAAACTCATATATCATTTGTTTGTTGCCTTGACATGTTCCTTGTTCGCGTCTACATAATATAACGAGCCCCAAAACTCACTTCCTGGTGCGCTGATGATGAGTAGCGTGATGATAGACATTTCTGATTTCTGACTCGTATTCTGCGCTATGACCAGGACATACATTCTTTACCTTTATCAGTGGCAGGCTCTTGTTACATAAGAGCACAGATTCTTTTCAGATTATTTCTCTAAACCTGGTGCTATGAATGACAATCAAACGCGTGTAAAAAAATGTCAGAATTCGCCCTTCTTTTGCTGAAGCAGAAACCTCGGGAACTGCACCACCGTTAAAGTGGTCACCTCAGGTAAAGACACATGCACGCGCACCCCCGCACTCCACACACACACATGTACACAACGCACACACATCAGACAGACACACACGCATACAGGCTTGAATGTATTTTGCCATAAATAAGACGTTTGTTGTTCAATGTTCCCGCCAGAGCCAAGCTCTTTACAACACTGATGGTGCATAGAGATTTTACAATAAAAAAAAAAAAAAATCTGGCGACCGCATTGGCAAAAAAAGGGGAGACGAAAAAAAGAAAGGCTAACATTTAGACATCAAAAGAGCCGTGAATCAGCTTCCAGCAAGTGACAGGAATGAGAAAGAAAAATTATTAAACATACATATATATATGTATGTTTAATAATAATAATAATAATATGTATATATATATATATATATATATATATATATATATTGTTAAGCGGGGATCCAGGCACTGGTAGCGGACACTGGTAGCGAGCAGGACCGGAGCAGGGGAGGCTTAACTTGCAGTCAGCTAGTCCGCAAAAATCACTTTCTCTTCCTCCTTCTCGGTGATCTGCCCAATTAATGGGAACCTCTTCTTTACAATCTTGCCCCCGCAGAAAAGAGGAGCCATCCTGGCGACTCAAGGAGACGAAAGGAATGCGGGATCGTAGTAAGGCTTCAAACGGTCGACGTGAACAATCTCACGCCCACGGCGGCGAAGGTCGGTGGATGCGGCGAGCGGTTCAATTAGGTAATTCACTGGAGAAGTCTGTTGGAGCACTAGGTAGGGTCCGTGGTACTTGGAAATAAACTTGCTGCTCAGGCCGGGTGGTGTCGATGGGACCCAGAGCCATACGTGAGCACCGGGAGAGAATTGATGCACAGGGTGGCTGCTGTCGCTGTGCGCCTTCTTCTGGGCTTGCTCGTCCGAAGTAAGCGAGCGAGCCAGCTTGCGACATTCTTCAGCGTGCCTGGCAGCTGCTGAAAGTGATGTGTACTCTGACAGATCAGGACGGTAGGGGAGGATGGTGTCGAGTGGAGACGAAGGTTCACGCCCGTACAGCAGAAAAAATGGTGAGAATCCGGTAGTTGCTTGAACGGCGGTGTTATAGGCATAGGTTACAAATGGGAGAATCTTGTCCCAATCGGAGTGGTCGGAGGCGATGTACTTGGACATCATGTCACCTAGTGTGCGATTGAAGCGCTCTGTCAGTCCGTTGGTTTGAGGGTGGTACGCGCTGGATGTCCGGTGGGTGGTTTGGCATTCGCGTAGGAGCGCTTCGACAACCTCGGATAGGAAAGGTTTGCCTCGATCACTTAGAAGTTGTCGGGGGGCACCGTGCCGCAGAATAAAATGATGAAGAAGAAAGGACGCGATAGTGGGTCCCGTGGCATCCTGAAGTGCTGCTGTCTCCGCATAGCGAGTAAGGTGATCGACGGCCACGATCACCCAACGATTTCCTGCAGGTGTGTACGGTAGAGGTCCATACAAATCGATGCCAACACGATCGAATGGTCTATATGGGGACGGAAGGTGCTGTAGTGGAGCCGGCTGATGGAGAGGAGGTGGCTTGCGACGTTGGCAATCGATGCACGAACGCACATACTTACTGACGAAGGTATACATACCGCGCCAGTAAAAGCGCTGTCGCAACCGTTCATAAGTCTTAAATACACCCACGTGGCCACACTGCGGATCGTTGTGGTGAGATGCGCAGATATCACTTCGGAGGTGGCGAGGTACGACGAGCAGCCACTTACGGCCATCTGGCATATAGTTGCGTCGATAGAGAAGATGGTCACGAAGGGCGAAATGCTGCGCTTGACGACGAAGGGCGCGAGGAGCCGGTGAAAGTGACGAGTTCGTAAGAAGATCGATTAGTGATGTAAGCCACGGATCCTTGCGCTGTTCTGATGGCATGTCGTTGATGGACAAAGAAGACAAGGCGGAGCTGGAGGCAGGGGACAACGGAGCGTCAGGCGACACTGGCGAGCGGGATAAAGCGTCTGCGTCGGAGTGCTTACGCCCTGTACGATAGATGACTCGAATATCATACTCTTGTAGTCTAAGCGACCAGCGGGCGAGACGGCCGGTGGGGTCTTTTAGTGAAGACAACCAACATAAAGCGTGGTGGTCCGTAACAACATCAAATGGGCGCCCATACAAGTATGGCCGAAATTTCTGAAGCGCCCAAACAATTGCCAAGCATTCCTTTTCTGTCACCGAGTAGTTGGTCTCGGCCTTGGTCAGCGTTCGACTTGCGTACGCCACAACGTATTCATCAACACCGGGTTTTCGTTGGGCAAGAACAGCGCCGAGGCCGGCGTCGCTGGCATCGGTGTGCACTTCGGTAGGAGCAGCCGGATCGAAATGGCGCAATACGGGGGGTGAGGTAAGTATCTTGCGCAATTTCGTAAAAGCAGCATCGCAAGCCGGCGACCAGGCAGAAAGATCTTTGTGAGCGCTGAGAAGTCGCGTCAGAGGGGCAATGATGGTCGCAAAGTTCCGAACGAAACGCCTAAAATAGGAGCATAAGCCTATAAAGCTGCGTAATTGCTTGATAGATGTTGGCTTCGGGAACTCAGCGACAGCTCGAAGTTTAGATGGATCAGGGAGGATGCCATCTTTGGACACTAAATGCCCTAAAATAGTGAGTTGGCGAGCGGCGAAATGGCACTTTTTCAGATTGAGCTGTAGACCGGCGTTGCTAAGGCATTGCAAAACGGTTTCAAGGCGAGTTAGGTGGGTCGCGAAGTCGGATGAAAATACAACAATATCATCCAAGTAGCAGAGACATGTGTGCCACTTCAAACCGCGAAGAATATTGTCCATCATGCGTTCAAATGTGGCGGGCGCATTACACAGGCCAAATGGCATCACGTTGAACTCATAGAGCCCGTCGGGGGTGACAAAAGCTGTCTTGGGGCGATCGTCCTCAGCCATCGGAACTTGCCAGTAGCCAGAACGTAAATCGATTGAAGAGAAAAATTCCGCTCCATGCAAAGTGTCCAGCGCGTCGTCTATGCGTGGTAGCGGATAGACGTCCTTTCGTGTGATTGCATTAAGGCGTCGGTAGTCCACACAGAACCGAATAGACCCGTCTTTCTTCTTGACTAAAACGACCGGGGACGCCCAAGGGCTACTGGAAGGCTGAATTACACCCCTACTGAGCATCTCGTCGACTTGCTCATCAATAATGCGGCGCTCTGAGGCTGATACACGATAAGGGCGTTGGCGTAATGGGGCGCGCGTACCAGTATGGATGTGGTGAGAAACAGTTGACGTACGACCCAAGGATAGCTGCTGGATGTCAAAGGAAGCTTGGAATCGGTTCAGTAAGTCGAGGAGCTTGGCGCGTTGATCTGGAGCGAGAGCACTGTCGATGGCTTTGTCGAAGGTAGCCAGAGGCGGTGAAGGAGACGAGGAACGAGGTGGGCTAAGGGCACTGACGTTGTGGGATATTGTGTCGGCACAGGTGGAGAAAACCGGTGGGACGGTCACAAAATTTTCTGATCGAACAGGCTCAGCATGTCCAACGCACTCGCCACGTTGCAACGTGAGTGGATAGAACGAATCGTTAGTAATGGCTAGCTCGGTGCGTCCGCTTCGTACACTAAGGACGGCGCAGGGCAGGGGAAGACAGCGTCGCGAGACGAAGAGGGAAGATGGGGTGAAGAGCACTGTACAGTCTTGAAGAGAGGGACAGTTTATAGGCACAATCGCAGCAGCAGAAGGCGGGATATCAGTAGCATCCGCAACTTGGCATTTGGCTTCCCCAAGAACGTTAGCGGCAGTCGGTGCGGTGCACAGCGGAAAAAACTCTACTTCAGCACGAGCGCAATGAATTACGGCGCGATTGCGACACAAGAAGTCCCATCCTAAAATAATGTCATGAGAGCAGTCACGGAGAACGATAAAACTGATGACGTAGAGAACGTTCTGAATGGTGACTCGAGCCGTGCAGGTACCGATCGGTTCGATGTGCTGAGCAGTGGCGGTGTGCAATGAAACCCCAGAATATGGCAGAACAACTTTTCGTAACAAGCGGCACAGTCTAACGTCAATAACCGACACAGCAGCACCAGTATCTACAAGCGCAAGAGCACAAACATTTTCAATGCTAACTTCTATTAAATTGTTCGGTGGCGAAGCAGGACTTTCACTGTTCGACGAAAGCGCAGTTCTTGCCTGCGGAACTGCGTCTAGTGGTTTTCCGGCATTGGCGAGGTAGGACGGCGGCGCATCGGCGACGGAGAGCGACGGCGCGGAGAGGTTGAGCGGTTGTCATAGGTTGAGCGGTTGTCATGCGAGAAGTGGTCAAAGTGAGAGGAGGGCTGAGGTGGCGCACGGGGTGGGGACGGCGGCTGTGCGTAGGCAGCCGGGCTCTGATTGAAAGCGTACGGTGTCGGACGACGGCGGCACAGGCGTGCAACATGGCCAGGGAGACCACATGCAAAGCAAATTGGCCGATTGTCAGATGTGCGCCAAGGGCGTAGAATAGGTGGCGCACGACGCTGAGTGAAAAATGCGCGCTGAGGCGGACCATACGATGGCAAAGGCGTAGGAGGGGGTGGTATTGCGGCAACCTCAGCATAGGACAGTGGTGTAGGTCCGGACGTCGGAACAGCGTCGGCATGAATGAGCGGAGCTGTCAGTGGTGTGGAATGAGGAGTAGGTTGTCGATGGGGCAGAAGTGCGTCGGCAACTTGTTCCTGAATAACCTGGCGTATGGTCGGAGCCAGGTGTGAGCTGGAATGCGGAACGTTTGAAATTAGCGATAATTGACGTGCAACTTCTTCCCGTACGAAGTCTTTAATTTCTTGAATTAGTGTGGAGCTGACAGGGGCGTCAGACATAGCCGCGATCGTGGCTTCGGGTTGTCGAGGGACGATGCGTTGCCGACGAAATTCGTCGTAGCTTTGACACATCGTGACAACTTCACTTACAGTACGGGGCTCTTTTGCCATCAGAATGTTGAATACGCCTTCATGGATCATGGATGCCCATCATGATGTGGCGAATCTTCTCGGCTTCAGTCATTGATGCGCTTACACGATGACACAAATCTAAAACGTCTTCGATGTAGCTGGTAAAGGTTTCTCCTGTCTGCTGCCTTCGCTCGCGCAAACGGTGTTCGGCGCGAAGCTTGCGGACCGCAGGTCGGCCGAAGACGTCAACAAATCGGGATTTGAACGAGGCCCAAGTTGGAATGTCAGCCTCGTGATTTGTGAACCATAACTTTGCTACTTGGGTCAGGTAGAAGATCACGTTGTTAAGTTTTAGGACGTCATCCCACTTATTGTGGGTGCTTACGCGTTCATAAGAAGAAAGCCAGTCCTCGACGTCCTGATCGTCGGTACCGCTGAAGACCGGCGGGTCCCGCTGGCGAAGCACCCCGGAGCATGGAATAGAAGGGGCCGAGGTAGCGGGGCCGGTGGTGTTAGAGCTGGAGTCGGTCATTGAGGTAGGAATTCGGCGGCTGCGGAGCTCCAGAGCGAATAAATGGAAGAGAAATCCCGCGACCTCCACCAAGTGTTAAGCGGGGATCCAGGCACTGGTAGCGGACACTGGTAGCGAGCAGGACCGGAGCAGGGGAGGCTTAACTTGCAGTCAGCTAGTCCGCAAAAATCACTTTCTCTTCCTCCTTCTCGGTGATCTGCCCAATTAATGGGAACCTCTTCTTTACAATATATATATATATATATATATATATATATATATATATATATATATATATATATAAGGTGACACACGATGAAAAAACAACACTTTAATCCGACGTTTCGGCCGGGGTCCGGCCTTTGTCAAGGAATGTAGAAAGAAGCTGTCGGTTCCCATTTCTTATATACATGCACAATCGAAACACGTGACCAGCCACTGTCAACAAATAAACACCAAAATACCAAAAACAAGATTTCACACGCGTGATGTAATGGCGGTGCAAGGTATATAGACCGAATGACACGTGTTGCGCTTAGGTCATGCATCTTAATATGTTGCACAAAGAAAAAAAGATATATCACTAAAGAGACTGTTGTCACTATCAGGGCACAAAATAAAATATCGCGAGGTTATAATGGGTGGAGTACATGTCACATTTAATCCTGCAATATTCAGGAGGGGGAGGGGGGGGATTGATCAACTGAAATATCATTCTCAGTGGTAGGCGACAGTAGCAGATAACACGTCAGTAGAATTTAACAGTGAAATATAACTGTGATTTAGCGCGGTACACACACACACACACAAAAAGTAAACAGTCACTCAAATCGCGGCATGGTGACAAAACTCGATTTTCTGCTCAATGCTATGGGGACAAAAAGAAGCAATTAAAGTTAACTGTTCGTAACAGTGTTGATAAAAGGAATCGTTGGCAAGGTTATAGGATAAGTTGTAATGATCAGTGCATGTTACGGCGGGAAGCAATATGACAGTGAGAAACTGGCAAACATAAGAAGATCAGTGCAAGTAAAGCATCACATACTGTGAGGGGCTTTGGGCTGTGACCGTAAAAGCGCAAGCGAAGAGGCAAACAGTGCAAAATGGAGCCAATGTCGATTAAACATAATATATTTTAAGAAGTTGCCATTGGTGCTACCATTTAGTTAAAATGCTACGACGAGAGACAAGTTAGCTTGCCAATGTTTTCATTCAGACCACAAGAAACCGTGTTAAACATATGTATTAAAAATGATTGCTATATATATATATATATATATAGCAAGCTCAATCTTCAAGTAGCTCTCCTTCTTATAACAAATTTAGGTAGCCCTTGAAACCGTATAATAATATAGGCTGCCACTTTCTAGAACCATTTTTATTGCTCTTGTTGACTTTCGGCCTCTTTACTGGAAGCGACGCATTTCATGCTATTCAAAGCGGCTCTTTTGCTCTCGCGCGATTCTGTCTGCGTTCCTGAGATATCTACTGCTGGCAGCTTCTTTATTTCCTTTCTCAGAAAGGAAATATCTATTCCTCTTTGCATTAGTTAGAGGCGCTTTCTTTTTGCCGTACTTTTTCTTCACTCCCGTGCGCATTCCCGTGGATCTTCGTCCTCAATTTCTTTCTTTCCTATAAATTGCGTATCACCCGCCCGGATTCAACCTACGGCTGTCATCTCTTTCGATGCACTTAGACTATTTCGGGGATGCACGTTTGCGAATACTGAGGACTGCATTTTTTTCTTATTTACCGCAAGCTTCCATTTTTGCTCTGTGGATGCCGGCCGCCGCTCCCTTCCCGGAGAATTGGCTACTCTGGAATCAATTTCGAGGCACTTTTCGGAAATGCCATCCTTACCTGCTGCAATTCCAACGGCCGTTCCTTGAAAGATTTCAGATAAACACAGATTAGTTGAAATTTGAGAAGGCATTTAAGTGCGTTATTGGCACCAATATAGAGAGGCGAAACAATCTGAGTTACATGCTAAAACATCGTTTCGCATATATATATATATATATATATATATATATATATATATATATTCCGATAATCTATATCCCGATAATCACTATAAGACTAATTCTTCTCAAATACGAACCAGAAAACATTTAAAAAATCCCCAACTCTTGTTTTAGACTCCTAGACTGTCAATTCATTCAGACTCTATAATAATGAGCCCCTCACTTCCCTTTCAAATGTCTATATATATATATATATATATATATATATATATATATATATATATATATATATATATACAGAGAGAGAGAGAGAGAGTAGATGCACATTAAAGCAAGATTCTGTTTTAAAGTATTCCATATCGCCTCGGGCGTGGGTCCGTTTCCGTGGAAGGTCGGTCCCACGGCCGAAAAGTTGCCGTCTTAGGTATATAAACCGCGACCTTGCGCGGAAACGCACCCACGTCAAAAGCGTTATAGAATACTTTAAAACGGAGTCTTGTTTTTATGTACAGGGTGATCCACTTCTAGCTATAACACGGCCACCGCCTTCAAAGCAACAATGGATCTGACCCGGCCATTCCATAAAGTTAGGCGGCAGGCCATGGCAAACATCACCTCCTCGTCCCACTGTGCATATATAGCTTTGCTTTGATAAGCGCCTGCATCCGACGCAATGCTGCTTTGAAAGCAGTGACCGTGTTATAGCTAGAAGTGGATCACCCTGTACATCTACTCTCTCATCCCTCTGTCATTTGAAGCGATGAATTCTTCACAATTAGTACAATTCTATGCACGCACTAGGATTTTCTTGGCGTTTCGAAACTTTCCTCACATTGGTGTCTAGTATAATACTCCTCTCTCCCAGCGCCCTGACCAGACAAATGTCGGTGCTAATTGAGCAACTTTGTTTCCCCTAACTGTAAAAATCATAGAATAATGCCTTGGAAAACCTGCCGATTTTGCATATCATCCAGGGAAGCAACGTTCCCGAGGTATGCTTTATGACCTATATATGGCGCTTTTGGATCTGGAACCTCATGCAGCTACATTAAGGTGGATGCCTGGGCATCCAGGGATTGCCGAAAATGACCAGTGTAATCAGCTCCCTCGCGAAACTGGTAACCAGGATTCAGTGGTCCGCTGGTCAAGCCCATCTTTCAGTTACGAGGGCCTTCTGATCGTGAAAATGATACTGTAGTCCTACCTAGACTTCAGACAGGAGTATATCATTCTCCCTGCACCACACTCCGTTTCTCTGCTTCCCGGGCGCGTACCCTTCATAAAGTTCAGACTAAAAGTCATTACACTCTCAAGACTATCATTATCCGCTGGTCTGTCATGCCCCAACTGCACGGACCTTTATGCGAATCTCGCACACTGCTTTTTCTACTGTCTTGTCGCTGTTATTTCTGCGCTAGAATAAGTGATTTATTTCGTTATTCGGGATCCTACTGCGCTCCTCAATCATCGCATATTGTTTCGCGCTATGCGTATACTGCACTGGCTAGTGAACGGACGCCGTCCTCGTCTTTCACCATTTCGGAGCGCTCTTTCAAAAGCTCAGCGGAAGCTTTACTTTGCAATCAAGCCAGATGAGCCGATAGACGTATTCTTGACTGGGATGTCAGCGTCACCTTTACTAGGACGGATAACCGTCAGTACACGAGCATTAGCTAAAGAAGCAAGAACGTTATGTTCACTGCTAAACACGAAAATCAGAATCGGCTGTAGGCGGCAGCACGTATATCACCAAACGTGGCCGGAAAAGCAGTGTGTGCACTCCGGGTGGGTAAACGGCGGCTGGTGGTGGCAGCTCATCAAGTCACAAAAGCCACCAATCGACCTGAGCGTTAACAGATGGCGGTGGGCCCTCTTAGACTAGACTGCGCGTTTCTTGCGTCGTTTCTTATGGTACATTTTATCTCGACTGCATAAAGGTAGAAAAAAATTTTCTTTCCATGGATAAAATATTTTCTTAAACTTAATATTGCTATAAGATTAGACTAATTGTTGTCAGGCGTGCATTGTTCAATGAGGACCTTTGTTTACAGGCCCGCCTTCGTTTAGTGTTCTGGACGACACGCCCTCCCAGTTTTGTGCAACCGTTCGGAGAAACAGCAAAGAGCGAGTGGGCCGTTCACGCCGTTTCGGAGACGTATACGTGTTCGGCTTGCAAATCTTGTGGCATCACGACAAACCGCGCGGCACGAGGCTCGCATTATGTGTCATGGTGGGTGTTGCCACTCAGCTGGTATACGTGGCTGGCTTTCTAAATAACGACGCGCTCCGACGCCCAGAAAACTTAACTCGCAATCTTAAGCTCGGTTCTATACTGATAATATGCAGCGTTGTAAGATAAGAAAACGAGTTTAACCCAGTTATGTATGTATGTATGTATAACTTTATTAGGGAGCCGGCAAACGACGGGTTAAAGCGTCGTGACGCTGGCCAAGCGTCTACCCGGGGTTAAGCCCTACTCTGCACTACCTCATTTGACCCGTTTGTGGTGGGTGTGAGGCTTGTGCTTTTCGAGCGTTCCATGCAATATTGTAAAATGCTTAGTTCCACAATAAGGACTGTCACTGTGGAACATAACCTTTATTTCTTCCCGTGAAATTCGGGATTTGTTATTGGTTGGCTGGTAACAACTTTATTTACAGTCCTTCAGAGCTGTCGCTGACGGGGCCTTAGTCTCCCACGTGGCGACGTCGAGGTGTTGCCTCGTCATCGCCTCGTGGGTCTGCTGGACGGCCCAGATTTGGTCATCGAGGCTGGGGCTGCACAAGGCTGCGGCCAACCGTGCCGGGAGAGTCCGGAGTTAGCACCTGGTGGGTTTTTGGTAAAGTCTCAGAGCATGTGACTTAAAGTGGCTATATCAGCGGGACAGACCGTAGATATATTTGTCGGGTATGTGCCGAGGTAGTGCCTGCGGTATTGTTCCGGGTTTGGGTACGTGAGCATCTGCAGTTGTCTAGGGGCCACCGCGTGCGCCCTGTCCAGCTTGTCGCTGGGTGGATGGAAGGTTCGGCGGGCCAGGCAGATAACCTTGGTCATTTCTTTGTAGCTGGTCAAGCAGTCTTTAGTGCTGGACCATGAACGATGGTCGGCGCGGTTCACGAGCTCGCGCGCCTTTGCGTCTGCCATCTCGTTTCGGTTGCGATGAGTCTTCGATACTTCTCCCATGTGCGCCGGGAACCACTGAATTCTGGTTTGAAATTCTACCTCCCGCTGTACTTTTCCATTGCTCAGGACTCGGGCCGCTCTCTGTGAGATCCATCATTTGGCGAAGTTTCTGACCGTTTGACGCGAGTCGCAGAGAACCGTTGTGCACGTCGGATCCGTGAGGGCGAGTGCCACCGCTGCTTCCTCAGCCTCTTCTGCACGTTCGCACGCTACACATGCCGTTATGCGCGTTTTGCCACACGAATTGACGACCGCAACCGCGAATCGCGAGTGTTCTGCGTTCTCCGCGGCGTCAACGAACCTTGTCCCCATGTCGTCTCTGTGTTTGTGTAGGAGAGCTCTGGCCCTGGCCACTCTTCTTTCCCGGTTGTGTTCCGTATGGACGTTCCATGGAATCGGGTCGACTCTTTGTCTGATCGCGTCCAGAATGGTAACTGCCTAACCTTGTTGTGCGTGGTGACGGATGCCAAGACATTCCATGATCTGGCGGCCTGCTGTCGTTCCCGTTAATCTTTCTAGTTGTGAAGTGCGCTGCGTCTCGGAGTTTTCGCTAAGCGTGTTGTGAAGCACGGGCTGGAGCAAGCGGTGCGGGCTAGTGGACTCGGGCAGACCCAGTGCTATCTTGTACACCGTACGGATGACGTCATTGATCTTGCTTTCTTCTCCCTTGTACCAGTTGTGGAATGACGAAACGTACCAAATATGGCTAATGACGAAAGCGTGTATGAGTCATATGAGACTCTCCTCCCTCATTCCGTTTCTTCTGCTAGTGACACTCTTGAGGATTCGCATGGTGTTAGCCGTCTTGTGCTTAAATTTAGTGATCGTTTCACCAATTACGCCGTTCGTATTCTCGCTTGGTCGCATTCCGACCACTTCCGGGTGGTCTGCTCCTCTTCATGGGACGCTAGAGGATGAGTTTCTACTTCCTGCGAACATCGTAATCACGTACCCACAATGTATTCTTCTATTGTCTCGATTACTAACTGCAGTGTTGTTTCGATATGGCCGTCGCTGAATTTGTGCACCCAAAGGGTTATATCGTCGGCGTATATGGTGTGCCGGACGCCTTTCAGTTCTTGTAGCTTTTCTGCTAGCCCGATCATGACCAGGTTGAAGAGAGTGAGCGAGATGACGGAGCCCTGCGGGATGCCGCTGCATCCCAACGTTTATTCTTCTATTTGGAGGTCCCCTGTCATTAAAACAGCTAGCCTGTCTGTCAAGAAATCTTAGTTGAACGTGCGTAGACCTAGGTTTTGCCGCGATATCTGGTGTAAGATCGCCGAGTACGCGAGTCTATCGAACACGCTTTCAAGGCCGAGACCAAGAATTGCTCTGGTGCCTCTCGTCTTGCCGTCACGCACGTGGTGCTTCAGTTGTATCATCGCGTTCTGCGTGGACAATTGTGGGCAGATTCCTATGTTAGATGGTGGATAAGCCCCATTGAGCTCTAAGTGGGCTTGCCAGTGGTTAAGCAGTACGTGGCAAGGTCTTGCCGACGCACGACGTTATCGATATGGGGCGAAGGTTGTCGAGGCTCGGCGCTTTTCCGATTTTCGGGATTAGTATTATTCTCGCAATTTTCCATTGTTGCGGGAGGGTGCCGTGCGGCCAGCAGTCATTGATGAATGCCGATAACTGTTCCACGGATTTATCGTCGAGATTCCTCAGGGAGCGATTCGACACCCGTCGGGGCCTGGCGCCGATCTGCTGTGGAGGTTGTGCAGCGCCGTCCTGACCTCCTCTGCACTAAAATCCTTATCCAATTCTACATTCGGATCCTCTTCATACGGGCCATGTTGTGCGGTCGGAGTGTGCGGTAAGTACTTCGTCCGTAACCGGACGGTCACTGCATCTTCACCGTACTTCTCGAACTGCCTGTGTAATAGGCGTGCGAGGCAGTTCCTTTGGTGGGACTTGGTGTCGGTTTCGTCCATGAGATATCTGAGCAGGTTCCACAATTTTCCGTTGTGTAGTGTGGGGCCCTGCGTCACATATCTGTAGGGCCCGTGGCGCGCCGCGCATTCAAAGGCAGCGCCATTTCCCAATACTCCCTGCGCTCTGCCTAGTTTCCCTCTCCCCGCTCATTCGGGGATAACCGGTCGCGCGCAAGGGGGCTATAAAGAAAGGCACGCGCCGCCGTCTCCCTCTCTTCGTTCCTGCTCTTCGCTCCTGGCGCTTCTCCACGGAGACGACCCGCGGTTCGCTATCTGCCCCCCTCCGGACGACGATCCCGCACCGCCTTGGACGATCCCCTTTTGGACGTGAGATTAAATATGTTTGTTACACGGCCCGCTGTGTATTTGTCTTGCGCATCCCTCGGGCAGAGGAATCGCCCACAGTAGTTGGCCGTCGATTGCATTGCATTACTCATCCCATTGCTGGCGGTTGAGCGTTCGACAGTGCTCCTCGATTTTGCGGTTGATGTCCGCTATTTTCTTTCCGAGTCTCTGAGTCTTTGTCCCTTCCACCTGACCAGGACCGAATTATTCGCCTCGATGAGATGCGTCAAGCGGCTGTCCATCTTGTCAGTTTCAACCTCGATTTCGACGGTCTTGGTTGACGCTTTGGCGCCTGCAATCAGCGAGCGGGTCCAAGCTTCGATGTCCGTGATCATATCTCCTGAAGACTGTTTTTGGTTTCGTGTCTTCCTGAAATTTTCCCAGTCGGTCCAGTGGAATTTTCGCTTACTGCCCTGCGTATTGTCGGACGTCTTGACGTGTATGTCGACGATCATGCGATCGCTTCCCAGGTCGGTCTATGTGTTTTTTCACGTGATGGCCGTCGCCCCGGTGTTTCGGACGAATGCCAATTTCGGGGTCGTGTCCCTGGTAGTGGAGTTCCCGATTCTTGTCGGGTGCGGCGGGTCCGTAAGTAACGTGTAGTCGAGTTCCTGTGCATCTTGCCCGAGTTGTCTTCCCTTGGTCATGCTGTATCTGTAACCTCATGCCGTGTCTGCAACGTTTAAATCGCCCCCCGCGATCAGCGTTCGGGACCCGGCAATCTTGAGTGTCGTCTCAAACAGCGCACGGAAGCGTTGGCGGTGTTTCGACGGGTTGCTGTATACGTTCAATATGAATATACTTTGTTTCCTCTGCTTGATGTGTATCAGTTCAATGAAAGCGTGTTCCATCTGGATTCCGCTTAGTTCATGTTCAACGAATGTGATACGCTTCCTAACAAGGGTCCATACACGCCTCCCCTTAATTTTGCTGTCGTGCGTTTTGTAGCCTGTTAAGGTCGAGGAAGGTGGTGAAGAGAGGCTGTTCCTGGCCCTGCGGTGCTGGGACTGGTAGGTTAACGCCGCTTGCGGCGGGGGCTAGCCTGCCACCGAATGTTTATCTGTTGTAGGCTGTCATTTCACCCGCCACCGCTTACGTGGTGGACGACGGCCGTTGCGACGCGCGTCTTTCTCTCCCTCTTTTTTTTCTTTCTTCTCTACTGTTTCTTTCCTGACCGCACGAGGCAGCGGTGGTGGCTCAGCTGCAGAGCCAGTAGCAGCTAGACCCGGGCATTTTCTTTTCCTTATTCCTAGAGCCAGAACAACAGCAGCCAGTTAAGGCAGCCGCAATGGTGAATGTTTTTTGCAGTAATATTACGTCCGGTTTACACGTTGCGTACGTTATGTGTTGCTGTAGAACCATCTTTTTGCGGCGAAGCCACGGCAGTTCCACTTTCATATTACTATTCTTTGATTATCGTTGGCCATGTTGATGCTGAAGCGAGTTGTCCGGATGCCCTTGATGGTGTCTCGGTCCGGCATCACTGCTCGCCGGTACGTGTCCGTGTTGCGTGAATACGGTGTGATTCATTATTGTCTGCATGTTGCTTTCGTGGTTAGCGGTCCTGTTTGTTAGCCCGAGGACGGTTGCGTGTAGAGTCTCAATGGTACTTTGCATGGCACCAGCATTGTCTTGATGTCTGTAATTTCCGCTCGAACCTGGCTCTCGAAACCGCCTTCGTGCTGTTATTGTATCCGCGTCCGCGTGAGGAATGCTCGTTGGCACCTGCTGTTTTGCGATCTATTTGTTTTGTTCCACCATGGTGCGCTCGCGTCTGAGTTCTTGCATCTTCCGCATCAACTTTTACACTGATTCGCTCATTACCGCGTGCTCTTTTCGTATTTATGTGTTCTCTTTCCTGAGAGTTTCTAAAATTTCGTTAGTGGCTTTGTGATTTCGCCCTGGGACTGCAGGCGCTGGTACGACCTCCTTCCGCGCATTTTTTATTAGCGATTCTGTCGTCTCATGTTCATTATCAGTTTTTTTGAGAATGCCCAACAAGAGCTTTCTATTTACGGGGTCGGGCGCACGTAACTCTCAATTTCAGAAAGACTACATACTAATCCTTGTTCTCTAATTTAGCTAATTCTATAAATTGGGCAAGTGGGAATAGGCTATCATCGCAGCGCCTATCGCTCCTGAGGCTGCTCTTAAATGCTTCCTGCATTTTATTCTTCGCTAACCATGTCAGGAGGCTCAATTTTGCTATATCACATGCTAGCCTGCATGCAGCAGAAGTTCTTATCGATATGAAGGATTTTATGTCGGTGCTATATCAGTATATGTTAGTACTATATCCTCTCCTTCAAAGTTAAAATTTATTCCACTCGGGGGGGGGGGGGGGGGGGGGGGGGGCTGCCAGCTAATGGATTTGACTATTTTAAAAAATTGTTTGCAAAATTAGTAACCATGCCTGTTTAGGGATGAAACCAAGTTTATTAACGACCTGCACTTTAATTTATTAGAAGCAGAAGTCGCTGCATTTGGGAATATTTGCTGCTGCCATTTTTCTTTTAAAACTAATCAGTTCTAACCTGCGCTTCCTTACATATTCCTGAATTCTGAATTAGTCTCGTGTTGTAAGTGAGGGTTATCCCCCCTCCCCCGGCGCATATACACACATTCTAGTCTTTTGTAGTGGTTGCGAGAAAAGAGAACTTGTCACACAAATACGCCGCGTGTCCATGGAAGTTTTCATGAAAGGGCTGCTTGAGCCTGCCTTAATGAAGCACTTCATCACCTGATCGTGAAACTGTGACAATCGCTATGCCAGGAAGGTGGCAGCTGTAGCAATCACGGCTTCCAGCCAGGTCCTCCATCATAGGATGATCGGCTTCAGAGGAGACGCACTTTCGGCAGCTGCTTTTTCTTCGAGCTCACGCCAGAAGGCACCTTCAGAGCATGTCCCTGTAGGAATACATTTGTTAACGCGCTTGTAATGCTTTCTGAGGTCTTCACAATTACGGTGAAGAAAATTAGGTGGGCAGGTGACAAGGATAATCTGAAGGTAGAATGCCTTCACAAAGGTTCTTGCATATAGGTTCTTGCATACAACTAAAAGAAGCAATATCTTCCTATGTACAGCACCATTTCGATAGAGAGTTTACAGCGATGGATTGAAAAGGTCGGTCTTATCTAAAGATTTAGAACATACAAAGAAAAGGCTTGTTTCCTAATAGGCTTCATGATTTGCTAAGACAAATCAAGAAACCGCGGCTTGGATTCTATTGTTTCATCTGCAGAGACCCAAAAGCAAGAGTCGCGCGAGCACCTTGTATCCTTCTAAGCATTTCTTCATATATAGACTATAGAGGCAGCTTTTCGCAGTATAGGTTTAGATGGCACGGTACACTGCAATACTTCTCTAGGAACTGTTTAAATAGAATACCTTATTTTTTTTTCCGCGCAATGTTTGTACCCCTTAATGCCTGGCATAAGTCAGCGTACAAAACATTCCTTTTGTCATTTTGAAATGCCAAATGAAAATGATTTCTTTTAGTTTTAAACATAAGCATTATGTCCTGCAGTTTCTTTTTTTTTCTTGTGCTAGTTTATTTGGCCTGGAAAATATGCGAAAATAACCTGGGTGTCTGTTACATAGGGTTATAAAATGTAATGTAATAGCAGGATAAATTATCTAGGGAGTGAAAACGCGTGCATTTAGGCTATGACGCAGTACAAGGGCAAAGCTTAGAAGAGGACTCAAGCTTTGCCTTAAGAATAGAAACGATAGAGTTTGTAACATCACCTTTTTATTACGCGATTTTTTATTTTGTTTTAAGATGATTTTTGAATAAAAGGAAGAGCAGTATCTGTCTAAATTCTCTCTGAACACCTACACATACCTATAACGGAACACAATTCGAAGTTACATGTCATGGATTCAAATCCCTTTTGCAAATTAGCTTCCAACTTGAATAGCAGATGAATGCTAAGTGGGAATCAAAATTGTGTGACACTGCCCTAACACTGCACAGAGAACTTTTGCTTCACAATGTATGATACATAATACTTTCCCCTCAAATTTCGACGTGCCCTTGAAACCTTCCTTTCAAACTAAAGTAAGGCGCTGGCTTTCCGGCTTACCGAGCCCTCTACGCTATTTCGTAACGCGCGAAAGTTTTAAACTTCGAGCAGTTTATTTCAATTAGAGGCATACAATGCAAGAAAGCGTACCGAAGGACTGCAGCGGAGCGCTTCACAATTTTTGGTTAACCGTAGTAATTACGATAAAAGACGGTTATTACATGTTCACGTTCGCTATAGTGGCTAGAATACAGATCGTCATCTGTCGTGTAGAACGGTGTAGCAATATTGCCCTTCCAGATGAATGCGCTCTTGGAGGTATTTGCTTTGGCATGGCTGGCAAGCCCTAAAGAGATATTTGGCCAAAAATTAAAATAACGAGGCGTGTTGCGTCAGCACAGCATCTTCTCCTTTCGATAGCCGTGTTTTTGTAGTGACGTTGCACTGTATGACGAAGAACTACGGAACCAATACGTTCGAAGGATAGGGTGAAAAAAATGTAGGAGTAACGTACGGCAGAGAGTGGTCGTCACGCAAGCATTAAAATCTCTGTATACGTAACAGCCCGAATGTGTCATCGCGCACGACTGACAGCTTTCCAGTGTGGCAGGCTCCTATATGAGATTGCCGCCAAATGTCATTTGATGAAGATAATATGCAGTCGGAGCACACATGAAGGTAAAGCGGATAGTCAGGTGCAAATCTGAACCAGTTAAGATTGTTCTAGCTAAGGTTTCAACCATTCCCTGTTTGCTCCAGCTCAACTCAACTGGGAATTGTTCAGACGAACATATCAATTTTTGTTTCGGCTCCTGATAACAGGCTGAAATCAAAGAACGACTTGAGCGTGCATCTTTTTGTATGTGAGTGCGGACAATCTATATTTGCATAAAAATACCTCAATGCCGGTCAGTTGTTATGAGACAGGTGTGAAAAAAATTTTGTGCCTAGATTTAGGCACGAAGTATATCTGGCCGCCAAAGTGTGATATGCCAGTGTAGTATAAATCTTTATTCAACATCATTTGTTACACACTATGTTGTTCAGCCAAATAATCATAACAGGAGGTGTAGTTAGGAGAATTTTGTGGTCGAACAAGTTTCACCAAGACACTTTTATGCTAAAGAAATGACCCGTTTGTTGTTGGCCTTCACATTCTTTACAGCCCATTTCTATGTGAATATTGGACAATAATACTAGTTTTATTTCCGCATGGGAAGTCAGTATGTGTCCCCAGTTCTTTGCTTAGACGAACAGTCAACATTTGTATGTCCGGGTACCGGCAGCTGCCACTCTAAACACGTAAGAACCTCGGAGGCAGTTCAAGTACAGATTTTTTTATCTATGTCCTTTTCGTATTTTCCAACCAAGTGGTTGTGAGTATTTGGTGTATTCAGATATCAACATGCGACTAAACAAAAAGTGAATAAATAAGCATATTTTAACCTGTACAGTTACGAAGACAGTGCCCATTTTAAACCGCACGAACAGCGAGTTGCGTATGGACCCCGTCTCTCTACGCTGCATCCACGCATGTAAACAAGTGTCAACGAGGGCAGAATACTGAGCACTGTCTTCTTTTCATCGCAAAAAAGAGCAATCGGGTCAGGCGCGTTATATATATCCACTGTTGCCACGAACTCTTTGAACAGAGAAACTATCCTTGTTTTTTTTTTTCCTTGAAATAAATTTTTGACGGAATAAAGTACCGATGGCTGGTACCGTTCGTCCTGACTTTATTTCACACCGGCTTGTGTATGTTACCAGGCTTAAGAAATCACCGCAGAAAATTAGATTTCCAGATGCTTCAGGATGTAGATATCAAGTTGGACTTTCCTACCACATAGCTATATCTGTTAACAAACTTCCTCAGGTTGATTAGTTATCGCTTTCTTTACGACGTTATCACTCAGAGATGGCATTTGTATCTAGCGCTGTCACAGCTGTTTCTATATCATACTTGTTTAGGAACTCGCTACATGCTTACGCGTTAAGGTATTTAAAGTTAGAAGTAGAGAGGACCCCCTCCTATTCCGTGATGTCCGATGCCATGTCCAATTCCGTACCGTAACCCAGGGGCAACGCCGTGTAAGATCGGCTGCCCCAGAATGGGAGCTACTGCTTGTGTGGCTCCGTAGCCTCCGTACCCGCGGTTAATCGCGCCTCCATATCCACCTACTCCTCCGTGACCGTAGCCTCCGTATCCCTTTCCTTGCTGCGCCTGCGTCCCGTATCCTGCAGCTTGTCCGTAGTTATTGATGCCCTGGACGCCTCCTCCGAAGGTCTGGCGGCCGTGTTTGCCGTATGCGCCTTGTCCGTAACCTTTGAAAGCACCATACTGCTGGTTTCCGTACTGGTTCACTTTGTCGTGCTTGCCAAAGCCTCCCTGGCCCGTGAAGCCTCCGACGTTTCCGTAGCCAAGGTTGAAGGCATCCCGGTTCCCATTCTGAAAGCTCTGGTCAACCGCATACACCTTCTCCTTGGCGAAGACCTTAAGCAAGAGAAAAGAAAATGGCATTGTGTCACGCACACATACTTGACCTAGAATTTATTTGTTTATTTCAGACTATTACCGCATTTATCATGAAGCCTTCTTTCTTTTACAATGCCGCCATCTGCTGCCCAGGAGCATTGAATTAATGCAAGCCTGTGAACGGGTGCCTTTTCTGCTTAGTGTTTATACGCCACTGCGTTCCTTTCTCCGAGGTTCTTTTATCCAAAATAACGTCGCAGCGCCTACATAAGTGCTATATCTGCGCTTTTTGGTCTAGTATAATCTGCCATAATGAAGTTGGCATGGTAATGGTATAGTGATTTTGACATTCGAGGCCACTCTTTGGCTATGGTAGCCTTCGATCGGCCGTTGCGTTAACTTAAACGTGAGCGTCTCTGCATTTGCATATATGCATATATTCTCCTGCGTTTGCGTGCAGCAGGATAGTTACATTAGGAGTTCATTCTTGCGAACGCATATTTGCAAGAAACAACAAAAACATTATGGCACATATATGGGTCTATAATCCCAGAGCAGAACACAGATATGAAGGGCACCGTAGTGGAAGGCTCCGGGACAGTTTCGGCGACCGGAGCCGTGGGTATCTAACCTCCATGGGCATTGTAGGGCATATTGGCGTTTTTCACATTGTTCCTACTAAGTTATGCCCCTGAGGCCACGGCTTCTTTTTTGTTCCCCTGTGTTCTTGACCTCGTTCGTATAACGACGTAGTAACTAATAAGCCACCATGCACGGCGGGCAACACAGAGCGAATAAGAAGTGCAGTGCGACACCCAAAGAAAAAGACGCGCAAAACTTGCCGTGCAGTTTTGCCGACGTTCCTCTCACTACATCGCAGTTAATATCTACAAAATATTGTTACGACGGGATTTGACGTCGGAGCGCTGCACAGGTTGAGGAGGCAGAGAACTCAGCTGGTAAACGACTGCGAACCTGGCACGGACTCGAGAGTCTCCGCGTCTGTTTCAACGTATTTGTCCATGTCTTCTTCTATGTTTTTCCTCTTATTCAGGATTGCTACATTTTATAACCTTTGCCTTCAACACTGCAACACATGAGACGACCGGCTACAGCCCGTTTTTTTTTTTTTTCTCTATGCCCGGGATCCTCGATATTCTCTCGACACCATTCTTCCCTATTCCGTCTATGAAGAACCT
Source organism: Amblyomma maculatum (assembly GCF_055883805.1). Lineage (NCBI taxonomy): Eukaryota > Metazoa > Arthropoda > Arachnida > Ixodida > Ixodidae > Amblyomma > Amblyomma maculatum. The sequence continues at coordinate 47,612,569 of NC_139347.1, read as the reverse complement.
TGCGTCACCGAAACTCTTTGTTTGGCCGAAGAAGCTCGACGTCTCGCCCGTTTGCGGATTTTGTCTTCGCAAGAGCGTTCCAAAGCTCGGTACGACAGACAACATCGCCATGTGTGTTACGCACCTGGAGACTTAGTGTGGCTTTAGCGACCTCTCTGGAAACTTGGTTTAGCCCAGAAAATGTTGGCGCATTAAGCTAGCACTTACGTTGTCCTCGACCGCGTCAGTTACCTGAACTATAGAATCGCGCGCATGACCGCAGGTGGTCGTCGCTCAGCCACAACAGAAGTCGCTCATGTCGCCCGGATAAAGCCGTGCTAATCCCGTGGGAACGACTAACTCCCTCCCCCAGGGGGGCTTCGGCTGTCCCGGGGAGATGTTTAGCAATCCTGAAGAAGAGGAAAAACATAGAAGAAAAGATGGACAAAGACGTTGAAAAAGACGCGGAGACTCTCGTGCCCTTGCCGGATTCGCAGCCGTTGACCAGCTGAGTTCTCTGCCTCCTCGACCTGTGCAGTGCTCCGACGTCAAACTCCCGTCGTAACAATATAAAATATCTGCTACACCAAAAGGCAGAAAGAGCAATTAGCGACAGATTTATTTGCCATAGTTTCTTTAGATAAAATAAATTTACAGAACTATGCGACACCAAAGTTAACGAATCGGCCTGAGCCTATGACCCTGAGGTGACTTGTATGATTGCAGCCCGCTGATGCTTCTGACGTTTTCACTTTAGTGAGGTGTTCATGGTGCAAACTTTCATAAGGCAGGTCCGAAATTTGAATGTCCGCCCTCTGCGCTGCCACCGCCGCCCCTTCATTGCTGTAAGGTCGTCGTTGCCTGCCGCACTTCATTCTCGCTACGCCAAGTGGTTTCTCGCTTGGTGGCAAGACGGTCGTCGGTGTAGCCCACGTACGTCGCGCTTACGCCGACGACGCGCCTTGCGTTCGCGATGAGCTTACTCCGTATAGCCAGCAGCTCGGGACAGGGCAGATACTACGCCATCTGCGCTTGCTGGGGCACCGGTTTATTTTTCCTTTGCGGCCGCACGTAGAAAGTGTGTGGGCCATGTTTCTTCTCGCTGCGCAGTTGTTCTTCTGAACTTCAGCCATTCTCCTAGACGACGAAGAGGTTAAGCCACAGATCTAGGAAAGAGATAGCCTCGCTTAGGGCCAAGAATCGTCTGTTGGAACTCATGTTGTCGATACCATCACTAGAAAGCCCGGTGCAGGGACGCGAGAGATAAGAAGGTAAACTTCTGCCCATTGCCTCTTTCAGTTTTTCTTTCTTTCGACATCTGTCATTCCCAGCATCGCTCATCTTTCTCTCCTACGTCTTCCAATGTCTCCGTTATCACCGCCAATCTGTCTATATCAATGCTGGCATAACATGAATGATTAGATAATATGGAACATGCTGAGCTATTTGTAAGGGATTCTAGTGTGTTTATCGGTGTAATTTAGTTAGGGTCCCTTTCTGCGGATGAATATTCTTTGACCGGAAGTGGAAATTAAAAAGAAGAAATGGTCATAGGAAAGACATGTAATGCGAAGAGAGGATAACCGATGGTCGCTTAGGGTAACAAACTGGATTCCAAGGGAAGGAAAGCGTAGCAGGGGGCAGCAGATAGTTAGGTGGACGGATGAGGTTAAGAAGTTTGCAGAATTCAAGTGGATGCAGCTGGCACAGACCCGGGTTAATTGGAGAAATATGCGAGAGGCCTTCGCCCTGCAGTGGGTATAGTCAGGCTGATGAGAGAAAGAGATTATTTGACCGTACTAATGATTATTAGATGGGTTAGTTTTATTGGCAAAGGTGCGGTAGAGAAATTTCGACGCAAGTGTCCACGAGTCCGGGTAGCATTATTAGTGACGTGTTCAACATGTCTGGTCAAAGTGTAGACGCAATAGCGCACGCTCTTAAGACGAAGATTTAGCATCCTCTTAATTTTTCGTTAAAATGCGTTGCCTGCTCTAACTCCATTCTTTCTGCCCGCCAGACTCGCGGCGACATCGAATGTGCCCGCCGTGATGGTGCAGTGGTTATGGCGCTCAACTGCTTTGCCCAAGGATTCGGGATAGCATCCGCCGCTTTTTGATGGAGGCGAAAAGTAAGGCGCCCATTTCCCGTGCGATGACAGTGCACGTTAAACAATCCCAGGGGGTCGAAATTTTCGGAGTCCTCCACTACGGCATCTCTCATAGTCTCAGTCGCTGTGGGAAGTTAAACCCCACAAACTAAACTAACCAAGTGTCCAAAGAATTAACATTCACGAATTCCGCATTTGAGAAAGCTGCTGTCGCGTTGCACAAATTTGGGATCTTTTTACGTTCTTTTTTTTGTATATTTTGCATGTTTTCTGGCTCATGAGTTATCCAGAAAAAGAAAACTCGCTAAAGACGTTTTTATGTTCACATACAATTTTGCTGCGGAACTGACAGCATAAACGCTTTTCCTAAACAATTATTTATGAAAATTGGTTTAAATATTAGATTGAACAAGAGTAACATTTTGATTTGCAATGTACAAATGCCAGGAGTACGGTTTAAATGGCTTCAATACTAGGCTAAACTAAGCTCGGATAGCTTGAGACAAATCACCGTCAACTCCGTTACTCGCCAACTTGAACGAGGTAAGAGTTCCTATTGTCTATGCCGATCACCACCGCCCTCTAATCTCCCTTCCTTTATCTGATGTGTACATACCTCTCGAATCTAATTTTCCTAATTCTTTTGCTACATTGAGTGACTTGCTTTACATTTACTTGTATTTAAGCTTTGTTCGGCCAAGTAAGCACAGTGAGGTTGACATAGATCAATTCCGGTAGGATGCGAAGGCAGCGGTGAATTATTATGATGTATTCGACTTTGAAGAATGCTTGGTAGGTCTAGCGCGTTCATCATGAACTCAACTTAAAAGGAGAAGTGTATGTTAGGCAATGTTCAGTGTTCAGCGTTTCTGAAACAGCAAAATCTTCAAGCTATGCACACAGCTGGAACAAACATCGATTTTACACTAGGCTGCAGTGAAATCAAAAAGCAACCTGCATACTTTAACGGAAGCTTACTGAACGTGCTTAAGGAGAACTCGCTCACATAAGCTAATCATCTCGTTAACTTTTAAGAAAATGCTCTGCTATTTTTTCCCCTTTAATCTAGTGCACGCCAGAGAGGCTCTATTTCAAAGAGTCAGGATTCGAAGAGCTAAAGGAAAACTCAATTACCTCGTCGTTCTCAGGAGCGCCTAAGATATTGCTTTGCTTCCGCAATGGGAAAAAGCAATGTCTAGCCCGCTGCTTGTGCCTCATGAGAAATAGCCTCATTAGCAAAATCGATTTATTGATTCAACAGCTCAGTGAGAAACTAAGACCTGTAGCTACTTTTATCCAAATACGAAAACGCAGCTGACACGGTACTGCGCTCTCAGCATGTTTTTGTGTATTTGAAAACCTGAACAAAATGGGGCGGAGTAGCGAGAGAGCAGCAGGGAGTACTTTAAGCATTGCGTTTTTCAAATCTGTTTTAGCCTCTGCATGTCTGTCGATATAATGGTTTGCACGGTTATTGCGAGCCAGTATCTTATAAAAGGATCTGGCAGGTGGGCGCTATATCAGAGTTTACCTTAATTTTTTCTAAACTGGCTCATGAAATGACAGGTATAGGCTTTCTGTTTTGTTTTGTAAAGCCAAGAACAGCAAAAAAAGTGTAGTAGAAAGCGTGACAGAAGTTCCTGTTGTCTCTGCTTCTAAGCAAACGTTTTCAAACTTAAATTTAAAAGGAATTCGAGTCATTTTTTGTTTTCAGATATTTAGCAGAAGTGTTTGTTGCGACAGCCACTGTATATGGTAATACTTATGCATCCTGATACTGGCTTAGTCTGCTACTTATTCTGATCATCAGCAAGCCTGTACAGACTGGAAGGTACCTATTCTATGTGTGCCGCAGCCTTGTCTTCTTGAGCGCCCTCTTGGGAATTTCCTGCTCCATGGCGTTGTTGACCTACTTGCTTAATACCAGAGCAGGACTGAAAGGTCAAGCGTAAATCTATAAGAGGCGCAAGGCTCTTCACCAAGAAGTGTAGAGAGTACTAGGTTATGTTCTGAAGTACCCTTCCTGCTTTCTTATCACTTGTTTACGTCATCCCTCAGCAGGCAAGAGAGGCACTTTGCTCCATGAGACTCTCTTATATAGTACACCATATTGTTTTTCTTTTCTAAGCCCGTATCTAAAGCTAATGCACCCTACCCTTATTTGTATGTATGTATGTATGTATGTATGTATGTATGTATGTATGTATGTATGTATGTATGTATGTATGTATGTATGTATGTATGTATGTATGTATGTATGTATGTATGTATGTATGTATGTATGTATGTATGTATGTATGTATGTATGTATGTATGTATGTATGTATGTATGTATGTATGTATGTATGTATGTATGCATGCATGCATGCATGCATGTATGTATGTATGTATGTATGTATGTATGTATGTATGTATGTATGTATGTATGTATGTATGTATGTATGTATGTATGTATGTATGTATGTATGTATGTATGTATGTATGTATGTATGTATGTATGTATGTATGTATGTATGTATGTATGTATGTATGTATGCGCACGCGCATTGTAGGGCTGTTTAGAGTTCAAGTGCGTCAATCCAAATATAACACGTTGGTGCTTTTTTCACTCTGTAACTTATGTCAGCTGGTTCCTGTTGTCCTATGGCACACAAGAACCTCGAGTCAGGATTAAGGAGATGCGGCAAATGGTGGTAATTATTCTGCAGCCGCTATTTTGGGAAGTGCTTCTATATCAGCGTCCGTACTGAAAGCAGAGAGAAAGAAGTATTGACGCCTCACCTTGTTGTGACCGGCGTTGAACTGATCTCTGGCGGCGCCTTTTCCGGCGAACTGCTTGTTGACACCGCCCTGGTGGTTGAAGCCCTGAGCTCCTGAGACACCGTGCAGTCCATGGGCAGCTACATTGCTGAGTCCGCCTTGGCCGAGCCCTTGGTTGCCGAACGCCGATATCACACCGTCGCCGTATGAACCCTTACCGAAGCTGCCGCCGGCCAGCGCCTGGGAATTTCAAGCACAATAAGTACCTTAAAAAGATGTCACAACAGAAGCCAGTGCCCTACAGATAAACAGGAAAGGTCGAACTTGTTCACACATAGGCTTTTCCTACGAATTCATGGGCAAAGATGTTCTGGAATGGAGTCGCCAAAAATTAATGCCGAATGGGGGCAAACTGCAGATGGCCAATGTTCTAAGGCCTATTAAAAGGAAACTTTTCGAAAAGTCTCGCTTTCCTTACCTTGTTGTTGCCATAGTTTGAGAAACCGCCGAACCCTTTGCCATAGCCTGCATTGCCATAGCCGCCTTGGAAGCTATTGACACCTTGGCCCACACCACCGAAGCCGCCGTATCCTCCGGCTCCGACGAGGCCTGTGGCTGCGGTCTTCAGGTCCTCTGCTGCAGAGGCTGGCAACGGCTTTGCTTTCACTCTGCTCCCTGTCGCCGCCACGGAGGAAATTGAGAGGAAAACGAATCCTATGCCCGTCGCAGCCTGCATGGAGTCAGTGCAGAGTGCATAGCCGTCGTCAGTGCTCGTCAAAAATAATGTTGCCGAAATTTCACGTCATTGTCGTGTCAAAAGGTTCAAGGCAGAAAGTTTTTTTTTATTGCGGAAGCAACACTACGCCAGTCAATGAGACATTTCGCGGAGCCACCGGTGAGTTAAGGTGCGCATGCACCAGAAGCAAGTGACGTCACATAGAGCAAAGCTTGAGAGCCGCGCCAGAGCCACTGCCGACTCCTCCGCTCCGCGAGTGACTCAGGTGTCGCCGCATTGTATTGTCTTGATTGATGGCAATTAATTATGAAATATTTTTTTTTTTTTGCAATTCCCTGCTGCGCGGACTCAATTATTCTGCCCTTCAGCTGCTTCCACTTTTCAAATGGATTTCACTGCACGCTATAAATAGGTTTACTCGTACGCAATGTAAAGAGGATAACCGAAGAAAATAGATCGAGATATTTTTTTTTGAGAATGTCATTTATTGTGTCGTCAAGTGCCACTCATGGCTATAACCAGTAGTAAAATAAAAAGTTCTAGTCAGAACGAAGAAAGTGTCTCCACGCATAAGTTACCAGCATTTCGCGTTGCATTTAATAACCAATAGGAATATGCATACTGGAGCTGCTGCGTACAGAACAGATTTCATTAACGTTAGTAAATGTTTCAATCATACACTGTATTCTAAACTTTCAGAAGTACCAAGAGTCTGCGGCATTTCGATTCGGACCATGCAGTCTGCTGAATTTCCACAATGTGAAGATAGACAGTAGTAGCACTTGTTCCATTCACTCCATGCCTACTTTGTGATCTTGTAAATGGCGCAACACGCTTACTTGGATCAGTACACCTCCGATTGCCCCTTTTTTTCTCCTAAAGAATGCTCAACGCAAGCTGTCACGCTTAAACGCGAAGTCGTACGCAGCTTCTGAAGCACGAGACGTAAAGTCGAGTACCAAGACGAGATCACGATTCTAGCCGAGTAACTCGAGCCACACTTTCGCATGTCCGACTATTTTACTTGTTTATTAAATTAAATAATTTTTGTTGCTTATCTGTGAAGGATTCTTTGATAAAAGATGCCCAGGCAGTTTGATTTAACCTAGGGGATCATGAACGCCAGCGTCAAATGCTTCGTTTCTAGGTCAAAGCAAGAGAAATAAAAAAAGACATACGAGAGAACAGCCGCATTTTTAGACCATAAAAAAGAAAAGAAACTTTTGCAGCGCTTTTGACGCTGTCGAGATAACAAGAAATTTACAGTTGCTGTTTTGTCAATCTATACGTTGAATCTTTTAACAGACGGTAAACGTTTTCTTCGCTGTAAATATCCCATGCGTCCACTTGAGTGCAGTGCTTGTGAAATAGAAGGACGGTAAGGCAAGCCTGGATGTTTGCTGTCTAGACCGGCAGTGCTTCCCGTTCGGCTCCAAAAATATTGTAAACTTTCATGTGGGGAAGTTTTTCATGGGTGCATTCGAGTTTTGTGACGAACGATATATGAAGGCTACATTCATATACCGAGGCGAAGATTAGGAGAGGGCTGTGGGTAGCTAAACTGCAGCAAAATTCTTAGAGCTCCGCGTGGCGCTAAAATGAGGGATTTCTTGTTGCAGCCAGGAGTCATTTTAAAGACTTAATCTCGAATCAAGTACCTGTTTATTTAACACCGTCAAATACAACGCGAATACCTTGGACTGTGGAAGTTAAGAATTCAGGATGAGTACACCTGTGGGTTTTATAGAGAGCAACAATGTGATAATATGGGGGTGTAGGAAGGTGCCTGTTACGTTAGAGTCCCGCATAGACTAAGCAAACAAAATCAGGCAAGGTTGGAGGAAGGACCAGTTATTATTAAAATGATAGCGAGTGCTTCGTCGTGTTCTTTGCTTTATTTTATCATTGTCGTACTTACTGTGCGTGTGCCTGAGTGAATGATTGAGTGAGTGCGGAATAGTGTATAAGGCACACCATCAACACCACACCCGGTCATGATGGTGTGCCTTATACACTATTCCGCAATCTAGAAGGTGAATCATTGACCTCACTTCTGAGAATTTTCAATGAAATCTGGATTTCTAGTGAAATGCCACCAAATTGGAAACATTCTGTAGTAGTTCCCATACCAAAGCCCGGAAAACCACCTTCAACCCTTGGTGCTCTACGCCCGATTTCTCTTACCCCAACTATCTGTAAATTGTACGAAAAGCTACTTGCCATTCGAATATGCTGGTGGCTTGACCATCATCACAAATATTCGTCTTCACAGATTGGCTTTCGGCCTGGTTACGGATCTGAAGATGGTCTTCAACTTTTTGCCAATGAAGTAATATATTGTTCATCTCACTGTCGTCTCGTCCGCACAGTCGTGGCAACAGATATCACGAAAGCCTACGGCAACATCCTCCAGACAGCGATCCTCAATACTATGTCATCACTTGGAATGCCCTTACAGCTTTGTCGTGCAATTCACGCGTTCCTCTCCCACCGAACGTTTGCTATCCGTGTAAATGGAAAACCAACAGGACATTTAATTTCTAATCGTGGAGTACCGCAGGGCTCAGTTTCAGCCCCAAGTTTGTTTAATATTGCATTTATTCCTCTCATACATGAACTTGCCTCAATTCCTAATATTAAAGTGCTAGCCTACGCAGATGACATTAGTATGTGGTCTACAAACCGCTCAGTGCAGGTGCAGCAAGACTGCCTGCAAAATGCCATAAATATCCTTCAAAAATTTCTCAACAACACAGGCCTATCCCTCAACCTCACTAAAACATGCTATGTCCATGCGGGCAATAAGGCCGGCCGCAGAAGTTTCAAAGCTAATCCATTCGCGTTGACAATTGACAATACACCCCTCCCTGAAGTGGAACATACCAAGGTGTTGGGCCTCCATGTACATTCTTCAGGAAAAGGGACAGTTTGGCTATCCGATGTACGCAAAAGTGCCATGAACACACTGGGACTAATTCGAAAAATAGCAAATCATTCTGGTGGTGCCCGATCAGATACCGTTCGCCGACTTGTTCGTGCTGTCTTTCAACCGCGGCTTCTATACCAGGCACAGTTCCAGAAACTGACAAAACGGCAATGGTCCACACTCGAGGCACTCAACCACGAGGCCATGCGAGTCATTACGGGACTGCCTCGATCAACTCTTATCCGTCTGCTCCAGGAGTACGCCCACATTAACTCGTTGGCAGAATTAACTGCCCAAAGACAGACAAACAGAGCAAGAAAATCTTCCCTTCGTCTTGAATTAGAGAACCAGCCACCTCCATGGGACTACTACCACCTTACTTCTAATAAGCCTCTACTCACCAAGAAGTCGCAGCTCTCATCATTCCCAATAACGTCTTGCGCAACACATGATGACTGTATTATTTACACAGATGCAGCCGTAACCCTAACAGGTGGTTCAGTTGCTTTTATAAGCTCAACCCACCCTCACCTGAACACCAATCGAAGTTGCCTTACCGACGCCAAATCAACTCTTGCCTTCGAACTGCAAGCTATCTTAAACGCCATAGAAGCGTTACCTGCCGACCCTACGTTTAAACAAGTACACATAATGACTCACTCTAAAGAAGCCCTAAAACATTTAAAGAAAGTCCATGGCACTCTTAGGGTCGCACAGACTATACATGCTGCTTGTCACCGTTACCCAGTGACTATAATCATTCACTGGGTTCAAGACAACAAAAATTTGAATACCATAACAGCAGACGTGCTTTCTCATGCAGAAGATGTGTCACAACCTATTCATGATTCCTTGCCACCGGATCCACTCCTGACCCATTTGACATCATCGGCATCCCTCAGGCAGCGTACACGTGCTCTATTTCCCCCGTGTACGTACCCCCTTCCCCCCAATCTAACAAGGGTGGAGGAGGTATCTCTGAGACGGCTGAGAGTCGGAGTGGCTCTAACGCCCGCCGTTCGACACCAGTGGCAAAGTACTACTATTCCAGTTCCCGACAAATGCCCACACTGCGAAGAACCCGCTTGCGACACCACTGTCTGGCATCTAATATGGACATGCCCAGGAACTTCGCATATACGAAAGATCATTTTACAAAAAGCTGGACGTTCACCGAGTAATGACTCTCATTTCCACTTATGGATAACAAACATTTATGCACGCAGTTTGTGTGACTTCTTGCACATGGCTGCACTCCACACATTCCTGTGACTCTATACCACCACCTTTTATGCCTTGTGGCAAACTCCGCGCCATAAATAAATAAATTGAGTGAGTGAGTGAGTGAGTGAGTGAGTGAGTGAGTGAGTGAGTGAGTGAGTGAGTGAGTGAGTGAGTGAGTGAGTGAGTGAGTGAGTGAGTGAGTGAGTGAGTGAGTGAGTGAGTGAGTGAGTAAGCGAGCGCCAGCGTCGTGACAAATATGTGGCTCAAGAAGCTCAAGTTCACTCAAAACTATTCTGCAATGTCATCGCACATTACGTTACGCAAATAAAAGCGTATAAATCGCGAGCCCTGTCCACAGCTAAGTGATTGATTGATAGAAACTCCTTCATCATTATAAAACAAAACCGAATTGATGACCTTAGGATGGGAAAATCAGGGGGAACAGAAACTAAATTACAGAGAGAAGCAAAAAGAACAAGACAGATGAATCGAAAGTTTCTTCGGCATCCTACATCTGGCACCGTCTTACCGCGGCGTCTCGTAAACCTGGGCCACGCCTCTTTGAGACATATTGACTGGACAGACGGAGCCACCCCAAGCGGCTTCCTTCGCAGTCTGCCGTGCATCTCCCGTCCTTCCTACCGCCGCTGCCTTTTGAAAAGCGTCCATATTTCACTGTTACCTGCGCGCCTCGCGAGTTCCATTGCTTCTCTCTTTTGTGTTCTCTGTGGCGTGCTCTCCGCTCGTGTATTCGCCGTACTGCACTGACAAAAGCAACGAACCAAGGGGCCCCTGGTGAGCGAAAAAGGAGGAATCAGAAGATGATGCAGCCGGAAAATAAATCCGCTGTTATATATTTCTGTTGCCTCTCTCTCTCTCTCTCTCTCTCTCTCTCTCTCTCTCTCTCTCTCTCTCTCTCTCTTCTTTGTTGCTCGATCGTATAAGTCACTGACGTGCTTTGTTTTTGTCCTTGTATCTGTGTTCTGCTTCCGCGAAGCCACAATGTGGGTCGAGAGTCGGCTTTACATACACTTGCTTGAATTTAAATCCCTAAAGTCCCAGACAGCGCTGTTTTATGTAAAATGAAGGGGAGAATCTGGGCTTTGTTGGAAATATTGAAGCTGGTATTTCCACGACGATTTCAACGAAATCTGCGTATCATTTCCTTTTCTGCTTTTTTATTATAAACGCTTTACCACATTACGCATCACCATGTTTGCGTTTACTCAGTTTAGAACGCGTCTGGGACAGCTTATACATTACTTGCGTCGGCCCTGTTTGCAAATCTCAGACACGTTATTTTAGCTGTTCATATTTTCAGGGCGTGAAAAATTGGCGAATGTTTGTATTTAAAGCAGAAAGGTAGTTGCGAGGCAATGCAATGGGTTAAGTTACGTTGCTTTGTGACTAGAACGTGCTTTGTACAGATTATGCTAACGATTGTTTGTAGCATGAAAACCACGAGTCGTAGCGCAACTATCAACTGTATTTTTATATGAAACACTACTCATTACTACAATGTAAAGCTAGCGCCACCTTTGAAAGGCATATTCGTTTCTCATTATATATTGAACGTATTTAGCAGAGAAGTAGAAGTTGGGAGTTTTACGCTACAAAACGTGGCGCACGAATTCGCATTCCCAAGGGTCTAGCCCACATCCCTTTCTCAGAGTAAATCTATGTTTACTGAATCAATATTACAAGGGCGGTTAAGTGACCTCGACAGTGGAATGCAGTAGCACTAGAAGCAGGGTTGCTGCTATAAGTTTCTTTCATCGTAGAAAGAAGTTGTCGTGATCGTTTTATTGCACATTTAGCACTTATAGTAGATTTTACTTTATGTTTCAGAGAGGTTTGCAGTCCTAAATAGCCTAAGGATATGAAAGACGCCTTGCAATAGAGCTTCCAATAACATAGACCAGCTGGGGTTCTTTAACGTGCACTGACATCACACAGTACATGGGTGCCTTGCTTTTTGCCTCCATCGAAAGGTGGCCGCCGGGATCGAACATAGTCACCCGGATCAGTAAACGAGGGGCCCAACCAGTGATTGAGCCACAGCGGAGGAATCCAACAATCCCATGACCCCTCTAGCTGCCTGCTAACTCCTCGGCGCCAAATTACGTGTTCATGACGTCACACACCTCGGTTTTCAATTACCGCTTGGTCATGTCACCTGTCGATTCCCACCTGCCACCGGGGGATTTCCTTTTTTCTATTTGCCACCTGCTAGCGGCAGCAGGTATATGGCTGGTTATATGTAACACAATTTTGAGTGACCTCAATTAATTGATTCGATTCTTTTCGGCAGGTGGCTGCTGGCACGTTGTTTCATACGCCTATTCCTGAGGGGCATCGTGTCTTCCTTCCCATGGGGTTTCTTATGTTTTCGCACTATGTGGTACAATTGACTTAAACTTGTAGCTACTTACACGTGGTTTCTTGGCACCGATTTCTGGGGGATGTTACGTTTCTCGGCTTTAATCATTTCGTGTAATTAAAAGTATAGCCTATGCTAGCGATACACCACGTTGTGTGTTTTTGCCCATTCTTTCCATATAAGCGTAATTGTGCTACAAGACTTCTACCCATCGCTCAGTCTACGAGAAACCAGAAATGACACCAAAACGTTTTAGCTTTTAATTTCTATATCTTCAGGTTTGGTCCTTAAAAATGCGCATGTTGCTGTCTTTGCAAGTACAATTTCATGAACGCGTGTGCAGACCTTATCTACAGTTTTAAAGTGACTGTAGACTGTAGCTTTCTACACTTTGCAGAGAAATAGGCGGCGCAAACAAAGAGACAAAACATTTTGCCCTCACTTGTTCTCCTTCCCTTCCCAATAAATTTATTCTGCAGCTCCCTAAATGTACACAGCTTTCAAGCTTTTGCTGCACTATGCAAGAATACTTATTTCAGAAATCAATTGAACGAAATATGCAGCATAAAGATACGAATACAAATGCGGTGTAACCAACTTCCTTCTAAAAAGATAGTAACAACCTCAAGTTGTGCGTCAAGCATTTGTGACTCTATAGGCCAGGCGGCAGTCAAATAGGAATACATAATACGTTTATTTTCAGGGAGAGCTCACAAAAGATGCTTGTCGTGGAGCGCACGTGGCATTCATACGGCGGCTCGCTCACACAGCATACGTGATCTGAGTAGTTTTGCATCGCGGTGTATACGAGGAGTGCAAATGCGAAATATGTTGTCAAATCTAAAAGTTTCCGTGCACCGTGCTTTTCATTCCAACGGCGAGGTGAATTGTAGATTTTGCATCAGACGGTACGAGTGCTCTGACTGCCAATCGGAAATATGTTTCACCGAATGTGTGGCTATAGTGCTATGGCTTACCTAACATAACAAATTGGATTTGCGCTTGGCTCAAACTAACTGTCGGATAAGTAGAAGAATATGTTTCGTTGTGCACTTTAGAGTTTATTCAGCAATTGGTACGTCCCTAAGAAGCGGCCATTAACATCAAACAGCCCGTACATGCCACGAAAAGTAACAAAAGAGTCGACACATCGTACAGAAGTCGCCAAATGATGACGTGTACAAATGACGACGCGGCGTGGCTGCTAGGTCTACTCAGCCTCCCGCACGCCTCAACGTCAATGAAACGACATGTAGGAGGATGTCACTGAGTCCATCGGTCATCAGTGATTACCTTTCCGTCAAGTACTAAACAGTTGGTCACACAGTCATCAGAGGCTATGGTCACGAGCCGTCACCTGAAGTGAGCACTTGGCTTAAACGCAACATGGGCATAATTTCCAATACGGGGGCAACAAGCGTTGAAATACGAGAACTGAGAGATGGCCTGTAGGTTATGGAGGAGGAATAACAAGTTGTAAGTGGCTCTTTTACATGAACACCCAACTCACCCTACGAAAATGTCCGCCACGAGGCACAAAACAAAATTATATAGTAAGGACAGCCATTGATATGTGACTTTACGCGCATCGACCACCGCCCCTGTAGCATTTTTAGTTAGTAAACCTCAGGCCACCAATACAGTTACAGTACCAAGATACGGAACAGCACCATGTAGAGAGTAATAAATGCAGCTGACGCCAACAAATATTCTATGGCTTCGTACGTAGCACGGTGTCCAAGTGTGTCACAGGGCACTTAGCCACAGGCACACAACGTACGCGCAAGATTCGCATCATGACACAGATTCCGGTCTCATCCATCACTTTCTTGGTCTCCTGGTCATGGAACAGAGTACGGGGTTCATTTGATAGAAATGAGAGAACTGGGACGAAAAGTTACCTTAACACATCGGAATCGTCTTCATGCTTTTCAACACACGCCGTTATTTGCTACATACGGCAGTGAGAGCGGCCTACTTCGAGTAGTGTGAGAGAGGTCGACTTACTGCAAGCAACGACTTACTGCATGGCAAGCAACTAGCAACAGCTTGAAGAACCGTGAAGACAAAGCTACACTTCCGTTCCTCCTAACTCCCTAATTACCACCCAAAACAGCAGCCGAAAGCCATTCCTTCATTGTAAAAAGGCTTCATTCATTCATTCATTCATTCATTCATTCATTCATTCATTCATTCATTCATTCATTCATTCACCTTCCACAGCTTTGCGCGCGCCTGCGACAAGTGAAGATTGAAGTTGCTCGACACCTTGAGCAAGTTCAAAAGAATCTGTGGATTTTCTGGTGGCTAAAGCCCACCGTCGTTAAAAGCAACTGGCGTCTAAGATATTTATGAAATAACTAGGGCGTTTGTGCGCAGGAAAGAGACCAATATGGCTCTCCGAAGAAATTTCAGAGGCTTGGAAAGGAGGCGGCAGGTCAACAATCGCGCCGGAAGTATGCGGGTCGCCCTATGACTACCGGCAGATGAGCTGAGAGAAAAGGCAGCGTTGCCAACAAAGAACTTGCTTGAGAAGACGCAGATCACATCACCATTTTCAAAATCGGAGTTATTTGCTGTTGTAGATGAATTGATGTGCAAAACTAGAGTCGGACAAAGCACTGTTCCAATAATTAAGAGACACTATTAACGGTCTCTTATTCGGGTGCAAAGAAACAGTTTGGTTAGCGTAGGAAATTCCGCTAGACTGTAAGCACTGGGCTGCTGTTCCCATACGAATCACTGGGAACTATTTCCAAAACATACAATCATTGCGGCCCATCCCTCTAACGCGTACAGATTGGAAGGTATAATAAACGATTAGAGCTACGCGAGCAATTATGGTGCTGGAAAACTGAACAGAGCTCTGCTGGTGACATTTAAACATGAGGGATGTAGTGGCTCTCTTTTATGTCTTTGCTCATGGATTATATTTCGCATGCGTGCCCTCTGCAACAGTGCCATATAAACATGATTTTAGTGGCCCGGGGGCCGCGCGTCTACTAGGGATTAAAGGGTATACCAGGTGTGATTCCGATCTCTCCCGGCCACCTCACAGGGTTACCGGTGTTGGCAGTTCATGCCAACTCGGTCATGTCACGCCGTCTCGTGACGTCACACTGACCATCGACCAATGATCGCCCAGCCTTTTCATCCACCAGTTAGCCCCTGCCAAAGCCATTCACGTCATTTTTCGCTGAAGCCCATTAGTGTAACGGCAACATTGAAAAACAGCGCCCTTACTGCGGTCGCTTTAATACGACACGCGACAAATACTTATTTCTGGTCAGGGCTAGTTACCGAAAAACTGCGCCGAAATAAACACACCACAAGACAGAGGACGGGACAAAGGCGCTTAGCGCCTTTGTCCCGTCCTCTGTCTTGTGGTGTGTTTATTTCGGCGCAGTTTTTCACAATAGAAATATGAACCAACTAGCCCAAGAAACGGTATTAATGCTAGTTACCGAAACTATGTTGGTTATAAAATCCTAAGATGCTGTGGGACCTTATACTACACACTGTAGCCGTTGTGGCGACGGCTTGTGACACTTATATAAACATGGAAAGGCGACCTAAAACCAGCCTTGCGAGGAAGAGTGTTCGAAGTGGTTCAGGGTTAACAATAATAGCATTAGCCTGCGTAGACTGCACTATAGAAATCGTTCACGCACCTTTCCATGGAGGGTCTGGTAAACTCTAGAAGGTAGCTTTTCTGTACAGATAGAACTGCTTCACCCTAATGGCTTCACCTAAATATGGGTGCTTTTTTGGAGGCATTTGCAATCACAATAAGGCCCATGCAAATTTTATACCGCTATAAATTGTATTGCTGCTGCGGTTAAGGAATTAGAAGTGGGCTCAACTAAGCCATCGCTTCTCAAGAATGACAGTCACCCCACCGTAGAACATCGCCATTCCAAATGAAGCCTTATAAGGAGTACTAAAATAAACAACTTTGCTTTAACAGTACGGCGCATTATAAAAGCTCTCTTTAGTTCGGGCGAGGAAAAGGTACGTCAATGTAGAATGTGGCAACCACGTACCAGGAACAGGGTCTGTTCTAAAATGTACGCAGATACGAATTTAGAACAGGTCGCCGGCTAAAAGCTAAAAAATAACTTGAAAATACTTCTAGTCTTTCCAAAAAATAAATTCTAACAACTCTGGCGGATAGCCCACGAGCTCGCAATTTGACTGGCAAGCAACAGCAGGCAAAAGCAATAAAAATGCTAATGAATTCAACAATCGGAACTGAATAAGTTCTGGTTAAAAATACAACTTGAAATGTTCTCCTTCGCAAATGTATATCCTAATCGCTCCGTTAAAATAAGAACCCATAAAAGCAAATAAATGTTCGCGGAAATTGAAAAATTTTAAGACATTTGTGATGTAATATGTCTCTTCCTACGTTAAGCTTACGCGCAGATCTGAAGGATATTTTTACTGTGCTTGGCTTATAGTAATTTTTTTTCTGAACTCGTACCTTTGTTGAATGTTATAAGGATGGAGTACACCTACAGACATCTTCTTTTAATAATTCGCGTTTCTGCAATTGCTAGTAATACCGCTTTTAATGTGACAGCAAATCCACTCGGACTCTGCGTTTGCACTGACTTGACAACGGATTGAAGTCGCTTTTAAGACGCCAGCATTCAAAGCACCGTGCGAGAAATTATCAATTTGTCACGTTGGAAGCTAGCCTATGGCAATGTCATAGGGGCCTATGGCTGTGGCCTGCGAAGCTGATCAGTATTCTCTGCCGCGGAATCGAATTCTGCTCCCAGCATAGAGTAAGCGAGTAACCCATGTGACTGTATGGCATCATCACTGTCTCAACGAATCAGCGCATTTTTTTCCATGGCGTAATATTGTGTCGTCATCAGTTCAGACAAATTGGCAAATTTCATGTATACCCACGCCGGGGCTTGACCAATCAGGGTATCGTATAATTGACTACGTTGTTAGGTTTATTCGTGATGAGACTGCTAATGCTGCCCCATCATTATTTAGTTTTCATGCAAGCTCAACGGGATAATTTTAAACCTTGATTTCAGTAAAACAAAGCCTATTCGTGTTTTTTCAGTAACGGAAGAAGTAGCGCTAATAATTAGGTTGAAAACCTTTTTTTTTCGTGCGATCCAGTTTAATTAATTTTTCATTATCCTTCTTCTTTAGCAACTGTTAAGTTATGTTTTAGTAAAATAGCTTATCCTTGTTAAGATATGAGAATAACCAGATTCACTACATGCAACAACCAAACGGACCTTTTAACCTACGCATTTCCTACATGTACTCCTTTTCCTGTAATTTCCTGGGGTCTGATAACGGATGAGAACGCTATGCGGAGCACAGAGACTGCATTTTTTTTTTATCGTTAGGGAATGTTCATTTCTCGCGAGATGGCTCCATGAGGGAAAAAGTTTTTTAGTCGAGCTAGGCAAAATTAAAAGAGAGGAAGAAACAATGAAAAGAAATCGCATTCCAGCACACTTTCTATTTCCTACCATTCTCTTCCTCCGCTCTTCGTTCTGTTTTTAATTAGACGTCCGTCAATTACTGTTCCTCTCCTCCCTGAGAGGCAGTTCGCGCTCGAGTTCGCGTTGAGTTTGCCACGAAGCCACTTATTACTCGGCGTGATTTATGGAACTCGCGCTAATTGCGCAATATCTTGCCGACGGCGGAATGGCTCGTTGCTGATATCCAGCATACGCGCTAGCTGCCTAGTCCCTCTGGCGTCCGGCTGCCTTGGCCGTCGGCGTGCACCTTTCCGTGCGTGAGTAGACGTCATCCATCTCTGGGGCTCCTGACGCAGGTGCCTCACTGGGCGTTGTTTGCCCTTATCAGATGGATTTTTTTGTTGTTATTTTTTCGTGACTATATTTGGGGGCCGCCTTGAATAGCACCGTTATCCCTTTCTCGCAAGGGCTATCTGCAGCTGACACGATGATGGCTAGCTAGCCACCTCGGCAACTCTGTGAGGCAGACTCACTTCTTGAGGTGTTAATCTTACCCACTTTGTAAGTTCGCCGTCAGGCCTGTTTGCGTTGAAAGGATTTTCTTCTTCGCAGTAGACTTTATACACTCAATGAAATAAAAGATACATGTCGTGCGCTACTTTAACGTGGAACTAATTTTCTTTGCGTCGAAGGAAATACTCGTGCGAACGAGCAAGTTTCTTTCAAGTATACTTTTTATTACTCATTAGCCTGTATGCATGGTATTGTTGACAATATCCCTACTGAGGTGGCTTAAATATAAGATAATCGTCCTGTACTCGAGGGGTAAGGAAACAGTAGCTTAAACGACTTAAAATGAAGCAAGGTGCAAACATTTTGAGAACTGCATCAGACGGTGGCACCTACTTCGACAGACGCGTATCCGTATGAGAAAATCTAGCCTGTCAACTGTCGCGATTTTGGGTATTTCTGCGGCTAGCGCTGTCAATTTCAATGCTTTTTGTCCCTTTTCAAAACCACGAACCTTTGAAGACCATCAGCTTCGTGCATAGAGAGTCTAACACTCATTTTACTGCAGACCGGTACGCTTACTCGTTCTATCGCACTGCAAATAACTTTCTCGCACGTTTTCATGTGGCCATCACCACTATTCTCTTAGGATGTCTGTTGCTGGCAGCAAAAAGTGAATTGAATACGAATAACGCATTGTGAAATTCCGCGCCGCTGTGCGAATACGCGTTTCGTGCAATAGGATACAGAGCGACTGGACCATCAAAAACCTATTGCCTAAATGGAGAGCTTCGGCCCCAGGGGGAATCTAGAAAATTATTAAGGACCGGGCGGGGTATGATTTCTAGGAAAAAGAGAGAAAACCTCTCCGCACAGAAATGCCCTTAGTTCCTTTTCCTGCCGAGACTTATTGCAGCGAAGGTCTATTGTGCCGGCCGATCAAAACTTGTCCGGGCCTTGGCTGCTGCATCGGAATTCTTTTGTGCCGTCGTCATGGCAACGACGGCTTAATTTTTTTATAACAATCTTATGAGGGCCCTTTTCCATGCTATTTTCTTTCAAGAGTGCCTTATTCAGACGTCTCAATCAGTCCAAGGTCGTGGCAGGCAGCCTGTGAGATCGATAATGTTTAAGCGACTGAAACCTGGCTACTGAATGCCCATGCTGTGCATGGGGTCTCTCCTCTGCAGAATATATAATCACGGACCCTTACAAGCGGCCCACTGGCGTCGCGAGCTATACTTAGGCGTACACGGCCTAGAAAAGTGGGAAATTATCATGCGTTTCATCGCCTACTATACTCCTGGGCATTAGCGGCACGTAACCGTAATAGCCGTTTAGGGTTTGCGGGGGAGTTACATTGTGTCCAATTTCCCTTAGAAGAAATGGAGAGGATTATTGTGCGTAAAACTTGACTTGTTCACACATACACCACATAAGCTGGCTCTGAATTTCTTCGAATAAATTTTCTTTTTTTACATCGCTGAATTTTTGATACAGAATCTTTCTACCGTTTTAACGCTACCAGGACATGAAAACGTATTAGGAAATAGTTGTAATTCCCTGATCTTGTACTATTTGTAACATAAATCAGCTTAGAAGAGCATTGATAGCGCTACTAAGCGATATATACGTAAAAAGGTACAGTGTTGCATGCGAGAAGCATAACAGGCTGTGGTTAAAAGCGCGTTCTTGCTTAAAATTGAAATGCATGTCACGGAACACATTGCGCAGCATTAAAGCAGCAATTCACTTGCGACCTAGAAGGAAGTTCAGAATTGGAAAAGTTTCTGCTTTTGGGCATTTGAAGATTTAGGTTAGGAGGAGCACACAAGAGCCTGTCCTCAGCATAACAGTACTGTTAGGTTGCTTCGCTTTGCAGTAAAAATATTCGGTAGGCTACCTCGACAAGTGCATGATGAAACCATTGATAACCTTTCCGAAATGAGTAAAGATGGTTATTTTTGTTGTAATGTCATATAATATACCCGGGATAAGCCAGTAATCAGTAAAGGGTTCATTAGCACGCGAGGAGAGAAGATCAGCGTTCTGGCTTTCTTGAACTTAGAAATTTCTTGACGCAAACTGGTCAAAAATTATTTTTTCTTGTATTATGATGAGACGAGACGCTGCAATCGCTACACGTAAGGCCGCTTTATTTCTTTTTGCCTACCGAGCACATATCACAACAAACAGGAATTCCTGCCTGCGGAATAATGCTGCGTAATTTATGTTAGAGAAATAGTCTCGCAACATGGCGGAACAAGTTATCAGTATATACTAAATTAGCCAAGCGAGTCGAAGCACCTTTAAGAGGTGTTTGAAGTTTCTGCCCCCTACATACTACCTCCTTAATAATATTCTACTTCCGTGATGTAAAGAGAGCAAGACTTTAGAGATTTTGCCCACATAGAGTAGCATATATAGCGGAGGATCGGAATAATGCGACATCGGATGGATGGGCCGTGTTTTTAAGGTGAGCATTAAGTGTATGAGGATGACGAGGTTTACGCAATAATAGGCGAATTATGTCCCGTTGCGGGGCGTTACTTCATTATATCATTGTCAAGCTAATCTCAATTTTTATTACCTTTACGGCAATCTGTTAACTGTGAACGCTGTATCCTTGTGGAATTTTGGTCAGTTTGCGAACTGCCGCCTAAAATCCCTGGACCCTGACCTGAAGCTCCGCCTTCCACCTGTCCTACTCTGACGCGAAGAAACTTTGCTGTGCCGCCTGTGGGTTGGTGTAGCATTCACAAAGTCATGTTCTGTTATGATAGGCATAGCAAACAGCCCTACATGCACAAACTGTGGATGCGACGAGTCTATAGGCCACATTCTTTGTGAGTGCCCGATATACAGTAAGGAAAGGCAATGTCTGTGCCGTACGCTGGAGCATCTAGATGGACGCCCATTGAGTGAAATTAAGATTTTAGGTCGCTGGCCACGGCGATCGCCTGCGGTGAAGGCCTCCCAGGCACTGCTCCGCTTTATGAGAAGCACAGGCCTAATCGAAAGACTATGAGTGTGCTATGAGATGACTGTGACGTGACGTGATGTGGCGTGTCTGTTATGTGACTGTACAAACTTCAACTATCCCTCTCTCACAACTTTTATATCCACTCATCCCCTTCCCCCAGTGCAGGGTAGCAAACCGGTTGCTTTTACTGGTTAACCTCCCTACCTTTCCTCCACATCTTCCTCCTCCTCCTCTATCGCATGTACAACCTTCACTACAGGGAAAAGGGAAACATGCTCTTATGACGTGTTATTTTTCTAGAAACTATCTTAATAATACTTGAACTAGTCTTATTATTTTGCACCTCCTAAACTTTTTTAAGCATTTTGGTAATGTGTTATGTAAATACCGCGCCTATTTGCTATAGCTGTACAGTTCAGCGTACTATTAAGCGAAACAACGATCTCATAGCCATCGCTACCTGCAAAGTTTGGCTTCCAAGATCCGGCGAGGATAGGTGGGACAAAACGCAAGGGTATAACCATCACCAGAGGATATAAACGCGCGTGCCGCTCATTCTTGCGGGTTCAAGGTGGCAGCGTGATCGCGTGTTCTTGTTAACAGTAGAAGGTACTGTTACGACCGTGCATCCGCATTTGCGCGCTCTATTGTTCGCCTGTGGGCATGGAAAAGTATTGTGAATATGTGGTGATGGTCCAATGGCTCTAAGTGAGCCTGTTTCCAGGAATCCTGTTTTGTAAGCATGTTTTGCTTTGTGGACAACCTGCAAATGCCAAACTGACCCTGTCAAGAGAACGTCTGGAAAAACACAAAGAAACGTCCCCCTGCGGGAAATAGCAGGAAGTGCTTTCTTTCTTTTGTTCACCCTTCCAGTCGAGAAGTGCTATCCTCCAGTGATGAATGCCTCCTATCCAAAGGAGACGACAGAGTGACATGTCCGCTGACGTGCAGGACAAGAAAGGAGCATGACTCATACGGCCATTAAGTGATTTCCCGGGAATGCAGGAAAGATTTGCAATTGTCGAAAAGGGACAATGTTGGGAGCCCTATGCGGCGCCACGTGCACTCGGGTTTCTGAGAAGTAAAACCCCTTGTCAGAACCAGCCTGTGGTTTCTTTGCTGAAGAATAGAAATGTACCTCCTCTCCTCGCCGTTCCCAAGCTTTTCCCGCCAACAAGTGATCACGCCCAACGAATGAATGCCGGACCAGTCAGTGCTTCAGACCATCAGTGCAGTGATGTGTTCGTTTGGATGCCGATACCTGAGGGGCGTGCCCTGGATTTGGTTGGTCAACATCTTCAGAGAGGGGCTGGACATAGGGGGTTTTTAAGGACGCTGCAGAGCACGAAATGTCGCTCTGGGCCCTGGGTAAACGGCTCATCCAGTCGCTTCTCGCTATGAACTCTTAACGCTTGTCATTTTGCTGATGTACCCTTCTTCTTCATGTAAATATTCTTGTAAATACGTTTTCTCAAAGTGCCAGTAAACCTGCTTGTACATATTTTACCAACTTCGAAGATTCAGTCCTTCTTCAACCCGGAGTCTCTGCACGCTACCAAGTGAAGGCCGGGTCGCCATAGCCCCAGCGTCACGACAACTGGTGACCAGCGGTGGGATCTGAATCTACAAGCCACAACATCTGGTGATTGGAGGTGGATCTGAAGCTACAAGCCACAACACCTTGTGATCGGAGGTGGCATCTCAAGCAACAAGCAGGAGCAACAATCGGCCAACAAGAGGGCAGCTCGGAACATCGATCGCATGTGTGGGTGAGTGCTTGGCTTTTCTTCTGATGTGGACCAGGTTCTAGAACAGGGTTAGATTTTAGAACTGGTAAAGAGAGTGTGGAAACGCCTTTAGGTTTGGTAGTTTGCACTGTTGTTTTGGAAGTAGCCGACACTCGGAGCGATCATGGACCTACAAAAGCTGCAGAAACCGGAACTGTTGCAATTGTGTGAGGAATTGGGAATTGATACAAGTGGTTTGGCACGAAAACCTTTGATTATAAAGGCAATCACAGATTTGGGAGCCGATGATGAGGAGCTCAGTGAAGCATGGAACCTCATCGGTCAAAAAAAGGAACAGCTCAGACAGCAGAAGGAGCGGGAAAAAGAGCAGAAAGAGCGGGAAAAAGAGGAAAAGAGGCGTGAGCGTGAACTTGAGAGGGAAAAAGAGGAAAGGGAGCGCGAACGTGAGTGGGAAAAAGAGGAAAAGAAGCGTGAAAGAGAAGCAAAAAAGCTGGACCAAGAAATTGAGCTCCGGAAATTAGAACTAGAGTTGAGCAAGAGGTCGGGCAATTGTCCCCAGCTAGCGGTACCTCTTCTCAACAAGGAGGCAGATTTCAAGATGTCAAAGTACATGCAGCCATATGTGATATCAGGGGATATCGGTCTGTATCTGGCTAACTTTGAGCGAACCTGCGAAAAACTGTCCTTCCAGCGAGACACTTGGTCTCAGAGATTATTGACGGTTCTGCCCTGCGAGGCAGCGGAGGTTGTCGCGCGGCTAAGCAAGGAGGACGCGGACAACTACGAGAAGGTCAAAGCTTGCCTTCTGAGAAAGTATAGGCTTAGCGCCGAGGCGTTCAGACAACGTTTTCGGAACGCTACTAAGTCCAGGGACGAGAGTTACCCTGAATTCCTGTACAATTTAAGAGTTAATTTGGGCGAGTGGCTAAAGAGCACTGATTCCTACAGTGATAGGGACGCTGTAGTCGAGCGAATTCTTTTGGAGCAGTTTTATAGCTGCCTCCCAGAAAAAGAAAGAAATTGGTTACAGGACCGAGGCGACATTAAGTCGGCAACTGAAGCTGCCGAAGTCATTGAGGAGTACGCTTCGCGCCGACAATTCAGCAACCCAGCAGTGGATAGGCTCCGCAATCCCAAGTTGAGTGTAAATAACCGTCAGAAAAGGCACTTTGCTAGATTTGCAAACGAAGAAAGGAAGGCTTCTTCAGGCAAACGCCCTAGAAAGGACGGCAGTGAGAAAAGTGGGGAAGTGACCAACGCGCAGAACACAAAGATCAAGCTTGGGGCTAGGAAGCCGCTCACATGCTTTAGGTGTAATGAGCAGGGTCACATTGCCGTCAACTGCCGGAAAGAAAAGTTTGTTTTCTCGTATGTCAGTGACTGCGATGAAAATATGCAGCTTTTGGAACCTTACATGCATGACCTAGTAGTCAACGGGAAGCCTTGCAAGGTACTGCGCGATTCGGCCGCAACGATGGATGTTGTCCATCCGGTGTATGTGTCGCCTTCCGACTATACAGGACAGTGTGCGTGGATCCGCCAGGTAGTGGAGGAACAGAGTGTGTGCTTGCCAATCGCGAACGTGGTCATCGAGGGCCCTTTCGGCAAGTTGACAACCGAGGCTGCCGTTTCAGGAAAGCTTCCTAAGTGCTATCCGTATTTGTTCTCCAACAAATCGGATATGCTACTGCGAAAGAGGGGCATCCTTTTCGGAGACAGAGTTGTGCCAGCCTTAACACGTTCAAAGGCGCGAGAACTAGCTACACTGCTAATTCCAGAAAAATCCACCGCGGAGGAAACGACAGCTAAAACAGTGGTCGATGCGGAAGACAGTGGGTCAGAAAACTTTGAGAGCAAGGCATCTCAAATAAGTCAACTTAAAAGTGAGCTTGATGAGACGCGGAATGAGGACGTCCTTGGGAGTAACCTCTTGCCGCCAGCGTCTAGTAATCTAACGAGACTTTTAAGTGAAAACCGAGAGGACTTAGCTATGGAGCAAACCGTGGTAAATCTAACGTTAAACCTTCCCGAGGAGATGGGGGATAACTTGATTTGCCTCAGTGGAAAAGGAAGCAACGCTCAGGAGCTTCACAAAAAGACGGAGCAGAGAGGAGAACTAAAGAAATCCCAGCTGTCCGATCTGGGCGAGCTAATAACAGAGTTTGAGGCCTGCTTCGTGGACAGGCCAGGCAGGACTGATTTGACTGAGCACGATATTGAGCTGACTTCAGACGTGCCAGTGCGATCAAGGTGCTACCGATTTTCTCCAAGGCAAAGAGAAATTCTGGATAGGGAAGTAACTCGCATGCTGGAATTGGGAGTAATAAAACCCTCGGAAAGCGATTATGCTTCGCCTATGATCTTAGTAGAAGCTCCAGGTAAAGACCCTAGGCCTGTGGTAGACTACCGAAAGCTAAATTCTCTCACCAGGGATCAAGTGTATCCTATTCCGAATATTGAGGAGAGAGTAGAACAGGTCAGTAGAGCGGCATATGTGACTACGCTGGACCTTACTCGAGGATACTGGCAAGTACCGCTCACTGAACGCGCCAGCAGATACGCGGCTTTCGTCACTCCGACGGGCAGCTACCAGCCTACAATGATGAGTTTCGGGCTCAAAAATGCTCCATTTTGTTTTTCCCGACTCATGGATAGGGTTTTAAAGGGGTGTGAAACATTCGCGGTGCCTTATTTAGACGACATTGCGGTTTTTTCCGACTCATGGGCGGACCATATGGTACATCTAAGAGCTGTACTGAGCCTTTTTGCGTCAAGCTGGACTAACCGTAAAGGCCGAGAAATGTTGCCTGGCAAGGGCGACCGTGGACTACTTGGGTCACAATGTAGGTCAAGGTTTCAGGAAACCCAGCGAGATTAAGATTTCTGCGGTAGCAGACTACCCGCGGCCGAGCACGAAGACGGAAATTCGAGCATTCCTGGGTCTGACTGGGTACTACAATCACTACATCCCTAACTATTCAGCTTTGGCTAGCCCTCTGACCGACGCTCTCCGCAAGACAGAACCGACAAATGTAGTCTGGGACGAACAAAAGGAAGCCTCCTTCGTAAACCTGAAGGCTGTGCTGATTAGCCGTCCGGTATTGCGAGCTCCAGACTATGGCCGAGAATTCACGGTCCAGTGTGATGCCAGTGATCGAGGGTTAGGTGCTGTTCTCTGCCAGAGAGATGACGACGGTAATGAGCACCCCGTGCTCTACTTGAGCAGAAAACTGAGTTCTAGAGAGAGGGCTTATTGCGCGTCAGAGAAGGAATGCGCTTGCATTGTATGGGCCATTCAAAAATTGCAGTGCTATCTTGGAGGGGCCAAATTCACCGTAGAGACGGACCATTGTCCCCTGGCTTGGCTGCAAACTGCGACATCGAAGAACAGTCGCCTTCTTAGGTGGAGCTTGATTTTACAGCAGTACAATTTTGAAATAAGATACAAAAAGGGGAAGTTAAATGGGAATGCGGACGCGCTTAGCCGCTCTTTCTAAGCGGTCCGAGATGTTCCTCACCATGTATCCAAATTGATAATCAGGTTTTTTTTTTTTTTTTTTCGTGCGCTTGAATATATGTGACTATGTAAAGCAGCACGTTTGGTTTTCGAGGCATACGTGGGTCCTGAACGTCTTGAGAGTGGGCTTTTCTCGAACAACAATGGCAGTTTTCTTTTAACCTGGTCTCTTCAGACGGGAGCCGAGTGCTTGTTTGGACATGTGGTTGAGTTTCAGACAGCTCGAGCAATTTGGCCTACAACAATCAAGACAACGCGACAAGCAACAGCGAGCTTCAAGCGTTCACGTGCAGGCCATTAAGTCGTCTCTTCATGCAGCAGCTGCGGCTGCTGCCCTCCGAGTCTCTTCTGGCGGGGGAGGAGGCTGTTACGACCGTGCATCCGCATTTGCGCGCTCTATTGTTCGCCTGTGGGCATGGAAAAGTATTGTGAATATGTGGTGATGGTCCAATGGCTCTAAGTGAGCCTGTTTCCAGGAATCCTGTTTTGTAAGCATGTTTTGCTTTGTGGACAACCTGCAAATGCCAAACTGACCCTGTCAAGAGAACGTCTGGAAAAACACAAAGAAACGTCCCCCTGCGGGAAATAGCAGGAAGTGCTTTCTTTCTTTTGTTCACCCTTCCAGTCGAGAAGTGCTATCCTCCAGTGATGAATGCCTCCTATCCAAAGGAGACGACAGAGTGACATGTCCGCTGACGTGCAGGACAAGAAAGGAGCATGACTCATACGGCCATTAAGTGATTTCCCGGGAATGCAGGAAAGATTTGCAATTGTCGAAAAGGGACAATGTTGGGAGCCCTATGCGGCGCCACGTGCACTCGGGTTTCTGAGAAGTAAAACCCCTTGTCAGAACCAGCCTGTGGTTTCTTTGCTGAAGAATAGAAATGTACCTCCTCTCCTCGCCGTTCCCAAGCTTTTCCCGCCAACAAGTGATCACGCCCAACGAATGAATGCCGGACCAGTCAGTGCTTCAGACCATCAGTGCAGTGATGTGTTCGTTTGGATGCCGATACCTGAGGGGCGTGCCCTGGATTTGGTTGGTCAACATCTTCAGAGAGGGGCTGGACATAGGGGGTTTTTAAGGACGCTGCAGAGCACGAAATGTCGCTCTGGGCCCTGGGTAAACGGCTCATCCAGTCGCTTCTCGCTATGAACTCTTAACGCTTGTCATTTTGCTGATGTACCCTTCTTCTTCATGTAAATATTCTTGTAAATACGTTTTCTCAAAGTGCCAGTAAACCTGCTTGTACATATTTTACCAACTTCGAAGATTCAGTCCTTCTTCAACCCGGAGTCTCTGCACGCTACCAAGTGAAGGCCGGGTCGCCATAGCCCCAGCGTCACGACAGTACCGTATATCCAAAGAGCTCTGGCTTTGTTACCCACCAATAGCAGTTTCTGAGTAGGCATTAGCTCCCTGAAAAGGGCAACGGTGAAGGCTCTAACTAGCGCGCTGCCTTGGGACGGGCCGTACACAATTCACAGAACCCACGCACCATCCACTCACCAATGTCCTCAGTGCGGTCGCTAACATCGCGGCGACTGGCTGCCACAGCGGAAAACACGGGGACGTTTATCCCCTCTCCAAGGACCCAGTTTTGGGCTTTTATAACCGACCGAGTTTCTCGCGTTCCATAGCACCCCTTTCCCGCAAATGCAACTCGATTTCTACACCGGAAATTTCACCGTCCATCTTCGGTTTTTGCCGACGACCAAGGTAGGAGAGAGGAACAAAACAGGAGAATATGAGAGAGAAAATTGTGGGGGAAAAAAACCTGGCCACTTTCAACAGCTATGTCGGTGCCCTATGGGCCCTTTTCACTTTCTGCTGTCCAAATGCAAACGTTTATTCTTTTCTGTTTTCCGCAAAATACCAGAGAGGCAGCTCCCGTAAGCCGCGGCTCCCATGCTTAAGCGCTGCCTAGACGTTTCTTTTCTTTTCTTTTTTTTTGCTACTTTTCATCTTTCCCGCCTTACCATAACGTCAGCCGCACTTTAAGAGTGGCAGTTAAGGTTACCACATACTGCGGCGCAGTTCACAATCTCCTTTTCCCCTCCACCAGATGCCTCGCGCCTCCGGATCTGCGCTTCGGAGAGGGGGCGCGCTGTGTCTTCGAGCAAGGGCGGTGTCGGAACGCAAAGCCCAGCATCGTCATCCGGCGTCTTTCCGTTCCGGTTACATCACCAGTCGCTGTAGCGGCCGCTTTCGCAAAGTGAAAGTGCGATGCGAGAAACGGCCCGCTGGTAGACCGGGAAGCGGACCTCAGGAAACCCGTTATAAACGTCGGCGGGGGCTTTTCTACCTCCCTCCGTCGCTGCGGTTACGCTTTTCGCTGGTTCATTTTTTGTTTGTTTTCGTGATTTCTCTTTCTGACTCTTCCGGTCACGATGGCAGAAAACAGATGGAGATCTCGGCGCACTCGTGATGCGGTCAAGGCTAGCTGCTTTCTTATTTGGGGCTGCACGGTTTCGTGGAGAGTAACCACTCGGAGCAACGTCTTTCAAGGACTTCAAGAACTCCGGACGAGAGCACAGAAAGAAGGCTAGTGTAATATTTCTTGCACATATCTCACGGTAAAGACTCATGTGTAGCACGCGCGCCCAGTGAGCATAGCTATTGACGATGCGTGATAGTGAAGCCCCGGGTGTCTATAATTGGAAATGCGTCTCGATAGAACACAAAATGCTCATATTCGGAAAGTCAGGGCTACTACGAGTGTAGTACTTCGATTGCGTGTACAAAAATCAATTAAAACAGACAAGACAGTGTGGCTTCTGGCACATAGGAAATGCTTGGTGGAATGCATAGCACCTCAATACGAACATTTATAAAAAAACAAAAAGAGGCTGTCCAATAGGCACCTTAGAAGGGAGTACTTCAAGAATGCATGAATTGGACAGCCTCGGATTCGGAAATATATTTACTTGTTTGTGCGCAGTTAAATCACTGAAAAACTGAAAGCTAGTATCGTAATTGTAAGTTGGGAGCTTTTGTCACCATTTTTGCCTCTGATTATTTGATGTCAGGCTGTCTTTTTCTTTTTCTGCCATAAATTCTCTGTGGAATGAGCGAATCGCACCATCAAGCGCCACCTCCTCTAGCAGGGTGTGCTTTTTTCGCCTTTCATGAAACGCATATCAATATTTGCGGTCAACCGATGCCTGAGCTTCCCAGGTCCTTCTTTACAATAAGAACTAACGAGCATAACCTGCATAACCTGTGGGTTCTTAACGCATATGTTATGGTACAGGGTAGTGAACGAAAAAAATACACGTTAAATTTTTATTTAACGTCTATAAATTGTGTGTAAATTGTGTAAAAACACAAATAAAAGCCAAATAAAAATGCCAATTTCCAATTTCGTAAGTTACTTAAATCCATATTTCACTCATTTTAAGCCTGACGTTGCTGGGGGCGTATTTTCAACTCACAGTTTGTTTTTCACCTCGAAAAATAATGGCAGCAACTACTTACATGGCTTGAAAGCGAACACAATTTTTGCCTTTGCCTGTCATGGGCGCTAAGTAATGCGACCATGTCCCGTATTCCCATGCTATTATTGACTTGTCACATTTAGTGGCATGTTATGCGCGCATGTGTATCGTCGCAAATGATTATAAGCAAAGCTTTGGATGTAACGACGTCATCACGACTGCTCGAATAAGAAATATCTGTGGTCAAAACTCCAGGAAGAAACACTATCATAGTTCACACGATCATATTGCCGCGAAACCTTCAAAACTGTATTAGTTGTTTTTAGCAGCCGCCAGCATGTGGCCTTATCACTCTGATGCTGGCTCGCGTATCAGTTCTGTATTTTTTGTTAATGCTCGATGTCGCGAGACGCACATTTATAAGTTTTGTTGTCGCGTAAGGTGCGCCGAGACCTGTCTCGAAGATTCCGATTACGCGCTTATGTCTCTACAATCTTTGAGGTTGCGCTAGTAGCAGTTTGCGACGTTATCTAGATGGTTCTGAGCAGCTTTTAAATTGAACGTTGACGAGTGCGACGGGCATTCTTAGTTCGACGATGGACGAGCACGTTTGTTGCTATCGCCGCCGCCGAGTTGCTTGGTTCTTTTGCGGGCGCAAATCAGCCCAATAAAGAGTTTCTTCCCTGCACTCCAAGACTTCATTTCTGTCGTTGACCTTGTCACCACCACGTGACAATATTTCTTCGCTGTCAAAATTGGGAAGAGATGTAAATTCGGAGGAGGGCTGCGCTTGAATTCTTCACAAGGGAAGACCAGAACGACGAGCTGGGCTATGGAAAACGACATTCTTCGTGCGAGTCGATCGAACTGTCGGCTGTGTTATCGGCATTTATGAACGTTTTCCTTGATGTCAAGATATAAAGTGGCTCCAAAGAACACAACACGTCCATAATGTACTGAGAAAAACCACTGAAACCCAGCTCTATAATGGCACATCTGTGAAAAGAATATGTATATTGTTACATTGTGCGTTAAAATAAGCACTCAGTTGGAAAAGGTGACGAATGAAAACAAGCTACTTCGATAATCGAATCAAAGGAGCACTCACCTACGCTTGTTAAGAATAGGCAGATGAAGAGCGTGGTTGAAGTTATAGAATAGCCAAGGCGATCTGCTGGGTTTGTAATGGAAATCTTTCCATGAACTTCGCGCTTCGTCGAAGGGACAAAAAAGCTGGTATCGCCAAGAAGAAATTCCACCGCCTGCTGCAAGAGTGGGGAGACGTTGGTTGTAAATACGTTCATTTATATGTTACAACTGTATCTCACCAACACTAACTCATGCAGTAGAAATGTACACCGTTCAAAATTTGTTCAACGTAAATTGAGAACACAGAAAAGAGCTGTGAAACGAATAATTGGTTGGTGTAGCATTAGAAGAAAGCTAGAAGCGAGCACAGTGCATGCGTCAGAGAACAAATGCATGTTAATGACATTCTAGTAGATATCGATTAAAAGAAATGGGCATGGGCACGCCATATAAGGCCAAGGCAAGGTACCCGACGGTCGCTAAGGGTAGCAGACTTGATCTGAAGGGAAGGAAAGCGCAGCAGAGGGAGGAAGAAGTTTATGTGGGCGGACGAGGTTAGGAAGTTTACGCGGATAGGTGGTTGCATCTGGCACAGGACATGGTTGATATCAGAGATATGCGAGGGGTCTTTTCACTGCAGTGAGTGCAGTCAGGCTGGTAATTGTTATAGTGGCTTTTGTTTACACTCTCTGGGATGTCAAGCAGTGATTGACATAAAAGGTTGGTGTATAAGGCACTGATGGCGTTAAATAATTGTGAAAACACATTTCTTAAAATTGGTACCTCTTGATTTAAATAAAGAAATGTATAATGCGGCTTATACCTTTATGACATGCAGAAAACTCTCTTCTATAACTGGTGCGAAACAAAGTGTGGCTAAATATGATGACAAGTAGTACCTTTAGTGTTAAGCCTGTGACACTGTATGCCCGTGACGACCATCCGCCACATTTAGTGGGGTAAAAAAAGAAGTTAAAATCAGAACGCTCAAATATTATATTTTAATATTCATTAGTCTATGCGGTTATTAGAGCACATATTTATGCACTCTTGCGGTGGTTGAGCCGCGTCGCTGGTTTTGTCGGTGTTGTTGTTGTGGCTGTAGGAAGAAGGAAAAGAAAATGCACGGGACTGCTACTGGCTCTGTAGCTGAGCCACCTCCGCTGCCTCGTGCGGACAGAAGCGAAAATAGAGAAGAAAGAAACGGAAGAGGGAGAGAAAGACGCGCGCCGCAGCAACAGCCGTCGTCCACCACCGAAGCGGTGGCGGGTGCAATGACGGCCTACAACAGATAAAAATTCGGTGCAACCGAGCGAAAGAGAGCCACGAAGAAGTCACGGGCCAAACAAAAGTCGCACAAGAAGAGAAAGAACAGCTACAAGCTCTGCGCCACTAGAGCTGCGCTAGTATGTCGCCTTAGGGGGCATCGTAATCGTTGTCAGATTTTTTTGTTAATTATATGCAACTCGCTAATCTGTGTCTTTGGATTTTTTTCTTAATTGAACGCCACTTGCAAATCTACGTCTTTGATGTTTTCATTTGTCTTGGCATGTCTTCGATAGCCTTTTCTTAAATGCTAAAACGCGTCACCCATACACATGCGTCCTTATGAGCACATCGCGTTGCAGCTGCTATTTATTTACTTGCAATGTCTTAAGATCGGTCTTTACAAGATATTGCATTATGCTTAGGGCTTCTTATTTGTTTTTTTTTTGTTCTGGTGTCCTGTCATATTGACATCGTGAAACCTTCTTTACTATTTCAAGCACAAAAATGTGGAGTTTTAACGTAAACTGATTACAACGTCCCAAAGCGTTGGCACACATATGGAAGTTTATATTGACGATGGCGTATAACAGACAGCGGGAGAGTGTGTTGCAATTTACATGCTCGGTGATCGGCTGCGGCGATAGCTGCTAGTTTACGCACTTTCTTCTCACGAGGAATTGCTATGCCCGAATTTGCTTTGCTCCGACAGACTTTCTCCTTTTCCTTCAAGCTCGGCAGACGCAAGCCACAACATTTTTGACACGATCTTACCATGTGAAGAAGTGATTTCGCGATAAAAGACTGTGCGACGATTTCAGCCTTTCAACACTCGATTTATACCGAAGGCGCCTATACCAGTTTGCGCCAGGCAAAACAGCATTACGAGCGTCTTCGTCGGAGCAGGCCTTGCAAAAGCGTCAGTGTGACGCACAGGTAGCCAAGAAGCGTTGCCGTCCTGGGCGCCGATCCGATGGCGGCGGGGGAGGGCTGCAGTGCGCTGCAGAGCGGCTCAGTGGAAGGGAGGACCTTTCGGAAGTGGCGGTGCTCGGGAAGGGGGGGGGGGTGCATGGACCCGGTGCCAGCAGCCCGGGTTCTGTCAGACTCCAGCCGAGCCATTATCGATCCCCCCCCAGCGGGCTGCGCGCGCATCTCGAGGAGGGCCCAGCAGTGGCGGAGGAAGGGGAAGAGGTCTGCCTATTTGCGCGCGCCGACTGCCCCACCGCCGGACGCAAAGAACCCGCGGAGAGAAACGTTCGAACGACGACAACAGCTGGCACCATGTCGTCTTCCTCCGTGGTCGTCGATCTCAACGTGGGCGGCACGACGTATGCCGCGTCTCGAGAGACGCTGTCCCGCTGCCCGGTGCTCACCGACCTGGTAGACTCGGGTCCGCGCGACTCGCAGGGCCGCGTATTCGTCGACAGAGACGGGCCCCTATTCCGTTTCATCCTAGACTTTCTGCGTGACGGACGCCTGCTGCTCCCGGAAGAGTTCCGCGAATTGGCAAGGCTCAAGGCCGAAGCGGCGCACTTCGGGCTGGACGCCCTGGTCACCTGCCTGTCGGCCACGTCCGACGTGCCGGTCAGCGTGGGTCCTTTCCCGGGCCAGCCGGGGTACATCACGCTCGGCTACCGAGGCACCTTCGCATTCGGCCGCGACGGGTTGGCCGACGTCAAGTTCCGCAAGCTGACACGAATCCTCATCTGCGGCAAGGTGACAATGTGTCGCGAGGTGTTCGGCGACACGCTGAACGAATCTCGAGACCCGGACCGCGGCCAGGACGATCGCTACACTTCCCGTTTCTTCCTCAAGCACAACTCACTCGAGCAGGCGTTCGACTGCCTGCAGGAGTCGCGGTTTCGTTGCGTGTGCGCCTGCGGTACCGGCACCTCGTGCGGCGGCGGCAACGAGCCACTCAAGCCAGGCGTCGACTCAGAGGAAAACCGCTGGAACCACTACAACGAGTTTGTGTTCGTGCGCCCTTAAGAAAGGCGCAAGAAGCGACAGGCTGGCGTGGAACCACGGCGGTGGAGGCTGGAGACCCGGCTGACAGAGCATATCATTTGTTTCCCTGGACAGCAGCGCCCCTGTTGCGCCCCGGTCGCGAACGTGGTGACGTGACGGACGGCCGTTGATCATGATCTCGCGCCAGGGTGTCCCCCTCGAGCATGGCATTTCATTTTTTTGCCGCGGCTTTCATCGAGGGCTTGCAAGCAGCTGGCTGAGTGATTAATATAGCCCCTAATGTTATTAGCATTGAGTTCGGAAAAACAGAGTAGTTAATTAGTGTTACAAGCACGGTACGTTCTACTGAAGAATGTGTTCGTAGCCGTTTGGTTCATCGGCACTGTGCGTAGTATAGGAAAAAAAATTGTGATGCTTCGCTCTACACCAACCGCCACTCGTTACGATGTTAAACTGCGTGATCTAATTTAAAGCGCAGAAATATAATGCATTGGCTAACCATTTCTCGTTAGTCACGGCCAAA
Organism: Amblyomma maculatum; assembly: GCF_055883805.1. Lineage (NCBI taxonomy): Eukaryota > Metazoa > Arthropoda > Arachnida > Ixodida > Ixodidae > Amblyomma > Amblyomma maculatum. The sequence goes on along the minus strand of NC_139347.1, from coordinate 47,577,959 downwards.
TGTATATTAAATATTGTCCGCCTTGGGTCCGTTCGGTTTGAAGTTGCGCCGATCAGTGTCATCCTCATCGTAGTTTTCTTCAAATCAGCTACGATAGAGTTGACCAACAGACTTTCAAGAAACACCTGTAAAAATCAAAGGTAAAAACTCGAGTCTGCGCCTTTGCAAAATGACTAAGTAATTCTCGCTCACTCTGCATCATTGCAATTATAAATGTATTCATCCTATGCTGCACTATAAGTACCTATTAGTGAAGTCACTAATAATTTCAATTCGTCTTTTTCTCATAATATAAAGTTCTATTCATTTATATTCTACAAGGAATATAGAGTACACAGTATTTTCACGCTCCTTTTACTCTAATTCAGGAGAATTGAAGTTCATATACTGTTGCAGTGTCACGCAATCAGTCTTTTGTTATCCTTAAGTTGACGAAATTTTAATTTGGGCGCCACTACACAGACGTTACTTATTTCGCATAGACTTTATCGGCTGATAGCGTAATGCAGAACACTCAGCAGATTTTTCTTCCATGAATGATGCGGAAATCGTTGTTTCGTTTAGTAGCGTGCTATTCATCACAAGATTCAGGAAGCAGAAGGGGCTGTTTGCAGTTTTTCTTCTATCGAGTTTTATTTTTGCTTCTCCCGGCTGAGTGGCTTTTATATAAAAGAAAATATTCCAGACACGTTTCAGATTGCGCTGAGATCTCATAAAGTAGGCAGTATATAACGAGTAGAAATTTTCATCAGTGTTTAATGTCTTTGAAAAAACGAAGACATATTTGTTTCCGGTTTTCTAGACAAACTATAGAAAACGAAGTCGAGGTTACTGATGAAGCCAATCGTGGTAGCTTCCTTTCAAAAGAAAAAAAAATTGCAGCGTTGACGTGCTTTCCTTCGCTGTAAGATTCTCGACGTACCCTGCCATATGCCTCCCCACCTCCCCAGGCATACTTCAGAATTTCACGCGGCTACCATTCCTTACCACACAAGTCCTATCCATCTGAAGAGGAAAACATGACCATTTATTATGTCGTATACGGTTTTCTGAGCTCCCCTTTTCCGAAGCGCGGTATGTTATTCTGGGAGAGAGGTAAATTATTTATATAAGCATGCAATTCTACACTGTACAAGGGTGCGGATAAAGCAGTAAAGTATTCCCTCTGACACATTACCTGAGGAAAATGCATACACAAGGAAACATGAAAGCAATTATTCCCATATGTCATGGAGCTGGACAGTATTAATGAGGCTTTTAATAAAGCGTATGCCAAAAACATCGCTAATCGTCAGTGACAGAGACAGAGTCCTTTAAATACCGACGTTTTCAACCCAGTGGGTATGGTTCAACATGTATGAGTTTATCAAGAATCAAAAACTATAAAACGCTTGTTATAGAGAAACTTGTTCTTTGCACACAGCGGTTGCAACAAGGCCTTAGCATTTCATTGGCGAGAGGGATATTACGAGGATTATTAAGGTAATGCAAATTACTCAATAAAATATGTTGTCTGACTTCGCACACATGGACGGCTTCCTCAAATTGCCGATTCCACTCTAGAACATCAGAGCTAACGAATATAGTGCCGGGAGTGTTACTGCGTACTGAAACCGATATCTCATTAGAGCTACGCTAATTGTTGTTCACGTTTAACAAAGTTTCAAAGTATATTTGATAATTTGACATATAAAATTATATTTAAATTTTGAACCCTTTAAATGTTTAGCTCTCGATGGCTCATTGGCTGATTTTCCCTTTCACAGTTTTTGATAAGCAGCGAGGAAGATGCCATAAGCTGCTTACGGCTGGAACGCACAGTTTAAACCTCCGTCGACTGCGGGCAACGCAGCATTATGGACCATTGAAACATTCACATATCGCAGGCAACTCGTGTCGATCTGAACGGCGAATGACAATCTGCTGAACCGCAACTATAGGAGCGCTGCACCCTATACTCGTAATTCCGCGTCTCTAACTGATTAGCAACGCATCATGGTAAACATTTCCTGCATAAAACATTCCACGCACCCTTACGAGCATCTAATGAAGAATATTAACTGCATAAAAGGGCAGATAGAGCACTGTGAACGAAAAGATGGCACGTAGAATCGCCGCACTAAGAGTCGCTTGCGCCTTTCTCTCTCACTAAGCTTTCCCATCTCCCGAAAGCGGAGGAAAACGGGAGGACACGCCGAGCATCAAGCTCTCTTCATCATCTGGCTTCTTCAGCGCAACTGTTCTGGCAGCGTTAGAGTGGCTGTTCCGCCTTTATGTTCCCCTTGCAGCCTGTTGCCAATTTTCGCACTGCTACTTCTCCACTGAGTGTGGTTGTTACTGATTCCCCTCTCCAACGTCTCGGCGACAATGTGGGCTCCTGTTTCTCTGGGGATAGCGTGGCGTGACGTCACAAACTGCAAGCGTAGGAGAAGAACACGTGTTTTCTTTGATCTAGACATGGCAGCTCCTTACCTGAATACCGCTTTGTTGGGATCTTTTTCGACTCTGCTGAGAAGAAAGAAGCTATACGAAGTGGCCGTGACTCTGCGTCGAAAACAGACGCATTTTTAATGTATACTGGCCCGCCAGATCTTCTACTCCAATACGTCAGGCGAAACGTCTCTTACTGCTAAACAGTAAACAGAATGATGTTTTGACGGCACGCACACTATTTCACCAAAATATCGTGGTTTTTGCTCTCGAGTTCTTTACTTGCTAGCGTAAAGTACATTTTCGATGAAGAAGCGACGGGTAATTTCATTATAGAGCAAACAGATCAGCACAACGACATTCAGGGCTCTAAAAGTAGAACTAAAACACGCAGGAGCTAGATCATATTAGACCCGGAGCCCGCTAGGAGCGTGAAAAACAAAAGTAACCTAAAAACACAAAAGCGTGGGCCTGTTATTGGAAAAGCAGTGAAAACCTGAGAGTTGGCCCACGCAGAAAGAGACGGGGAAGGTGCGAGCTCTGAGAGGTGAGTCAGATTACATCGCGGAATCGATGGCTGCACAGAAAAGCTAAATTCACAGGCGTAGGCTGGAGTAGAAAGGCAGGAAGGAAAGCTTCGCGTTGATCAACCATCGCTCTAGGGTCTCTCGTCACGGCCAGTACTTGTTTTGTCGTCTAGCTGACTCCGGCCCCTTTTCCGGCTGAAGAGTGGTTGAGACAGCCGAGTTCCGGGAAGTCTTCAGCCTGAATCCTCGACGAGAAGGCTTTCTTTCGCGTTCCGTGTCCGTTATATCGACCCTTGAGCGAGTGGTTGACAATTTCCTACGCGGATGTCATTTCCAGCTGAGAGAGCGTCACCGTACCTGGTTGTTAGATTGCAACTGCGCTGTAGATTCAGGATTTTGTATTTTATTTCACTGTGTGCTAGACTCATATGACTCAGCATTGTTTAGTTGCAGGGAGAATGTGTCGCTTTTTTGTGCTATCCTCGCATGTACACAGACATGGAACAACAATCGTTCCTGTCAGGGGAGTCAGAAAATGCGAGAAGAATCTGTCTTCATGGATAAGTGACAGAGCAGTGAGAAAAGCTTCATTGCTTCAGTTTGCTTTTTGTAGGCACGCTGTAGGCCTGGATTGCGAACATTTGATTTCTTGATCTGCTCTTTATACATGGTGCTTATCTTGTTGGCTTCATCAGTGTCCTGCTGGTGGTGGCAAGGTGTTCCGTGATGCAATGACTATTTTTGCGCTTTTGTACGGCCGAGAGGGAAGTGCATGGAAACCGCAGAGTTCAAGCAGTTGCCCTAACGTATGAATAGAAACCAATTCGCAGCAAAGAAAGTCTCATAAATCGCAAATTGCGTCGAAAAAAGTGCGCTAGACTTCGCTTAGGATTGTATACAACAAGGTTAAAGTAGCAATGCTTGGATAAAGCAAAATTCAGTGTGCGCAAGATACATGTAGGAAAATCAAGCAACGAAATCTTGAGAAATATCATCGTCAATGCAGACACGTCTAGGGTTGGTATGGTTCGTATTGTTTATAGAGATGACAAAGGTGGCGGCACGCCAAAAAAAAAAAAATATTGAAGCCGTCGCTTAAGGTGATTAACGCTGTTGATAGATGACTCTGTCGAAGAAAACAAAGTGACTTTCGCTATTTTCTGATATTTATATGCTTTGAAATACGCGAGTACAAAAACTGCAGCATTTTTAAGCAAAGAAGATATGGTGCTCTGTCGTTAACGAAGCGTTCTTTCATTTGTTAGATGAGCACAGTGTTGTATGCTGAGAGCATGGGTGTTGTTTGACCAGAAAGTACACTTATCAGCAGACATTTCGTTCGCGATGTATGTAGTGTTCTCGAGGATGGGAAAAAGCAGGCCCCTCTTTATTCGTTTTGTGAAGTGCGACGTTTTGTGCCTGCTACCCATAGCTTTTGGGAACTCTGACTGTACCTTGACTGCATGTACTGAGCTGTGTAGATTTCCCAGTGTAAATACTGCTTTGTAACTAGGTGACAAATGTAACAATGTTGAGAAACTATTATCTTGATCAACATGTATACCGATACTCATGTCCAACTGTGAACTGAAGGGAAGTGTGAATAAACCTGTAGTTCATTGAATGGCCTCCATAGTGTGTTTGTTTTCCCATTGTGATCACCGCTGTTTCGATCGCTGTACGTAAGAAGCGGAATATTACAAACTCGTTCTGTTGAACACAGATCACATTAAGTGGCTTCATAGATATCTGGAAAACAGGTGGCATAGCTTTACCATTGACAGTAGCTACATTATCAGTTTATGACTCGTCGAAAACCTGAAAGCAGCGCTGGGGCCTTAAACCTATTGAAGCTTCATCGTAAGTTTGTGCTTGTTAACTATTAGTTGCAGCAGTTTCGAAGTAAATAAACAGCTTGGCGGCCCGCTAAACGTGCTTTCTCGAATACTGCATCTCATCGGAATACATGAATTTCTGTTCAGAAAAAAAAAAAGAAATATTACATGTTACTCCAGGCGCTCACATGGCAGTGAACAAAAGCGACCTATCTAGAGGTAGGAGATGTACGCGGCGTATTAAGTGGGCTCAGTATTTTCCTTTATGAGAATTTCAATATTAATTTACAAATCTTGACGATTGTCATCTCTTGGCAGTAGAAAGAGGATTAATTGTTTCACTGAGACAAAAATTTGTGCAGCATGTACAATTTTATATTTCTTAATGGTTTTTGCTTATTACAGTTATGTTTATTAGCTTAGCGCACACATTACTTACCTATTGCACATTAGCAAACAATAGACAAGGGCTACGCTCGAAAAATAAGTGCGAGCTATATGTCCAGACTTATAGAGAGCATACAATAGGACTGGCTCTGTTTAAGACCAGATAAGGAGACAGTGTGTGTCTTGCTGGTGAAAGTCGATCTATGTGCAGGAAACGCGGTGCGCCGCGTTTAGCATGCGCTCTGGCAATCACGCTGTCAATTGCTGTTCCTTCTTCACCGGGCGCTGTAGAATGGTCTGAGGACCATCAGTTGAGCAGGCACAGGCCATTATTTGAGCCCAAGATGAGAAATTACAATAAATAAATTTGATTCGTGAGCCCAGAGAAGTAATTTTTTCAGAATGCAATTCTCCACCTCCCCCCCCCCCCCCCCCCCCCGCCCCAACCCTCCCTTCCTAAACTAAGAAGCGATCTGAGGCCTGTGTCGACATTGAAAAATTGTTTGGTTTAGCAGAGAGATGAATAGGTCGCGGATAGAGTTAAAAGAAGTATGCGAACACTAGAAAATTTTGAAAAAAGCAATTGAAGGCGAGGCTGCAGCAAGAGCGAGAACGGGACACAACTGGTACTTAAGCGCCAGAAGAACGTAAAAGAAGCGGTACCGGTCGACATAGTGTAGACATACGACGCACCGCTTTGTAATCAGATTTAATATTTAGTCAGATTTGAAATTTACTTGCAAAGTCGTTAAATAATCAGCGTACATGCATACCTTCACAATTTTGTTTTGGAGCGCTAAGACGAGTCGTTCCAATATTCTCGCTTGGCATTTGCTGCGTACACATAAGCAATGAGGAATGGCCAGCTTTTTATTTAAATATGCTGATGCGCCATCTTCACTTGGTGCCATGATGAATGACCTGGATGCATGATCTGCCCGTATCTACTTTAAGGAAAACATGAAAGCTAGCTGACATCAAGAAAGCAGCCCCGAAAACTTCCGAACATATGTCGAGAATGCAGCATTTTGTGGGGAGGTCAGCGTGGCTCGCTGATTAAGATGTTTGCATTTGTGCATCACGTACTGTGTGCTTTGCTGTCTTGACTGTTGAGTCTGTGTCACGTTGTGCTATGCTGAAGTCAGTCATGAAACTGCAGCTGATTTCGCCAAGTTGCCGAAATGCGAAAAATGTGCTAAACATGTCATATTTCATTTGGAGTGCGATTCGAGCCTATTGGGTTTCTATGTCAAGTTTCAGGCAAAGATTGGGTGAATCGGTGACTGGAGAAATTAGTGGTAGGGATGCGTAGAATTTTGCTACCGTTTAACACGCCTTAGGAGGGTAGTGCGATAGCGGTTTCTTTTGATCCACTGCACACGGATAGAAGTTGATGAAGGTGACCACATGTATTTCACAGTGCAACAAAGTGGGTATCTTCCTCATTACTCCCCTCCCCCCCCCCCCCCCTTCCCGCCATCCATATGTACTATTACAACTAAGAACTTCATCATGATCATAGTGGCAGTTAAACCTGGGCATTCCCTTAATTCCTTTATTCTTTCATTCCTCGAGTTTATTACAACGGATTTTCTTCTTCTAGAGAAGTCAACCGTAGATGCATCGCAGATACATCGCAGTTCTTTTATGTACCCCGTGAAGAATACCTATCGCAAAAAAACAGTATTATTTGCCTGACCTATAGTCATTAGCGTACCTGACTGTCGTGAGCGTTAGAAGACCGCATTAAATCCTTTCACGCAAAATAAATTGTTTTAAGAATGCAGTTAAATAGTTTCAGACAAGCAGCGGATTTTAGATAGTATTACACACCATTTCTAACCACTTTCATTCAGCTCGAGGCTTCCCATATAACATGAGCGTTGTGGGTGTTTAGAATTCACGCGATGGGTCGTGCATAAATGGGTTGGCTTGGTATGCCAAAGAAACTCATGCTAGGAGGGAGGCCGTAGTGGAAGGCGCCTCCGCAAATTTCCAACATCTAGGGTTTTTTAACGTGCAATGATATATATATATATATATATATATATATATATATATATATATATGAGGCTGGCTACTCTACAGTACGGAGCCCTAGTTCTTGCTGTAAAATGTATTTTGAAGCACGCTTATGGTTCAATACGCCATGCAAAGCCAAGGTCACCGTGTGTCGGCTGAAGGCCGCAACTGCGCATGCGCCCTGTCGTTTTCTTCTTGGCATTTTCTAAATCATTTTGCTTCTTTTCTTACACTTCTTCCCTTCTTCTGTCATCTTCCAAATCTTCTTGCTTCCTGCCTTCTTCTTCTTGACGTCTTCCGAATCTTCTTGCTCGATTTCCCCGGCTCCTTCTTCTGTAAATAAAGAGCTTTACCACGTGTAACCTTTAGTAATGAAGCTTTCGCTTACACACTAGGTTCATCAAGCTAAACCATCAGCAACTTTATTAGCCCGGAACTGGAAAAAGATAATAACACTGGCCTTTTTGCTTGCTTCCTATCATCCAAAATTGGCTCGGCTCATAGACGAGGAAATGAAGTCACGAGCTTATTTAGCGGTCACTGGAAATGTGATGTAACCGCGTGTTTTGCACTGACAACAGCCAGGCTAACTGCTGCCACTCGCGTTATTCCATTAATAGGAGTGGGAACGCGCTCGGATCGAATGCGGCGTTGGCTTTGGCGCCCAGGCACGACGCTTTATCGCGCTTTTTACGACGTGGCGGCCGTGGTTCCCCACGGAGGCAGGCCCATGCTGCCGCAGCTCTCGTTCTACGCTTCCGATGCGCCCGCCAGATCAACCTTTGCGCGGGACTATATAGGAAAGGCTGTTTGCTTGAGGCAAGTCAAACTGCTACTGTGAGAATAAAGGGTGGTCTTCAGCAAGTAGACGAAAGCCCGTCTTTGCGGCTGAGTGGTTTGGAGACTAGAATATAAAAATCTCTGGGCTTTCCTTCGGTTGAGATTGCTGTTGCCGTGTTTCGGTCGAGGCGCGAAACGTAAGGTGCCCGCGTACTGGGCGATGTTGGTGCATATGAAAGAAACACCAGGCATATTAAATTATCCATAGTATGTTTCTACCGCCTCCCTCATAACCTGAGTCGCCCTGGGATGTGAAACCCTAAAAATAAGAACGGAAGCGTAACCTTATTAAACCGCTGGTTAGCCAAAACTAGTCTAGCTTAGTCTTTGCAGCCTTCTCTCTCATCTTGACGCTTTGAACATGATCGCTGGAACCTACAAGAGCTGTCTCGGCGTTGTATGAAAAATGATCTTAGGCACTGTAAACAATTCCGCTCCTTTTTGTCTTAGTTGTACGTCCTACCACGGCCTCAAAAAAAAAACAACCTTCTTCGCACGCTTAACGCCAACGCTGAGATTTGCGTTATGGAAGCCATGAATTTTCGTAGCACATTACACGAAGGTTCTTGTGAAGTGAGTAAAATAAATGAGAGGCGACAAGCGCGGTTCAAGACGTCGAAATTTTTATTTTTTGGAATGCTTAAGAGCAAACATTATTTGTCCTTTCTTCAGATATCTAAGCGAAAAAAACAATGCGGCAAAACATTGTTATAAAAAGCCTGGCCAAGATCCAAATTTTTGTTATGGAGGTTTTCGGAGAGAAGGAAGAGAAATTGTGCCTGGAATGGCTTTGTCTTAGCTTGCTGCTATATAGATGCGAATACAGAGAAAATCCCGTGTCTGTGGCTTGGATGCAGGTCAGATTTACCTCAAACCAAGACACACATTAAAGCATCCCTCAAACGTCGACGCGAGGTTAGGCTTGGTTAGGCTTAAAATAATTGAATAAGTACAATGAACGAGAGTGGTGTTAAAATAAATATGATGTACTTAGTGGTGGTGCCACCGGAGCTCGTTTTAACTGAAACTGTCGCGCACAGAGAGTACACTTTAACAAACATTTTATATTTTAGACACTGCGCTCGTCCTGACAGCGACAGGAGACGCGCACTTGAGCACCCAACAGGGCCATTAATTTCTCGGTGTCGGCGCGGTACGAGCTTCGCCTTCCTCTAATCCCTCGCGCACCCGAAGACACCGTTTTCTCCGGCGCAAGCTGTTAGAGCTAGACATTAAGGCGGGAGTACTTACGGCGTCTGTAATGTACACAGCCTCGAAACTTCTCTAAAAACCTGGTTTCTAACTCGTTACCAGACACTTGAAAACTGTGTTAAGCTGAAGCAAGTCGGCTTAGAAAGGCGCAATGTGGACTTCATCGTAATTTCTATTCTTCTGAATTGCTCCACTCGCTTATCTAAATACATCTCTGTTATGCGCACTTGTTTGGTGAAGTGAAAGCAGGAGTAATCCCCTACTGTTTACATTTCCGCAAAACAGTACGTTATCTTTTTTTTTTTTTGTGTGTTCTAAACTATTTGTTTGCCGTCAACGAAGTACGCGGATGTGCTATCGAAAAAGCAGCGGTGGGCAAGGAACCAAAATGAAGATTTCGTTGCCTCTAGGGTAACTTGTAACTGCAATGACGTATTTTGTGCTCACTTTTTGCCAGTAATCTTCCAGTTTATATAAAGGCTCTTTCTGGACCCTTCCGTCTTTCTGGCATGCGTAGGCCAAATTTCAAGACTATTGCTGCAAATCTAAAAATACCCGCACCGAGCTTAGAGACACAGAGTAGCCGTTCGAACTATATTTAAGACGAGTAAAGTGCACGAAGTCAACAGAAAGATTGTTTGCAAGTCCTTGTCATATGAAGTTCTCAATGGTAAGCGCAGGAAAAGCGACAGTGTCTTTAGTCAGATGTCCGTTACATAGAAATACAAACTGACAGAAACGAAAAAAGCAAAAAGGTTGCTAACAAGGTGATCTGAAAGCTCAGTGTCTACCACACTATAGCCGGATAAAGATCAAGAAAAAAGCGGCATCCAGCTATCAAAGAAGCCCCCTCCAATGAATAGCTGCCGAGCTATACCATGATGTCCCGGCCGACTGCCTTGCACCTACGAGTAGCGTTTGGAACGTGGTTTCTTCGAATGAGTTTGTTCTGGCAAATAGTTCCTGAATCTTCGTGAGTTCCAGCAAAAATACATACCTTTACTTAATTCGATCAATAGTCGTTTGCTCATCAGACTACAACTGGTAAAACGACCAAGTCTGATGGTGAATTTTAACACTGTCGAGTTTTTACTAAACCGCTTCGTTGTTCTGCACTTCGCTGCATTTCTTTTCCGTGATGGAGCCTTATGAGGTGACACCGCTGGCGACACCGACCAGCGTCTGCACCTACGGATTAACGTGACAACCGGAGGCGGCCTTTATTTTGAAATTCCGCGAGCCCGTGAGTACGGAAAAACACGTTTTTCTGTTGTTGCTTTTTTTTTTGTTTGTTTTTTCTTTTCCCGTGTGCGCCGCGACGTCACATATTTGGAGCGATGCCACTGGCCTGAGGGGGTCCTTTGAAGGCTGTTCCGCTTTCTTCTTGACCTTCGTATCCGACTATAGTATTTGTATTGGAGACAGGGAGCCCCATTATACGCGCCTTCGATCGGTAAACACGTTTTGCAGTTTTGTGCAATATTAAAGGAAAGAAAAAGCTAAAGATACACATTTACTGCTGTCAACAAAGCACGCAGAAGGACACCCTGTGGCTATCATGTGAACCTGATTATTAGAAGCATTCATCAGCTTGCCAAGCTACGTGCTTTCCCTGGTCGTCATTTCGGTATCATTGAGACACCTGCTAACCAATCGCGGATGCGGTCAGCGCAGTTCTGTCCTTTCTTGGCACCAGGCTTTCTGGGTGCAATTTTTTTTTTCCTAGATATTTGGCTTTTCTAAATATCGTATTGAACCCTTAGCCATTGTTGTTTAAAAATTAGCGTCACCGGATACACCGACCAAGCATATGAGTGTCACTTTCTTGACCGTTAACTCTGTAAATTAAAAAAAAAAAAGCTTCCTCTCCGTTGAGGCAAGAACCCCACTGATCTGCTGGTGAAAGTTTAGCAGTGACCCGGTTTCCCAATGCCAAATTTCACCGCTCTCCAGCAGCAGCTTTCTAGCTGTCTGAAGTAAATCAGATCGACGTCGAAGAGCAACCATTGCGAAGGCCAAACGTTGTGCACTGCAAAATAGCACTGTGAACTATTAGAAGTCAGTAGCACGTAAATAATGAGATATCTCTCAGAGCTCCACACTCGCTGCGGTGCTATAGTACTCCGAACAGCCAAAAAAAAAAAAAAGCATCAGTTTGTTTTGTTTTTCAAAGACTATTCTTCAGTGCTATCTATATTTTAATAATGAAAACCTAATATCAGAATAAAAACGAACAAACACTAATGGTCGGAGATTTTATGATAGTCATATGTTTATAGTTGTACGGATGCGATGAAGAATAATGGTGAGCAAGAGGGAAGCGATTTGCGTTTCAAATGTGCAACTTCACTCAAGGCGAATGCTTTACGGCCTCGATGCCGTTCCTATAAATCTTCGCTACTTCATCGAATACACTTCTCTACGTGCTGTCAATTGTAAAAAATGAATGTTTTGTAGTATTTGTTTGGCTAAGCTTTGTGAGCTCGCGCACGCACGCACGCACACACACACACACACACACACACACACACACGCACACACACACACACACACACACACACACACACACACACACACACACACACACACACACACACACACACACACACACACACACACACACACACACACACACACACACACACACACACACACACACACACACACACACACACACACACACACACACACACACACACACACACACACACACACACATATATATATATATATATATTTCATACATAAAAATTAACTTGGGCATATAAATATGCTTTTTATAATCTTTGGACGCAATACTGCCAAATTCTCATCAACTTCTTGCAAATTTTATTTGCCTCAAATGACCTGCTGCTGGTAATGAGTCATCAAGAAATGGTGCTCCCAGGCTTAACATTTCTTCGAACGTATAAGATGCAACGATTGATTGCTTTTGCGGAAGCAAGCAAAATGTACACGGTACTTTAGGAAGCGCATGGCCTGATTATTAAAACGAAAGTATTAGCATGGAGACCAAAGCACGTAATTAAATGGAGGTAAAGTTGAAGTACTTATATTGTTTGAATCGCCAAGCCAAAGCACATTTTTTCTTGTACGTTTCTATTTTCATCGCTAAAGAAAATATCTATCTTCTTTTTTCATGTGGCAGCTGCACTGAATTCCAAGCCACGGTCTTAAAAGGTTCCAAAACAATAAATGTTTATCTTAGCGTTCTTATAGCTCACTTGGAAGTCAATTAAAAAAGATAAAGTCGACCATGCATCAAACAGCTAGCCCATGAACAATACATCTAAAAATGGATTTGTTTCTTGCATAAACCATGAACTCATTGTTAAATGATCACAAGAGGAGCGACAAGACAAGCATACATAATGGCCATCAGCCAATGCTACAGCATTCATCGTATTGTGGTAATACCGCTACTTTTGTCGCATTGATGTGTATAGCACGCTTTTCCGAAACACATTTCTTCCTAGCAGATGCTCTGAAATTCATCATATTTTATTTTGCAGCTCACTCTTTTCCGCCTGTCCAAAAGACCTGTTTTAACCGAGCGAAGTCGAGTCGACTCGATTTATTGCCATTATTGCCCCTTAGCTAGCAATATATATTCATGGGTTTGGCCATTGTGGAATCACTATTACATCACTTTATTCTTTTAGCGTTCGCAAACGTTTTACTGTCGACCAAAAAGATTTCCCTGAATCAGAAAAAAAATGAAGTCACTATTGCAGTTCGTGCACATCCTCATTAGCAGAAAGAAAGGCATCTTCTTTTTTTTTAGATAACAGAAATACCTGTTTGGCGAGAGGCAACGAAAGAGATTGCGATGAAAGTGATAGACAACCTGCTGTTTCGTCTAACGCATTGACATACCTGTCAATAAGCATGTTCGAGGCACAGTCTGGCTTTCAGTGATCTAGATGAAGCCCCATCGCTACCGCCCAACAAAGCACACGGGGGTATACCTTATCACACAAGAAACTTTTCTCCCTCTGCTCTCGAATCCTAGCTCCTATACGTGAGAAATGCGAGGGAGAGTCGCCCTTCACGCAATTTGTTCGTCATTACAACCCTTACATTTGATAAGATGCGTGATATTTACCGGTAACACAAAAAATTCTCCGCCAATATGCAACATACCGGCTGCACCTCCGCTTATACGGCCGATGATTAAGAGGCCCGCTCTCCCGCGAGGAAATGCTTCGATGCCATTCAGGTTCGCGGCCCATTCTAAATCGATAGGCTCCAGAGTGCTGTGGGGGCTGGGCCGCAACATCGTTACGCAGAGAAAGTCGGGGCTGGGAGTTGCGGTGCTGCTGACGTGTCGAGGGTTCTAAATGACTTCCTCTCCCCCCTGTTGCTCTCGATAGCGCCCTCTGCTCGACCACTCCCTCCTTCTCCGCTATATACCAGACCCCTAATTCCTGCCTTCTTATGCATCCCCGAGAAAACAACCGTGTCACGAGCCCGCACGAGCGGACTGGTGTATCGTTGCTGCCTTCGGTTAGTAACGATGTCTTTGAGTAGCGCCAGTAGCGCACCGACTGGGCGGGGAGACGAGCGTGCCGTGTAAGCACGCGACAGGGTCGTGTCGCCGCCATGGGAAGGAATGCTCTTGGCTCCTTGCTTTCTTTAGACTTAGTGGAAGGTGGCACGCACATCTAGTATATTTTTCAGTTATGCTGGTTTGGCTTTTTGTGTAGAAGGCTTTTGCACAGCGAATGAGGTACTGCTGCCCTCTGCAAACGATATCAACAAGAGATGAGTAATTCCATTTCGTACAACTGCGGTCGCGTCTTTGAAGAGAATGCTGGAGAAAAAAACAAGTCGATGGCCAAGCGCCCCTTATCTGGGCCCTCACGCACCAGGCTTTGGCATGGAATAATAGGTAGAACGAACTGGCTTGAGGTGTTACTTTCCGAGCCAGGTCCTATCCCCCTTAAGACACACAACTCGGAGGAAGGTGGGCTGACATTTTAAGCAAAAGGAAAGACGACCTAGATATGACAAAAAAACTGATTTTGTACTTTTTTTTTATTAAGCCCGTTGTGCTTTTCGCGGGGCAGATTTTGGAAGCTTTATATTTATTTCTATTTTTTAACTGCGGACACTAACACCAGTATACAATGATATTGTCGAACAATCTAGACAAAACGGGGAGCTACATCCGCAAGCTGATTGCAAGCTCAGGGAAAGGGAAGTAATAATGAGGCGCTTAGATTTGTGCATCTACCCGAATCCTAACGTATTAAGCAAATGGTACCCGGTGCAACATGGCGGAAGAGGTATATTTTTCATAAGGCAGACAATCATGACCCGCATGATATAGACATGCGCGCACTTAAGAAGCAATTTAGGAATCATTAGAAATGCCATAACAGAGAGATAAGCAAAAAGAATCGTCAGTTACGCTCAGGCAGCCGCCTAGTTATTAATGATCTCGCCGGGCTCCAAGGCTTTTAAGGTTGAAACATCCTGGAATACAATTGCTGAAATAATGTTCTATATATATATATATATATATATATATATATATATATATATATATATATATATATATATATATACACTAGGGGGGTAAAGCGCGGTGAGGAGGTTGTGCTAAACTTGTGTAGGGTCATAATGGTACTGCTATTAATTATTTTTGCGCACCGCGCACAAAAGGCTCACAAAACGTATATCTGTGAAACATTAGAGTTCATAAAAAAAATGTTTTCTCGTTTTCTGTTCTTACAGCTGCAAATTGTAAGTGATATAAAGGATAATACAAGCTTATTTGCGCTAGTTGCGTATTGTTTCGTCTGCTGTGCATACAGCTTGAGGGCGCTAGCTGTACGCAGCTGTAGTATGGCTGCGAACACGGTTAGCAAAGGGGGGGAGAGGATTTACATGGGAATGCCACCGTCGCTTTCGCTCTTGTCTTAAGAGTATTAACTCTATTATATATATATATATATATATATATATATATATATATATATATATATATATATATATATATATATATATATATATATATATATATATATATCTTTCTCCCTGCCTCTGTCATGAACGTTGAAAAGTCACTCTACCACCTGTATGACGCAAAATGTTCAGAAAATAGGTATATAGGAGAACATATAGCTGACAAATGTTGAAACATCAGCTGCAGTGCATGAACAATAATGAGCCTGAGAAATTTATTTTTGGTGCCCTCGGAACTATGTTAAAGCGCTAGAAAAAATGAAAAAGACTTAATAGTATCGCTAGCCCCATATATTTAGCTTTACTTTCAGCGCAGAATTTTTGTATGGTTGTCTTTTCTGATATTTTTGTATGGATGAGAAGTCAGCGTGTTGAAATCTGAAAGCTTGAGGTTTTGTTATTTTTAATTCTTAAACGGTGTCTTAAAATTTGTTTGCGTACATTTTAGAGCACCAAGTAGCCCAGCTTTCCGCCTTGATTGCATTTTTGACTGACAGCCTACAGGAGCAGGGCGAAGTGCAAAGCCTGATGGTGAATTTGCATCGTGAGTTTTCATAACAATAGCGCGCCTTATACTTAAACCAAATTGTAGTGTGGTGTACCGTGTCCATCCATCTATCAACATTGTGACCACTGTCCGCCATAGTGGATATGACCCTTCCACCTACAACAGTTTCACCCTACAATTTTACCCTGGTGCCCGTAAATTGACTGTACTTGTTGATTGTGAGCTATCTCAGTGGCTGGTCTGTTTACATGACTACACCTGAAGGAGATACCACCCGCTATCAGATCGGTCGTAGAGTTCCACAGGGAGGAGTCCTCAGCACAACTTTATTTAACGTTGCGCTAATTGGCCTGGTGAGTGAACTGCCAACTAGCATTCACAGCAGTGCATATGCTGACGACATCTGCATCTAGGCTTCTGGTTCGACGCGCCCACAACTACGTGCTAGATTGCAACGAGCTGTGTCATCGACATCGATATACCTACGGCGTCAAGGTTTACTTTTAGCGGCAGAAAAGTGTGCAATGATCGCATTTACGGGAAAATGTGTCAGCCGCTACCCGATTACTCTTCATGGAGTCGTAATACCGTACTTATCCAAGCACAGATTCTTGGGGGTAATTATCGACCACCGACTATCTTGGTCGAAACATATTACTATGGTGAAGAAAAGGTTAATTAAATGTTTGCCGTGTACTTCGTTTCATAGCTGGCATCAAATGGGGACCAACTGAGCGCTCTTTAATACGGCTGTACAAGACTCTGTTGGCTACATCCGGTACAGTCTCTCAGTACTCACTAGTATGAGCATTTCCAGCTTGCGGACGTTAGAGAGCATGCAAGCGCAGCCACTGAAAATATGCCTTGGACTGCCCAGATGCACCTCTAACAAAGGCACAATTGAAGTGACACATGCTCGCCTGATATCCATATACTTGTAACACGAACCACCTAGTGTATATTTACGATAACTTACTAAACACCGTTTTCACCCACTCAGCAAGATTCTGGGTTTGCGGCCGGACTGCAGTTTTAAAGTTCACTCCGCTGCCATCAGTCGCAAGTACCGACAGGATATGCCCTCCCATATCGTCCCGCCCAACCACCATGGAGGATGGATAAACCTTTGGTGCACCTTCGGGTTCCCGGAATACTAAAGAAATCAGTGGTGCCACTTAGTGGACTCAAACAACTTACTCTGGTGCACATCTGGTCAGAATATCCTAATTATATTCACGTATACACCGATGGATCTGTGTCAGCACAGGCATCCGCTGCAGCTGTAGTCATACCAGCTCAGAAAACAACTCTGCATTTCCTTCTGGGACATACTTAAACATCAACCGCTGCTGAACTTGTAGCCATTCGGGAATCTATTCGCTGCATATGTGGGGAACCACCTCAAAAATGGTGTATATTCACGAACTCAAAGACTGCATTGCAAATTTTGCAAAACTTCTTACGCCACACTGTCTACCATTCCCTGGCATTAAACATTATGGAGCTCTTCATTATGGAGCGCGTGTGTTGTGTATCTTCTCTTGTGTTTGTGTTTTTTGCGCCACATATCTGAATACGATGCAGCACCAACTAGCCTCCCAAGCCGTTATTTTGTTATTATGGAGCTCCTCACATCTGCCCAGCTCCGAGGTCACAGGATAATATTTCAATGGATCCCTACCAACTGCGGCCTCCAAGGGAATGAACAGGCCGATGTTGAAGCGAAAAGCGCACTCAGCAATGGCCTCCAAACAGCTGTGCCTTTTTCAAGAGCAGACACGACACGCCTTCTTACGAGTTGTATGAAGAATGCTACAGCAGCTTACTGGGCCCAGCCAGAAGCCCGACACATTCGTCTAAAAAGGCTCGATCGAACATAGAAATTTTATGTTTCGCGTGATATTCCGCGCCATCAGGCATGCTTGCTACATAGACTTCGTTTAAACGTGGCTTTCACGCGCAAGTACTTGCATTTAATTGGACAGGTGGACTCGCCGGAATGTTCAACTTGTGGCATCCCAGAGACTGTGGACCATACATTATTGGTGTGCCTAGTGTATGCGGGCGAAAGAAATGTGCTAGCCGCTTCCTTGAAGCGTTTGGACAAGAGGCCTTTGTCGGAGGAACTGCTGCTGGGCGCTTGGCAGGACAAGGGGAAGGGTGTCCAGAAAGTGCGTGCTCTTTGCGTTTTTTGTGCGCCAGCGGGCTTGATTCGCACTTGCGAGGCAAGCTACTGTGCCTATATATATATATTTCATATGCCTTCTTTCACATCGTCACCCATGATGATCTTATTTATTCTCCCCATCCCCTTCCCCAGTGCAGAGTATCAGGCCAGATTTGAATTATTCCGGCCAACCTCTCTGCTTTTCCTTTCAATAAATCCATCTATCTATCTATCAGCCAATTTAGACTAAAATTAGCATCCAAGTTTCGATGGTCAGTACCAAAGCTGGCTAGGCGTGCCTTCAAAGTTGTCCAAAAAATGTCCAGGTCCCCCCAAAATTCGCCTCCGCCAAATGGGACCAAACGTTATGTGGAACGCACGCATTTCCTTTGTAGCCACAAATGGTAGCCCAGGCCACATCCGAAATTCGTCCTTAGTCATCCGAAAGAGTTGGCCTTGCCCAAATTGGACCAAAATAAACATTTTTGTATAATTATACAAAAATGTTCAATTACACTCCCAGTGCGGTGGTCGCTCCCAAGTTTGTCCCGAGTCACCACCATAATTTGGCGCCGGTCACGCGAAAATGTATTCGCAAAACTGAGCTAAAATTAACATTCCAACAATATTGGGCCATGCACGTATTCCTATGGTGGCATTTAAGTTTCAATATAAAAGCACCGACTGGACCAACCTTTCGCACGAGCTGCCTGCGTAAACGCGTTAAAGCATAGCGATTTTTTTTTTTTAATTTGCGCATGAATTTTATTTAGCTTTGATTTTAGTCTATATACATGATTAACGTGCTGGCTGCTGCGTGACGCTACTAGCTCGTGGACCTATGAAGGTCTCGAACTTCAATATTGCGGCGTTTTCTACTTTCCTCCGACATCGAGTATTTATAATGCCAACAAAGTAATTATTACACTAGCTTGCTAGTTTCGAGAACTAACATGCGCCTTGTGCGCATTTGCAGTGGTAGCCGCCTACCACGGATGCCAGACGACAACGAAAAATTTGCCGCAATGAATCCGACCAGGCACCACATCGATCACGCCAGTATTAAAAAAAAAGAACGCCAGGTCGCATAACCAAATAAATATAGTTCATATTCAAAACTTTGTCTTCAGTTCTCTGCAATCGCAATTTGTACAAATACCATAGCTACGTTGCTAACCCATACCTCATCGCATGGATCGTAATTATCGCCTGAGGTTTATTGTCAAAGCACTACTTCACGAGGCCTAACCGACTCACTATTCCTTGCGTCGTCGAATTGGCATCCAGCCTTCTAGGATGTTTGGATCCAGAGACATGTTACTGATATGCCATGCAGGCACTTTCATACGGAATGCTTAAAACATGGATTCATATATATGTCGCGACGACACAGAGACAGCTCATTTACATCTATAATAGGAGAGACAACTGGGCGAGTTGGTGCGGTGACATGATGAAAAAGCAGCGCTACAGACTTGGTCGGAGCTCCGACCACGTCTGTAGCGCTGTTTTTTTCATCATGTCATTTACATATACGGTCTGCCAAAACAAGCTGCACCAAACTACTGCTTTCCAAGTTATACAAAGTTTAAAAACGTTACACCTATACACTTATTCCCTCTTTCTTCTCCCACAACTGAAAAACAAGCTTGCGTCCCACAGTTGAAACAGTAGCTTGCAAACGCCCTATTTTCGTTTTTGTTTTTTCCTCGTTTTTCGGTCGAGTAAAAACCGCGCGAAGGTGGCCATTCGCGCAAAGCTTTTTCTGGAGACCTCGACGACGGTTTCTTCCCCAACGCCTGTCTTCTCGCTCGTTCCGCACTTAGCGCCGATTTCTGCTTGCCCACGAACCCCTGCAGGAAAACGGCGCGTGATCAAATTGTCCCCAAAAAGATTTTTTTGTTTTTCTTTTTTTTTTACTCTTCGGCAAAGTCGTGCGGCAGGCGCGCGCGCGCTGATTACTTCGCCTCCTCTCATACCGGCGACGTGCCCCTGCTGCTACGAGAGAGAAATGCCTCAGCGAGGAAACGAAAGAAAGAAAAAAAAAAGAGGAAAAGCAGTGTTCGAGGAGAAATAAATGACCATGCGGAAGTGAGCGCGTGTACGGCTGCTTCGCTGCTGTGCTCCGAGTCGCTCATTGACCAAATCGACGGCGTAAGCGTAACGATTCTGAGCCGGCGACCACCGCCGTCGGCCCAAATCAGGAACAGCCGAAGCAGCGGCAGCTAACAGCCCACGGAAGAGAAAGCGGCAAGCTGCGGTGCCCGCTGTAGGTGCGGACATCGACCAGCAATGTGTGGTGCGTTGCTGGAAATAGGCAGAATGGAAGTGCAGGCAGGAAAGAAGAGGTGGCTGTGGCGAGAAGTTTTACAATACTCGTCTTTCCTCTTGCCACGTTTGTCCCTTTCACCAATCTGCAAAGGAAGGAAAATGAGGGAATTCGCTGCTAAAGGCACCAACACCCCGGCCAGGTGGAGCTGAGGGCAACAAAAATTAACACTTGTAAAAGGTGCAACACAGCATCTAAGTGACTGAGAGTGAGTGAGTGAGTGAGTGAGTGAGTGAGTGAGTGAGTGAGTGAGTGAGTGAGTGAGTGAGTGAGTGAGTGAGTGAGTGAGTGAGTGAGTGAGTGAGTGAGTGAGAGCATTGAGTCAGTCAGT
This sequence comes from Amblyomma maculatum, assembly GCF_055883805.1. Classification (NCBI taxonomy): domain Eukaryota; kingdom Metazoa; phylum Arthropoda; class Arachnida; order Ixodida; family Ixodidae; genus Amblyomma; species Amblyomma maculatum. The sequence goes on along the minus strand of NC_139347.1, from coordinate 47,557,401 downwards.
CAGTCAGTCACAGTCGGCCGATTAATTCACTGGTAGTGAAATAATAAATGTAAGATCATGGAATGCCAGCCGTCAAGGTGAAAATGTTTCCTCATGGTTTTACTCGTAACATATGCTCGTAAATAAACGACGTATACATTGCATTTTCTTCTACTCCCTCAAGTCGTAAAGAGGACTGCGCACGTAGACATACAAATACAGACACTCGAAGTTGCCCTGGTTTTCAGGTGCCCTTCATAACGAAAAAAATTTTGTTGTTAAACCGCTGTCGCACTTGTCAGCACCGTGCATATCGCCTTCTAACTGCGCGTAGCAAAATATATCTGGTTGTTTCCGAGTAGCACTAGACAATGTCATTTTGATACTATAGTTTCGAGATAGTTTTCCCGTATAGCTCGTCGTTGTGTAATTTAGTGTCTTGTAAAGCTTCATAACATCATCATGGTGTTGCGTCCTCGTCTAAAACCTAGACAGTTCTGAGTATTTTGCTTTGTTTTGATCTCATAGAAGTTTAAAAATTAAAGAGCACTGCAGAACCTGCATTGGAGTAATGCGAAAGCATGGATGCTGCTGTTGGTTGTTTCTGGTTGCGCCAATCCCTTCCTATGCCCTTTTTCGGCTCTACATCCGGTTGCGGGACGTCACGTCATCTACGCCATATTAATTCACTTCTTGTTTATTCATTTTAGTCTTTGGTACTTTCAAATTGTTCGCCAATCCCTTCCTATGCCCTTTTTCGGCTCTACTTTCAGTTGCGTGACGTCACATCATTGACGTCACATTAATTCACTCCTTGTTTACCCATTTTAATCTTCGGTACTTTAAAGCGTTACTGTTCAAGGAATGACCTTTTAAGCAAAGGAGCCCAGTGTTTCAATCAGGTACCGGAGATAGTCTGTGCAAAATGCTACAGTGGCAGGCGCGCTGCAAAGCAACGAAAATACAAATCAAAGCTCTCTCATGTTCTCCTTCGGGAAGCCAGCTTCCCCGTTCACTGCACTGGCCCGTCGAGCCGCAGCTATGACGTATTTGTCGAAAACGACGTCCATTGGTCCGTCTCGCTGTCTGAGGATGAAGGATGGGTGTCTACCGCTCGCTGCGCGCTTTACCCTCGCCACGGCCAGACTGAATCCAGCGGCGCGCGCTCCCTCACCCGTTTATTTTTATTTTTTTTTTCGCGCACGCGAAAGGAGGAACACGGGGAATTTGTCTTGCGGAGACTAGACGACCGGGCCTTTAAAATTGCGCGCCAATCCCTTCCTATGCCCTTTTTCGGCTCTACTCCCGGTTGCGGGACGTCATATCCTCTACGTCACATTAATTCACTTCTTGTGTTTTCATTTTAGTCTTTGGTACTCTCAAATTGTGCGTCAATCCCTTCCTATGCACGTCAAATCTTTTACGTCACCCTAATTGACTGATTTAATAAACTATTTTAGTATTTTATACATTCAAAAGTGGCGCAAAGCCATTCCCTAATGAGACCATTTTCGCCTTTACTTTTGCAGTTCTCTCCTCTAAGTAATTACCTAATTAGCCTATTGGCCTAATTATTTTTTCGCACACAACATTGCACCCCTCTACCACTTCTTAATTGCTCACAACTACTGCGGACAACGTTTACATTTTTGCTTGTAATTAATTATCTAATCGGTTTATTGGCCTAATCATTTTTTCTGCAAACATTACTTTAGCGTCTATCGATAGACACCACTCGTTAACCTCTCCCACTGCTCAATTGCCCGCAACTGCTGCGGACATGATTTTGAGGACGCTGTCTTCGGATAGCGAAGAAAACGCTTTCGCGTTAAAAATCCTTATAGTGCTTCTCGTCATGGCCACGTGATCGGAGGTCGCGTTTACAGAGGCTATCTTAAACGAATTGTGTTGTGTGGGGATTTTTGCATATAAGAGCGTAGAACATCCTGCTTTTGGCACAAGATGTCCTTAGCCACCTATGTACTGTGCAACACAACGCACAAGACAACTCAACGCCTCAAGATACTGAGGCGATGACGAGTAACAGATCAAAGAGGATTTTTTGAAATATCATTAAGAGCTAGCCGCTTCAATCATGAAGTATATTGCCGCGAGATACTTGGAGACTTCGAACGAATGACGGGACTGGGGAACACACGCAAATATTTACTTCTTTCTGCATTTGTTGTTTTCCCTGAAGGTCATGTATGTGGTTGTTCAAGCATCTAAATGTTCTGAAACATCGAACCTGCCTCAGCGATTAAAAATTGCGCGGTAACAACCAGGGGCATAGCACCGAAGTGGTTACATAATTCTTGCAGTAATGAGGGCATGAGAGTGAGCTAGTAACGGTTGGAAACTCGATTCACCGAAACGCTTTTATGTTCCCCTGGATTGTTAAGGGGTCCTCAAACGACAATAGCGGTAATATTCTAATACGACAAATTTATAGAGGTGGTCTTTGTCAATGGTCGAGTAATAATCAAAAGCTTTGCGTGGAGCCTATATATATAAAAATTTTTAAAAGTGATCCTGGTGATCGATATAGCATGAATAGGGCGAAACTTCCAACAGCTGAAGGTCATTCGCCAACACGCAGTGATGTCGGAAATTGAAAACCGGAGACTCTTGCGTTGTGGAGGAAACTGACGGGATACCTATTGCCCATGCGCGTTTTCTAGCTTTAGTGAGCAGCTTTTCATTGGCAATTTAATGAAAAGAGATGGGAATAAACTATCCAAATACCCACGCTACTGTTTATAACCCAGTCAACTCGTCTCCTGTGGTTGGTCTGATGAAACGAAAAATTCCCCGGAATATTTTAACATCGCCTCTCTGCTGACTCCATCTGCAAGGGACTTAAAGCAAGGAACTCATTGTAGCATTTATATTAAAGATTGTGTGTGTAGTACTGGACAAGGACTTCTCAGGACGTAGGAGTTAAAGAGCCGTACGCCATTGAATCAGACGGTACAAAAAAGCCGTGTGTGGTTTCAGTGTGACAGGATAGCCTGTTAAGCCTTTTCCTCCAGCGTGCGGCCCTGACAGCGTCATACTTATGTGTAATAATATGACTGCAGTGGTCAGGCCTCCTCTCTTAATATTTTTTTGTACATACCCTCATCCCTTTGCTTGAATGCATGGTGGCAATAGGGAGCACCACCAGGTGCCTTCACTCCTCTTCTTTTTGTTCGTTTCTTTCTTCTTTATTCCTAAATGTTTTATCAGATACATTCAGCTTCCTTAGTGAGAACTTACGCGGCGCCTTGTTGAGAGAAAGGCTCGCACTTGCAGCCTGATGCCACCCATCAGACCGATGCAGAGAGCAGCGATATTTGGCAAAATAAGGCCAATGAGAAAGAGTCATATAAATATGTGCTATATAACTCTAGCAGCACCCCCCCCCCCCTTTTTTTTTTTTGGATGGTTCCAGGTTCGCTCAATATCTAACATATTGAAACTGTGAATGACTCTAACATCGGTGCTAGTGTAGCGTCTGTATTATGCCAAATTTTCTTTGCCAGGTTCGGTGTGCTTCGAGTGTTCAGATATGTTCATGATTTTGTTTTTTAATTCTGAAGATTGCACCTAGTGACTTGCTGTCAACAATCGTTAGCGATATGTTGAATGTGTATGATTGTGCACGTGCACTGACGTTCACTTATGAAATACCGAGACACATTTCGACTCGAGTTCTAAGTTAGCTCGTACGTTTAACGAAGGCCATGTGTGCTAGAGCTACTCACCCAGAACGAAAAAAAAAAGCTCTTTGCCATATGCCGCCTGTCAGTCTAAACTGATGAAAAGAGGTATAGCCACCCTTTTCCTCTGCAATGCCCTGCAGGAGAGCTGCCCACATACAGTGGATGACAGCTTTCGCCAGCACGCGATTCGTTTAAATGAGGCAGGCTATACGGATCACTGCAGGTAGTAACCGCAGATCGGGACCATGAAAAGTAAATAACAAGAAGAATAAGATTGGGATGGAGCGCATTTGGCAAGCACTCGCAGATTATGACTAGCAGCTTACCGGTATCGCTCAAGAGGAAAGTATACAACAGTTGCATCTTGCCTGTACTCACCTATGGGGCTGAAACGTGGAGGCTAACCCAGAGAGTTCTACTTAAGTTGAGGACAACCCAGAGGGCTATAGAACGAAAAATGTTAGGGGTAACATTAAAAGATAGAAAGCATGCAGAGTGGGTCAGAGAAATAACTCAAGTTACAGACATTCTAGTGGAAATTAAGAAGAAGAAATGGACATGGGCAGGACATGTAGTGCGAAGAGAGGATAACCGATGGTCGCTGAGGGTAACAAACTGGATTCCAAGGAAAGGAAAGCGTAGCAGGGGGCGGCAGAAAGTTAGGTGGGTGGATGAGATTAAGAAGTTCGCAGGGATTAAGTGGATGCAGCTAGCACAGAACCTTGTTAAGTGGAGAAAACTTGGAGAGGCCTTCGCCCTGCAGTGGGTATAATCAGGCTGATGATGATGATAGGCATATACAGGTCAAACTGTCAGATGCGTGAATGCCCGTGAACTCGTGAACTCACTGAAAAACGTGTTAGACCAATATAGACTCTCTCGTCATGGCAGAGAATGAGATAACTGTATTTCTGACTTCTAAAGTATTTCAGTTGTCGTAGAAAGAAAGAGCAGGAAATTAAGTGAGATTGTGGAAGCCTATCACAATATGATGCAAGACAGTGACAAGTGCATTAGTGCACCGTCGCTATTACTCACCAATAAAAAGGTTAGATTGGTAAGCAACAGTGTGCACATATAAGTAGTGAGCGACATAAGTGAAGGTTTGCGTGCCTATGGTTGCCATCGTCCTCGCAATACTGTGTTGAATCGGGACTTGTCCTAGGCATATGACATAAGATATGCATATGACATTTGGTTCCTTGGCCGGGCGTTTCTTCCAGTAAACCTCAGTTGTTAGTCAAGTGCTGTTCCGTGTACGTGTTCCTATGTCTTTAGCTGGTTAAATATGTTAGATTCGCACCAACTAGCCCAAATGGTCACCATGTTAAAGTTCGTCCACTATGTTTGGAAGCAAACTGCGAGGAGAGAGAAGCAGCAAACTCCTTTCATGTGTAACCAAGTCAGGTACTATGACACCATTGCATTCTTAACCACTTAACCTGAGCATTCTGTCATGCGCGGACTACGCCGTTTGCCCTGCATAATAGAAGGGCATCTGCAGGGGGTTGTGCGAAGTGGCCGGAATCTTCGCTCAGTCGCACAATGCACGATCGCTACTAGGGTATCCTCCACAGGAGATTCATCAGCGGGAGCAACCTCAGCAGAGCTCGATGCGATGCGTACAGTGGTCGATGACAAGGCGATGAGTTTCAGGGTCTCGCCAACGCAAAATACCTTAGCAAGAAAGGTAATGGCGTGGCGGTTCAGTCGGGGTTTTCCTCCTTCCCTCGAGCGGTGCCACAATATGAAAGCCCGCTCGCCCTTCACTCCTGGAAAAAGAGGATGAATTGCAACGCGGATCATCGCTGTTACGAGCTGCCTCACGAAGAACACTGCGCTCCTCCGGCGCGTGCATTCTACCCGCGCTGCGCACCTTCGCGCGACGTGAGCCACCCACCTTCTTTCTCCCAGGGGCAGCAGCGACGGGGAGCAAAAATCGATCGGGGGCCCGCAGTAGCGCACCGTGCTCGTTGCCCGCCGCTTCGTTATTACACTGCCGCTTGAGCAGCAGCAGCAGCAGCCCTCCCCCGTCGGTGGCCCGCGCTTATTTACAGCGCTGCTCGCTGGGAGAATCGCGCGACGCGCCCACTACATCCGCTGCTGCCGTAGTCGAGTGCGCCTTTCTGGCGCTGCAAAACCTGCTGCAGAGCTCTCGCTGCGAATGCCGACACGTGTGCTTCGGCCAACGACAGCTATGTAGCGAGGCAGGCTGGTGGCGTTGGGCCATTGATTTGGGGATTTGTGCGGTTTGTCGCCCGCAGCTGTTGGGTCCCAGCGGAAGTACGTGTTTTCCTGCGCGAGCAGTGTGTCTGCGTGGCCATGTATCGAGCCGGGACCGAGGCATTGATGAGTGCGTCGAGGCACGTGGACGTAGTTTCATGATTCCAACGCCCCCTTTACGCGCGTTGTGAGCGTTGTTTTGCTTGGCTCACGCCTGTACACGCTCACTCGCGACCCCGTGTCGCAGATCAAAGTGTGTCTTTGCTCGTTTCTTTGTGTCTTCCGTAATGTCACTTGCACGGACCCTGTACGTTGTTGAGGCAAAAGAGTTTTGATTGCTAGGGCTTTCTTTGACACCGCCTTTATTTCAACCTTTAAATCTTATTGACTGTGATCTACCAAAGAAGATTGTCAATTCTATTTTGTTCATACCAAAAAATCTCTCTCCCATTTTCTTTATTGACAAAACATGAAATGAACAAGCTGCCTTTATATGGTTTGGCAGAGTATATTATTAAATTTACTCCTGTTTTATTTTTCTACAAACCTAAGTATGAATAGAGAAAAACAGCGCTGTCGACTTCGGTTTGATGGGCTTTGTCACTTTTATTATCGGCATTCGCAGAACGCAAAATAACTCCTTTCATCTTCATGGTGAGGAATGTCTTTACAAGAGAACAAAAATGGAATATCCCGAATATATTCGAACAGAGGAAAATTGCGCTGAATAACGTGCACAAACTAAAAAAAAAAGAAACATTAAATTGCTAAAATTTAAAGGTAAAGTTAAGAGAAAATAAAACCGCTAACACGTAGTACATGATGGACAATCATATTTCCAAGGGCCAGAAGAGAGCATGGTGTTTATGCGTGCATAAGAGGAATAGTGCCGGCATTCCGGTAAAATATACTCTAACTTCGGAGACCACAATTTGTGCAGCAAGCTCAGAAGTGTTCCAGTTATTAGTACGTATGGCGCCCAGGGAAGTATCAGTAGTGCAATCCTAGGGCGGAAAAAAACAGCCATTTATCCCTAATATTTTATTATAAAAACATGTTAACTTTTAATAGAATGTTTGGTTCATGGTTACCGTTGGTGCCTGTTACTGTGGTGCATACACTAATCACCTACAAGGTGTATGCTTCTCGCAAGTTTAATAGCATTGCATGGCTGTAGATGTTGGCGAATTCTTTCATCGCGCTACCGAACATAGCACGACCGGATATATAAGCCGGTTGTGGAATAGAGTAACAGTTAGATGACGTTAAAAGGGAAAGAGAATCGTTGCTCAAACGTCAACGTTCGGCGACGGTCCTGCCTTTCACCATAGTAACACGCTTCAATGCCTTGCTACTTTATGAACATCGCCAAAACTATAAATACGTTGCTGTGAGATTGGGGATCACGGCTGTGACGAAATTTATTATTTTGTTGCATGCAGCCTCGCTGCTTCAAATTTAATGATGGAAAAAATTACTAGGGCTCGGAATTATGACGCGTATAATTCTTCCTGCCTGTCTCCACAAAGGCCAAAAGAAAAAATGTTAATCTTTTGCTGAAATCGCGCTGCAGAAACTTCTCACTGTAGATGTACATAGCTCTATGGTTTCCGTTTTATTTTTTTGCGTAAAGAATGGCTGTTTTGCTGATGTTGTCCATTGATAAATCTCCTCAACTTTTGCGCTCCGATTTTCACAGTGCTTTTGCTGTTCGTTTGCGCCACCAAAAATTGATGAGTGTTGTTATTATTTTTTCAGTTCTATTCTGGTATTTCTTATTGTAATGGTGCACTTAATGCTCGAAATACTCTCACTTTGGGCCAGCAGTCAGTTTTGTATATCTCCTAACCGTTGAGCCAGATGGCGAGTGAGGATCAGGGTTCAGTGCACCAACTCTTACGCTTAGCCTAGCATAAAGAAAACGAAGTGTTTTCTTATTTCAAAGCCATTCGATACGAGAATAACTAAGAAGGGAATGGCAATATGAGTTTTGGCATACCATGCAGCTGCCTTCTTTCAGACCTCCACACAGTGCCGATATATAAGTACGCTACATGAGATGAGGTCTGCATCAGAATTAAAAGGCGGACGTTGATTAAAGCAATATTTTCGTCAGTTTGCATACGCCTAAAGTGCAATGTGTCCCTTTCTTAAAGTGAACAAACAAAAGGCGGTGTAGCATGCGGATGTTTTTTTACGTTGCAACTGACTAGAACGCCCATTTGGTCTTTGCACAGACTGCTCGTTTATGGCGCAAAAGAGGAAAAAAAGCAAGTCGTTAAAGACGGACCTGAGTCCACAGAGGGATTCGAAATGGCTGCAGCCTGGCCGTCGTCATCTGACCATCCTCGGCCGTCTCACCCAAGTTGAGTGACTTGATCCCTCCGGGCACCCTCATTGTCTTCCGCTCTGGGCGGCATCAGAGGCCTCTGGGACGTGGGAAAGAAGAAAAAAAGGAGGAAAATAATAATAGAGGCGCGCCGGAACACTCAGGTCCCTCTCTTCGTTGGTACTGTTTATCGAATACCAGCATTGACGCAGTCGAGGGCACTAACTCGAGATGGAGAGTAACGCGTTAAGCACCGGTCAAAAGGACGCTCTCATCCTCGTCCTCTCTCTCCACTTCGCTGTGTCGCTTCTCGTTATTTGCTTGTACCTTCCTCGTATTCTGACTCCGCGGTCGCTCTGCCGTGACCGATCGTTGCCTCTGTTTATTTCTTACTCTCTCACCGTTGTACAGCTTCTAGGGCCGGCTTCCGTGGGGCTCATTATTCATGCGGCGACCGCGCGCTCAGAGCGATGCAGGCTTGAAGCAACAATGCCCCTCGGGGATTCGCGAGAAAATATACTACGACCAATGTTTTGGAGGGCGTTCGGTATTCGCTTCACTGTACTCACCAGCGCAGGCACAAAACCATCGGGCTTGTAAACTTGGCGAGAAAATGATGAACGGTTTGCAGGCAGGTCGGAGAAGGAGGAGCTAGCCAGAATAAAACTAGGAAGCTAAATGTGCGGAAAATTGAGCGTCAGCGCGGACGGAACAAAATAAAAACGAAAAGGGAGGTATCCGCAGGCATGGAGAGTTCGGAGGTGGCCTGTCCTCTGTACTCGGGCACCGAGTAATATTGAACTGGTGGATATTTCATTGAGGGCGCGACATTTGGGCACGGCCCCTTGAACTCGACGAATTTCGTATTTATTTATGTGTTATGTCTAACGTGCTGTTTTGTTTTAATCCTGAACTTGGTTTTCCTAGCCGCACCGACTTCTGCAAGGTCACTGTTTTATTAAGCCGACCATCTATCTAACATCTTTACCGTCTACGCGCTGCCGTCGGCGGTGCGGTCCATGGATCGAAGCCGGTTATGACTCTGGAGCTTTATTAAACGAACACCGATGACAAATAAATCAAGTTACTGTTATCAGTAAAATTGATTACTTGGCTCCTTTCAATTATACTGAAGCTTTCCCGGCTCCAAAGACGTATCTTACACTGAGAAAATATATTAAAATCTTTCTACCGGTTCTTCCTAGTATACCTTACCGAAAACGCGGGGTGACACCGCTTTGAAGTGAATGGTGCCGCAGCGTAGCTTGCTAGGTGTACGCGAAAACTGGTGTTAACGCATGCAGTTTATATGTGATATGATGCGGTGTTGGCCGCAACCACGTTTCTGATTTAGAAGCTTCTTTTTTTCTGACGAAACGTCGGTTTACGGTTGGATCGAGTGTTGTAATTGTACGTACGTGCGTGCGCGCGCGGGTGTGTGTGTGTGTGTGTGTGTGTGTGTGTGTGTGTGTGTGTGTGTGTGTGTGTGTGTGTGTGTGTGTGTGTGTGTGTGTGTGTGTGTGTGTGTGTGTGTGTGTGTGTGTGTGTGTGTGTGTGTGTGTGTGTGTGTGTGTGTGTGTGTGTGTGTGTGTGTGTGTGTGTGTGTGTGTGTGTGTGTGTGTGTGTGTGTGTGTGTGTGTGTGTGTGTGTGTGTGTGTGTGTGTGTGTGTGTGTGTGTGTGTGTGTGTTATTGTAATGCGTTACCGTTTCGATACAGGACCCTCTGTATGCGTTTCTAGTAGCCTTCAAAATGGGCCAAATGCAACACAACCTCATTAAAACATCGAAAACTGGCGAACTATTTATTACCTGCATTTCAGTGCAATTCGCTCCCCGTAGTTCGCGGAAGTACAGGATGTACACGGCCAAACTTGCAAGAACATGCGTTTTTTTTTTTTAAGCTTTCGCTTGCCCAGGATTTCTGACCAGGCTGTGCACTAAATCCACTAGTAGGCTAAAATGTGCGGGTTAGATCTACTATATAGTTCGAATAACAATAATTAAATATTTCGATGTCCAGCGGAACGTGTCTTCTTCAGTTGGGAGGAACCTGGGTAAGGTAGAGCGCTACAATAGCGCGAAACTGACCCCTTTTGGCTGTCATATGCACCGCAAGGTAGACGAAGCGGTAGGCAAAGTCCCATGGGTCATCAATGTGATGAGAGAGCGTGATATAAGGCGCGTGGTCACAACTCTGTGATAATCTGATTTCTAGTTGCAGTAACAAATAGGAAAGCATCCAGCCGTCACACTGTGGTTGTGTAGCACACATTTGGAAACATTTTATTTCCTAGATGAAAAAAAAAAAAAAAAAAAAAAACAAGGCTGCCGAGACAGAAGACGGAGCGGTGTTGTGCCAAGAGGTCAAGAGGTCCAAAATTGACACTGCAACTTCAAATCGTTCTGCTTGACAGAAATTCTAACTATCATGTTAAGTAAGTTACTAGCCGACTTCAGTACGCAGGCCGTCCTGCAACCGTCGTAGTTGGCCTCGTATTTCTTCACGCGTCATGTAAAAAGCTTGCAGTGAATATGTTTTTTATGGACGTTCCTTCTTAAAAAAAAAAGGCCTTTAGGATACCAGCTTATGAACGTGAACACATGGTTTCAGTGAGTTCACTCAAGGGAAAAATGATTCAGATACTCCAAAGTTGCGTTACCTCAAGACCCCTGATTTAATAACTCGCTCTTGTTTGTACGTTTAATTTGCCGCGAAACAAAATACAAAAATGCAGAGAAAGTTTGAGCTACGCAGTTGAGCAGTCACCATTCGGCCGACGGGGAGTCTTTAAACGTTGGACCTGGTGATATAAAAAGGTCTGAGCGTAATGCATACAAACCAAATTAAAACAATGAAGCTATGACGTGTGACCACACGCGCAAAGCAATGCGTTATCAGCATTGACATAAAAAAAAAGGAAACACGAACAGGATAATTCCGACGCGTGCGCGAAAATGCTAGAATGCCTCCTCTACAGAATAATAAAGCGCTATTAGGTACCACTTAAACTGAGATGTCATTAGGCACTCGATGTAACGAACAACTGCGGTAAAATCCAGTTTTCATCAACTATGGTGAATTCCTCAGTATGATAAAGAAAAAATATGCGTGAAGCTCTAAAGTCCTGCAAACTAGAGATCCTAAAAACTTTCTTGCCTGTAAGAAATATAGAAACATCGTTACAATATTTCTGCATGACGAAAAAAAAACAATTATTTTGAAAACCTTCTGAGAAAACCAGGTGCTGGTAGCAAAGATATCTGGCACGAACTGAGCAAAGGGTTAAAAACTGGTAGCAGACAAAGTGAGGAACTCGAATTATGAATTAACCATGAGGTTGTGAAAGGACACAGTTTGGCAAACAAGTCTAATGAGTATTTTAATAATCTAGTTAAAAGCGTTCATGATGAAACTGTTCTCAACTTTCTAGATACACAAAACATAAATAGCGCTTTTTTTATTCAGCCAATAACAGCAGAAGAGATCTTTTTTGGGTTTAAATCGCTAAAGAAATGTAAAGCACGTGATAAAGATGGACTTCAGATAGGACTTTTAAAGTTTGTTCTCAACCATCTTGCACCAGCTTTACCTCATGTATATAATATTTGCATATATACAGCTGTTTTCCCAGAAATAAAATGAAGCTTGCAAAGGTGACGGTGCCATTCAAGTCGGGAGACAAACATAATTACTTTATTGTTGTTGCGAAGTACAACTTATGTCTATGTGTGTTGAAATATGGATGTATTTCTGTGTGTACCGTGTGCATAAAAATCCGCGCTGCCAAATTACAAAGAGGCAAGAACCTCGTCAAGCTGCTTGTAGCTGCTTTTTTGTTCTTGACCTGGCATTTCTTTTGTACACCGCGGAAGAACGCTAAATAAAGATTGATTTGATTTGATTTGATAATATTTTGCGAAACGTGCGGGCGTATATTAGGCGGTGCGTTTTTTAAATGTTTTGCTCGCGTTTCCTTTCATGCTTACTAAACTCAGTTTAAGTGAAAATGTAATTAGATTATGGGATGTTGAGATTTGAATTTGGCAAACAATGCAAATTTAGACAAAGGGCCTGCAAATTATACTCAGGCTTGCCCGGTCCCTATGCATATTCGCATTTAATCACTCTATTGATTATGACAAACGAGCGTCTATGCGGGCTGTACAATGAATGCTAAATTAACTCCTTCCGAACAAGACCCTTCTAAAGCAACCTCGTTAAACGCTCCGGATTTAGCGCGGCGTCAGGTATTAATATATACATGCAAACCCAATATCAATATAAATACCTGTCAGGTAACACTGCTCGGCAACACTCAACTAACACTTAAGCTCAACCTTAATGTGATGCAGGAACCGAATAACGCATCGAAGGGGGCGGATGGAGAGCTTAAAGGATTTCCGCGTGTGTCCTGAGAACAATAAAAATTATATGGGGCACTTTGCGAAAGCATCTTATTATAATTATGAAACAACGCATTCCAACGGCCTTCGTGAAGCTCATGCTGCCGCATGTCGCTAGGTCGGAACACCCGACAAGGCTCGCACGCAGCACCTATTACTGTTTTCAACGGGAGCGTACTGCTTTACCGTAGTTATGAGATTTTACCAAAACCAGTAGTAATATATGAAGAAACCTTTGACGGAGATAACTGACGTTTACGTTGTACGCAGACGCTAGACGAGGAGAATCAGCACGCAGCAGCCGTTGCCTTCCGCACAAACGCACGAAGATGTGTTCTTTTCATGGCTCACAGGATTTGGAAGTGGGAGAGAGGGCACCAGAAAGTAGTTCCAATGTAACTACTGCAAACAAAAGTGACGCCTCCTTTTAAGCAAACAATAAACAAGCTCTCACTTGGTTACGTACACGGCTGGGTTGCTTCATTTTTCTATTTTAAGGTGTAAAATAGTTTCATTTATAGAGCAGCTCCAATGATTGAAGGCCTTATTAGTGTCTTCTCAAACACACCGCTTTTATTTTCCCTGCCGCGGAGGCTCGGTGCTTTACGGCGCAGCACTTTTGAACCTAAGGACGCGGGATCGAATCCAGGAGGCGGTAGTCACTTTTCAATAGAGGTGAAAAGCAAAGCGCCGTGTACTTTACGAAGCCACTGCTCGTTAAAGAGCCCCAGGTGGTTCCAATTTCTGGAGCCGCGCACTACGGGTTAATAATAACCTGAGTCGCTTTGGAACGTTTTGACCCCACAAACCAAAGTATAAAAATCACCATTTTAGTTTATATCGCTGGGAATAAGCACTGGCATGCAGCGACCAGTCGCTGCGCAGTACGCACTGTCATTTGATGCCACGCGCGCAACGTAGCTGGGATAAACACATCCTTTAGACAAGTGTTGGCGCCAGCTACACTCCGAGCCGAGCGTGGGACCGTAGGATAGGGTTTTGAGCAGCACAGCCGTTTCGTGATGCTGTTAAGTGGTAGCACGGTGTTAGGCGAGGGAGGAGAACGCCGCTTAGAACCATTTTTCGGCGTTAAACAAGCTTACAGAGAAGAGAAAAAACAAACAAGTCTACAACCAAGTATTGATGCGTAAAGCCTGGTCAACGGAATGACCAAAATGGATGCCAAATGGGTTGAATTTTGGTTTTAACGTTCTGAAAAATACAGTCACTGGGTAATCCAAGGCGAGCGTCGGAAGTAAGTGGGCTATCGCTGTGTACGAGCGTATACGAATATTTCGGTAATTATGTACAGTTTGACATTAAAGCGAACTTGATTCCTCTGAGATTCCAATCGTCCTACCATCATGCCACTGTCCGAAAACAACTAAGCTTAGAGAGATACGCTCTCGCGTCTTGATTTTGCCTATCAGAAGCACTTACGCACAGACAGAAGTGACTGTGCTTCTATATTAAGGATAGGGCGTACCGAGCTGGCCATAAAAAATTGCGGTTCCAGTCTCTAGACCTGGTAGACTAAATCTTTAGCATCCTAATGTTGCCGACAATAGTGTGGCCCACAATAAAACTTGAGAAGGCATCACCATGCGCCGTTAATGGGTATTGACTGTTTTCGCGTTTGAACTCCACTTTGGTAGTCCTGCGCCACCAAAGTAGCCGATTATGTCTTGAATTATTTTTTTACGTTTATTAGTTCAGTTGGACCTGGCCCATTATACGCGAGAACCAGATTTATAGAGCAAAAGTATACATTAGCTTGTCTGACACAGCTTTTCAACATCTTTGATAGGTAAAATATTATATTACGTTATTAACTGAAGTCAACAGGAGAAAAAATTCATTACGGTTTACTTGACTTCGCTAAATGGAATGTTGCTGTGTGTGTGCGTGTGTGCGCGCGCGCCTTAGTGTGTGTGTGTGTGTGTGTGTGTGTGTGTGTGTGTGTGTGTGTGTGTGTGTGTGTGTGTGTGTGTGTGTGTGTGTGTGTGTGTGTGTGTGTGTGTGTGTGTGTGTGTGTGTGTGTGTGTGTGTGTGTGTGTGTGTGTGTACCATATGAACGTAGTAAATTCCGTGCTTGTATGTGTGTGTGCATACCATATCAACGTAGGAAATTCCGCACAAGTGTGTGCGTGTGTGTGTGTGTGTGCGTGTATGTGTGAGTGTGTGTGTGTACATACCATATGAACGTAATAAATTCCGTGCATGTGTGTGTATTTGTGTGTGTGTATGCATACCATATGAACGTATCAAATTCCGTGCGTGCGTGTGTGTTTGTGTGTGTGTGGGTACATACAATGTGAACGCACTAAATTCCGTGCGTGTGTGTGTGCGCGCGTGTGTTCGTGTGTGTACATACCATATTAACATAGTAAATTTCATTTTTTGTGTGTATGTGTGTGTTTGTGTGTGTGTGTACATACCATACGAATGTAGTAAATTCAGTGTGTGTGTGTGTGAGTGCGTGTTTGTGTGTGCGTAGGGTTGTGTGTGTGTGTGTACATACAATATGAACGTAGTAAATTCCGTGCGTGTGTGTGTGCGCGCGTGTGTTCGTGTGTGTACATACCATATGAACGTAGTAAAGTTCGTGTGTGCGTGTGTGTGTGTACCGCACGTACATACCATATAAACGTAGTAAATTCCGCGCGCGCGCGCGTGTGTGTGTTTGTTTGTTTGTTTGTTTGTGTGTGTGTGTGTGTGTGTGTGTGTGTGTGTGTGTGTGTGTGTGTGTGTGTGTGTGTGTGTGTGTGTGTGTGTGTGTGTGTGTGTGTGTGTGTGTGTGTGTGTGTGTGTGTGTGTGTGTGTGTGTGTGTGTGTGTGTGTGTGTGTGTGTGTGTGTGTGTGTGTGTGTGTGTGTGTGTGTGTGTGTGTGTGTGTGTGTGTGCGCGCGTGCGTGTGTGCCGGATACGATTTGAACGTAGTAAATTCCACACTATAAAAAAAGAGGAAAGCAGGGGCCTAGGCTTGTAACTAGCTAATCATGCATGCGTTTCTGTAACGTGAGCAATCATCATTCCTTCGAAAAAGACGGTCCTACAAGTAGCTATATATGTCACTCACGTGCACCACATCGCTCAGTGCTGTGAACACGACTGCGATCGTCTGCAAGTGCCAACAGCTCAGCCTCTTATCAGCTGACATCAGCTCTGCAACCTCCACAGCTTCGCATGGTATATATAGCAGGACAGGGCATAGCTCACGTCGTGCGAAGCTTGCTTCCGGCAGCCATCCTCCCGGCGGTCGTGCGGATCAATAAGTGGACGAACAGGTCCTGCAAATTTGATGGCCGGCCGGCCTTGTCAACAGAGCGCACTGGGCCAAGTCGCCCGTAAAGCGCTCCCGGCGGCACGCGCGGGCTCAGACGCCAAATGTGCTGACGTCACACCCCACGGCTGAGCCCGGCACCTTGTTCTCCCGAGCTCGCAGGCCTGTGGGCCGGGGTGCGAGCTCCGCCCCGGCGATATCAATTATTCGGTCACCGCCGCCCTCTTTGTGCACGCCCGAGCCCACCCACTCTTTCCTCCGGTCATCGCGGCGGCTCAATCCACGGCCTAAGTGCTCTCCCCGATGGCCAGCCACTTTGCCACCGAGTGCTTCGTCCCGGCCGCTTCTGCCCCTCGTGCGCGTCATTATTCCTTTCCTGTTCGTATCGTGTGTGTAGATGCCTGTTTTTTTCTTTTTTTGTCTGTGGTTTTTTTTCGTGGAAGGGTAATCTTGACGAGAACACGATGTCACCCCCCACCCCCTAAAAAAAAATCACCTGATGTAGAGGTTCGCATTGTGGCACATTTCCGGCCTGCTCCCAATAGAAACAATTGGAACACCCGGTCCAGGTGCACGCCTCATTCAAGGTTAAAAAGGGCGAAGCGGCGCTCAGCGGCCGTTTCGGGAGAACTGATGGTCGTCTGAACACGACAGATGCGGATGCATTCTTTCGCTCGACAGCAAAGTGAGGTAACAGGAACGTAAGATGTTTACGGCAGCTTTTGCAATCGTTGGTGAGTGTGTGGGCAGGTACAGCCGCTCACAGAATGAAAGCCTGGCATTAATAATGCTTATCGGCGAAATTGGACCGCCGGGATTTCCTCTTCCGATCCAACCCTTCCAAAGCCAGTGAGAAGGAGCTGCACTTCGAAAATGCAAAAAGAAAGAAGCAAGTGGTAACATTTCGCAGGTGACATCACTGAAAACAAATAATTTTTATGAAATTCCAGAAAGAGCATTGTTTCAGGGAGAACATATCAAATATTTTAAGTTTATTTTTCAATCCTCATTACGATGCAACTCTTTTAATCTCTCGCATTATCTTAAATATTTTTGTTTTTCATTATAGCTTTGAGGGGCCTGGTTAAGATGATGCCTACAAGGTTGTCAGAAGAATGCGTGGGACAGCCTTCTCCGCAAGAAGTCACTCGTTTGATATTAGAAAAACGCTTAATTTCTATGTCCTTTATTTTTTACCTCTCAGCAAGTACCTATTTTTAGCTATACCGACCATTTCATATTCGTTCGAGCAGTGATGTCAAACACACAGCCTATATGGCCGTGCTATGGTCCGCCGGCTTCAAAACCTGCAGCCTTTCTTTTTTGCAAAAGCGCGTGGCAGTTTCACAAGTCAGCATTACCCTAAGGCACATTTCCCAACTAAAATAAACTATCAGGCCTCGATTCTGGAGCCATCAAGCGTTCTTTGTTAAAATGAAAAATGTTGGCCCCTTGGTCAGCGTGATCTTCGGATGGACGCTAGCTGCTTTCAAGAGCGAGGCGCCTAATAAACTGCCCTCACTATCATTCAGCCTGTAGGCTTTGCGGATACGTGACTGGGATATAAATCGTTGTACTGCAACAGTTTCTCTCTCCAAGCCACCCCAAAATGGTGGTTGTTCAAAGTTTATTCAGATGGGAGTACTATGGATTGAATTTCTTTTCTGGTACGAATTAGAGGCATGTGCTTAATTCTTACTTAATTTATTTATATTTATAGCTCTTATCTTTACTGATTGTATTTATTCATTATAATTTCAGTTTTTTTAATCCTCAACAGCGGGTTTACGAAATTGGCACTGCTGCGTTCACAGGGTTATTATGAGCAGTATGAATTTCATACCTCTGAGAGGCTACGGCTTTCCAATCAACACTGATGCGCGGTTTGCCTTTTTTTATGGTCCCTAAATACAGTCACAAAGCTGCGTCTGTTGGTTCAAGCAACCGGTTTTGTTTAGCTGAATAATATGACAAACGAGGCACTATTTTCCATGCTAAATAATAGCAGCCCAAGGTAGAACGCGGAAAGTTTATATAAACAAAATATAATATTTTGCCTTTCCTGGTTTCAGCCCATATTGCCTATTGCATTAATCATTTTTAAACGTAAAGAAACTAGCGAAGATATACAAGGAATATAATAATATACTAAGAATAT
The DNA here is from genome assembly GCF_055883805.1 of Amblyomma maculatum. NCBI lineage: Eukaryota > Metazoa > Arthropoda > Arachnida > Ixodida > Ixodidae > Amblyomma > Amblyomma maculatum. Next base: position 47,539,322 of record NC_139347.1, on the reverse strand, counting down.
ATACTTTGCAAGGTAGTCCCCTTTCTAAATATCTCGGTGTGACCATAACTTCAAACCTCAGCTGGACAAAACATATCGATAACGTTGTCCGGAAGGCGAACAAAAGATTAGGCTACCTTAGACGCGTCCTAAAACAGGCTTCCACAGAAACAAAACTGACAGCGTATATGATTCTTGTACGACCTTCACTTGAGTACGCATGCGAAATATGGGACCCCCCATACCACAAAAAGCCAATATCTAAACTAAAGCAGGTAGAGAGACGAGCCTTACGCTTCATTTTCTCCCAATACCGAAGGTTCGATTCCGTGACGCCCTTTTATACAAAAGCTGATTTGCCTCTCCTTTTTCAGAGTCGAAAGGAAAAAAAGACTGCATCCTTTTTATTGTATAAATAATAGTTTAGTCCACGTGAGGAAAGACCGCTACACAAACGAAACAAGAACACGCATATGCCGCAATAAACACAGCAGACATGTCAAAATAGAGAGATTTTTGCAAGAATTGATTCAAATATTCCTTTAGTCCGGTAACAGCCTCCGAATGGAATGGCCTGCCAAGCCAATTTGTGAATGCACAATCTCGAGAGCTATTTTTCATCCGTCTTGCTAAATATTTAAAGGAATCGATGACATAGAGGAAATATTTGGTTTGGTTTGGTTTGGTTTGTGGGGTTTAACGTCCTAAAGCAACTCCGGCTATAAAAGATGCCGTAGTGAGGACTCCGGAAATTTCGACCACCTGGGGTTCTTTAACGTGCTCTGACATCGCGCAGCACTGGCGCCTTGCTTTTCGCCTTCATCGAAAGGCTGCCGCCGAGGCCGGGATTCGATCCCGCTGCCTTGGGAACAGTAGTCGAGCGCCGTAACCACTGCGCCACCCCGGCGGGGCTAAAGAGAATCTTTAGTACCGGTATTTTATTCTTCATCTGTATTTTATGACTGTATTTTGTTGACAAAGTTTTATTGATTCTACGACATTGAATGCATTTCTGTTCCTGCTGGTCTGCGTTTGCCTCAAATTTGATGTTGTACCCACTCCTATCTTGGTCCAGGCTGGACCGATAGTATGTGTAAGTAAATAAATAAATAAATAAATAAATAAATAAATATGTTTCTGGAGGCCCCTCACACCCGGCCGATCAGGGGACGCCGAGCGCATTTCTCAAGCGTTTCATCGTTCTCTCCACTCCTCAGCCTCGACTGGTCACGCTATCAAAAAAATTGTTTCATTCTTTAACACACGCAGAGTGGGCTACACCAATCGTGCCGATAATGAAAGAGTGTGGCATCATTCGAATCTGTGCAGATTTCACAGTAACCCTAAACCCTGCAAGCGAGCTGGAGCGATACCCGCTGCTTGTTATTGATGATATTTTTGCGTCTTTTCTTGCGTGACGTCTATAATAAGACGATCCTGAGCGTCCGTCTGTGTTCAATGGAAGCACGGCACGCGTAGTGCGTGTTCCAGTGATGTAACACCTTCAATCACTGCTGAAGATATGCGATGCTGCGCAGTTAAACAATAAGCATGTTCGTTCTTGCATTTCAGTACTACCCGGCAGTGCGTCGATAAATTATAACGCCTTTATTCCAGTGTTCAGAGTCAGTTTAGCAGGGCAGGCGGACAAAAAAGAGTCGTCTTTTATTTAGTTTACTTCTGTGCCTTGTTGATATTTCCGTAGCTTCCGTAGAGCATGATGTCCTTCATTGCCGTTATATTGTATTCGCAATTTTCTTACTATATCTTTTTTTATTTTATTACATATTGTTATCATACCCATTTAGGTGCCGCTATATGACGGTCGCATTTTATTCAGTAGACTTTAGGCAACAATACCCCCCCCCCCCCCCCTTGTCCTCTACCCACGCACAACAAACCCACCCACAGATCCGCTTATGCAATGTCCGCAAGAGGTTTAGTGTAAAAAAAAAAAAAAAGAGAAAAGTGTGGAGGCATCGTAGTTTATTGTTTTCCTGGCAAAAATTTCTTCTTGTTGAATTTTTTTGTCACCCCAAATAAATGGCCATTAAATATTTTTGAGGTAACGTCAGCTCGAAGAGTGAATGATTAATTGGCACCATTCAGTTCAGTTCAGTCGTTCAGTCGTGTCCTACTCTTCGTGACCTTATGGACCATGTCACACCACGCTTTCCGGTCTCTCACTATCTTCCTAACATCACATAACTTCATCTGCAGTGCCTCGATGATGCCATCTAACCATCGCGTTCGCTGCCTACCCCTTCTCCGGCGACCCTCAACCTTTCCCAACATCAAATCTTTCTCCAGCGACTCCTCTCTTCTCATCAGATGACCAAAGTAACTGAGCTTTAACTTTAGAATTTGACCCTCCGATGAGCAGTCAGGGTTTATGGTCGACAATATCGACTGATTTGACCTTCTGGCAGTCCAAGGAACTCTCAAGAGTCTTCGCCAGCACCACAATTCAAACGCGTAAATTCGTCGGCGGTCAGCCCTTTTCACAGTCCAACTCTCGCATCCATACATCACAACTGGAAAGACCATAGCACGAGTTATACGTTAAGACCATAGAAGCATGAATTCTGTGTGCAATTGACTTCGAACACCCACCGGCTTCACAGTGCTAGCCGCTACAATAACCAATATTTCACTTATACAGTGCTTTAAATATAAAGCCTAAAAAATGAGTAATGAAGCTGCACCAAGCCTGTAAACTGCCCTTTGTTTCTGTAACCTCGTATCTGAGATCTCGCTATCCCGGTCGCCCATTACAACCGCACATAGTTATCTTCCTACAACATCAGATGTGTCATTTTCCGTCGCTCAGGCTGTTCCAATAACAGTCGATATAAGCTCCCTCCGCTTCTTTGATTCCCATCGTAGAAGGCTGTCTTTAGAAATATGTGTCTGATTTCCTTAGCCCCTCTCAGAGTGGAAGATAACAAGCCGAATTCAACTGACCAGAGAAATCAGTGCGCTCACGCTGAACCTATTGCCTCGGCTTCTCTGGGGACCTGCATGCAGGGGAAGGCGTTTCTCTGAATCGCCATCTTTTCTCTCTTCCCCTCACTACCGCTCCTGCCTTATCACATGTTCTTTTTTTTTTATGTGTGTGTGTGTGTGTGCGTGTCGCCCTCTCATTCCCCCACATCCTGGAGGAAGCACGGCCGGCTTGCTCTGCTTCCGCTGCCCGCGTCCACCGCAATGGCCTTCCAAGCTCGGCCCTGGGCTTCGTTCCGGAACGGCGCGCATTCCTTCGGTGGGGGCAAAATTGGACAGCTCGGCATTTCGGCCGGTCGCCGGACTTGCTACTCTTGTAAGCGGCTCGAGCTCCGTTCTTCTTTCCGGACACCAAGACGACGACGACGAACAAGCCAATTTCAGCTCTCTTGCTCGTCCGGTCGCATCCTCACTGCTCTTCCTTTCTGGAACCATTTTCCTGCTCGGTGGAGCAAGCTGCAGATTTCTCTCTTCTTTATCACGTCTCTTCGTTTTCTGTCCATGATGGACGCGTGCACTGAAATTGATGGTGGCCTTTGTAAAACTTCCTTGCGTTTTTTACTTCCGCCGCTGTGAACCCGTTTCGGCGCCCCGAGCAGAGCGGAGGGTCCGTGACCGCAGCTTTAAAAACCAACTCTGACTGGGGAACTACTCAGCGAGCCGGAAGAGAGGAATAAGGAACGGAGATAAGTAGGGGCCGGAATGCGTTCTTTTTTCCCGTGAATTTAAGTTCGTTTTTGGAGTGTTTTGTAGTTTAGACCATTTTATCATTCAATCCCTCATAACTGATCGTTTCAGGAGAGTTGACTTTAAGAAAACCTGCTTTGAACGGGTTAGCTATGAATATAAATATATATATTTTTTTTTTGCGAGTGTCGCGGGCTTTTTTTTTTTCTGAATGCCAAAAATAAAATTAGCATTGAAGCCACATTTGGTAACTCACAGCTATTATAATTTCAAAGTAAGGCAATCGAGAGCTCGATAGTGCACTTAGGTTGGTGCCAAAATAGCAGTACAATGGTTCGTACGTTGAGACATATTTGTCTACGCTAAGAAGCACAGGGTTTACATTATCCTTAATATTGCCAACTCATTCGCTATGATGCACATCACTCATAGTCATTGAGATGAAAGTGTCGATCAAAACCTTTTTTGTGTTTCGACTAGACTAGTGTGAATCGAATTTCGATAGGATTTTGAAGTGTCATTTTCTCAGCTGTAGATGCTGTTTTCCTGCTGCACAAATATATAAGACGTATCATAACACAACAGCATAAAACATGTTACTGAAATCGAGAGGGTGACATATTTAGTGTGCATAAATGTTTAACGGTCCGTTATTCGCTATGTGAAAGATATCAATGTAGTCTATCTCTCAGCTGGCCACTAGGGTTTGATATGCTGACCTGGCGCACGTTTACACCTCTTCGCACTCGATCTTGGCACATTGAAGCCTCCAACAGCCTTCCTCCCCATCCTCTTCCCTAAATGTAGAGAAGAGGATTTCTCTCTCTCTCTCTCTTTCCTCTGGCTTCTCTCAAGCGAGGCTCCCGCCCTCAGCATTCGACAGTTTTGGGACAACAGTCGTTGTGATGCGAGTACATATAAAAAAGAAAACCGCGATGACTGAACAAGAAACGCATTGAGTGCGAGCAAGGGATTCAGAGTAACATTCTCGAAAATGCTAGCGTCACTAACCTACCAAGGTAAAATGTGCAAAAGGGTGTCCGTGTTTGAAAGGGCACGCCCGAGGGACCTGTTGTGTTCCGTCGAGACAGTCACACTCGTATGAAGCAAGCTCACTTATGTACATCTGCTTGTATTCTGAAAAGAAAAAAAAAAACCTGCTGCACTATCTCTGTTCAACAGATGTCGTCACACTGAGGAACAGTGGAGTGTCCTGAAAAACTTCAGTCATTTTTCCCAAGTTTATTACTCCCACTGGACCGATAGATACACAGTCCGCAGCTGGAGAACAAGTAGACACAGAAGCATTGTACTGTATTACTATTATGGTCCGATGAAAGCAGGAATCGATGATAAGACAATGACACGCGACACCTTATTCACTTGGTCATATTTTTTGCATTCAGTGAACTTCCGCATTTTGTAAATGATATATTTAATATATTTTAGCGAAGGATACTCCCGATCCGCTCAACTCATTTTTTCCTCCTTTTTGGGAGCACAATATTCTGTAAATACTAGTGTGTCCCGAACAGTTCGTATGATTGTTTTTAAAAAAAGGTGCGTATATACTCGTAACCTTCAACTGTTAGTTAATAATGAAGATATTAGTTCGTCTGTAATGCTTATAAATGTTGCGTTGAAGTGCTTTTGAAGCGTTTGGTGAAAAACTGTTAAGCTGCATGTCTAAATTAAAACGCCAAAGCTTTGAGCCTTATGCACCATTGCCTTCTCTCTCTCTCTCTAACACACACACAAACACACACGCACACACGCGAACGCGTACAAATCGCAAGTTTTGCCCATAACTGTTTGTCATGCCTCGAATTGTCGTGTTTACTTACTTAACGCCGTAAGCAACACAATCACGCATGCCCAGAAAGATCTAGAGATCAGCGTTGGAGTTGAACACCGGTGCGGTCATTGGGTTGAATTAGTTAACCTCACCTGGCCGATGAGTGCCAAAGCGTACGATTCCAATATACTTCACCTTCTTCATCAGCGTTTCTATTTCGCCAAATATCCTATATGTTTATTAGAGAACTGTTTCAATATTATTTTTAATGTTGCTCTACCATTCCTATTGCATGGTTTTTATTTTCCTCTGTCAACTTGAACAGAGGCCTTGCAGTAAATGAATAATAAAAGCTTTTGATCGCTCAGAAACGGGACTTTTGTAGTTACGTACAAAAAGCACAATGATTAAACATTTGCTCAAATATTAGTAAAAATATTCACACGCTCAGATAAAAACAATAAGTATACTCGTATATCAGAAATAAAGGCTACCTTGCTAAAACTGCATGCTAATAAATTCAGCCGGATTACAACTGCTCACAAAAAATTGAAATTCGTTTCATGCAGTCTCCTACGGTCAGAAACTGTGCATAAGAAACTGAAAGCGTTTGGATCAGTTACCAGAATTCACAGTACTTGGGGCTGCCTAATTAACTATCGATTTCACTCCTTGTTCCGAAGAGTGCAGACAATGGCTTTGACAAAGAGCACTTTCTCTTCTGAAAGCGGTCTTGCGTTTTTTTTTTCTCGGACAATGATCTAAGCATTGTTCCGAGCGGAGCTTTTGAAGCTCGCCAGTACTTTCGGATTTGAAAGAGCCTGGGTGCCCTTTCATCTCAGCGATCTTCGAGCGTGTAAAAACGGCTCTTCACCGTGGCTCATTCCCTTTCCAACCCTCTACCATAAAAGCTGTCTTTTTCTGGGAAGTAACAAGATTACTATCGCGCGTCGAGAACTTTTAACTGATCCTAAAGAGCTGTGCGTGCCTTTCGGCAAAAGTGTCTGAAGCAGAGAACAAGAGCCAGACATTTTGCCACTCCTTTCACACCGTGAAAGGCGAATGCTTTCAACAGAAGGCATAAAAGCTGGCCTGCCGAAGATTAAACGCGTATTTTTTGTCACGTTCGCTGCTGCGTCTAGATTATTTGTAGTCGCTTTGCAGTGCGAAAAAAAAAATACAGTACCTTTGTGCCAACAAAACGCGTTATCAAGGTGGTGTTTTTATTTGCCATTTATTTCGCCACTTTGCTACTATTCAGTGTCGGCGAAACAGACGCGACTAACTTTCTGGCGCCTCTTACTGGGTACTATACATGAATGCATCAATACCTTCCTGACGTAGGGTAACATATTGCCTAACGCAGAATAAAAACAGGAATCGATTAGCCTGTTACCCTCTAAACCTGTTACCGATTGTATTGTTGTCCTCTGGGCCTGTTACCCATGTTTTGACGTTGTTAGCGCGAACATCCTAGAGCAAGAAATGAGTGACTGGAAGGAACGGGGAAACAGCTTAAATCACTTAGTTCAAACGGAACTTCATATAGTTTCAGAACAGCTAAGTTGAAAAGGAAACGGTTAGTGTGTTGCCATGGATAAATCGGAAAGATCCTCATTTCGGCCAAAAAAAAAAACAAAACAAGGGAATTCCTAAAGAAAAGATCGAAAGAAGCAAGTGATATGAGTTGGAAGTTTTCATACGCCATGCTTGAAAGAAGTGAGAAAATATGTAGACGCGATGTAAAATCAATCTTTGAAGCCGTGTTCAGTGTTCGGTTCGGCTACTTATGAATAGCAGGCTAATTCTAATCACGGCCAAATATATATCCGATGCCTGTGTTGATTATACACACTGACAGGAATAATTTCATGCTCCCCAATATTTTAAATTAGACACAGGGAACTTTCTTTACTGAAATAAAGCAACGCTGGAAGCGGACGATATTATTTTACTGTTCTCTGCTACATCACAAAAAACACAGGAAAACAGAACAAAGAGTAAAACTGAAATTTAAGCGTGAGTAGTTATGCACCGGAAGACTCTACTATCCTTCACGTATTTTTGACACGGAAGAAAGAAGGCGTAAATCATGAGGTCATAAATGTGGTCGATAATAGCCGAAACCATAAGTAATGTCAACAAACGTGGTGTTATAAATAATGTCTCAAGCAACATGAGCCAGAAAAATACCATTGTTGGAGCGAGAATCAAATTTTAGAACAGCGCATTATATGATTTTAATCTTGGCTCACGTACGTAAGCGTACATATCCTCATATATTTAAGAGCAGTGTGCATAGGATACGTTACTAGGTATTTATTTTTTATAAAGTTTTAAGTGCATAGTCGGGTTGTTGCGCAAGCATGGTACGTGAAATAGTTTTGGGCGATTGCTGCGGCCATGACGCTGCTCAGATTTTGTGATGGTTACCTTTATTGTGCGGAGCAACTTTCAGCCGAAATTAGATTACACCTGGAAAACAGGTGCCATATTTTTGTGATCTGTACTGTGAGTTCCTAGACACACTACTTTTCTTATAGAGTTCGAATAAAGACATCGCTATGATTTTTCACATTAACGATGCATATTCAAGCCGCAGTCGATTATTTCCTACAGTAGGGAAAGTCTTTATGGACGACAGTTTAATGGCCTTAGGTAGAGGGAGCCTTTCATACACGTTTCGCAGAAGCGCCAACTGCCACGGCATTTATGATTCGAAATTCCTCTACAGGCATTAAAAACTAAGTCTTTTGCAAGAGCGTCATTGTTTCGTGAAGTGCCTGGTAATATTACAAAAGCGTGAACGATTAGCGCCGTTTGTTTATTTTTGCTCCCGGCGATTTTTTCAATTACTCTCGTCGCGATTCTGTTGTAGTTTTGAACAAAATTTTTCCGATATTGTTTTTGCAGTTGTTATATCAGTGAGATCAGCGAGTAGTCTTTTTTTGCATTATGATGTTGACTGTGTTGTGTTGAACATGTTTGCTCACGGCAGAATGAAAAAGATTTTATTCTTCACCATGCGTTATCTCATCTGTTACTAGCACCCTCAAAAGACTTCCAAATGACACACATTACCCAGAAAAGAAATCGTTTTGCGTCCCCGCAGGCCCCTTGAAACGGCTCTAAAAGTTCTGGACCTTTGTGAAGAGACGTATGGCAGTGGCCTTAGAATAGCGTATATATTCTACCAGAACGACTTCGTAGCAATTTAAAGTAGAGATATAGACAATGAGTTAGATTTATTGATGCCCATTATGGCACGCAACTGCGGGAACCTCGAACGCTTTTATAGAACCGACCAATATCCGTGCCATTATGATGCGGCGCAAGTTATCTTTGATCCATTTATCAACTTGTTTACTGGTGTATTTTTAAGTTCTGCAGAAAAACTGAAAATGGAATACGATACGCAGGATGGACTGAGCCCTTCGAAGAGTCCGTAGGTTTAGAGCCGTCTCAAATAACAGTAATGCAAACTAAAAATTGTTTGGGCATTTAGAGTCAACATATTTTTCTGTTCTCAGCATAAGGTGTCGTTTGATGTTAAGTACAGGCAGTATTAGCATTACCTGTACATTTCAGTTGAACTTGTCGTCTTGCATATTTACCGAGCCTTTGTGGACAGAATATTCACCTGCAGAGAGTAGTGACCGCTGTAAGTGCTTGAATCAATGGTACAGGCATAAAAAAAAATTGTAAACGAAATAATGAAGGCCGCGATAATTTCTACCTTTACGTACGAGCGAAGCATGAGTATAAAAGAGCCAGAGTCAAGTTTTAATATGCTTGTATATTGTTGTTCTTAGAGTTTTATTTTTATATTTCTATTTTCTATTCTTAGCAGTTTGTACTTTGCATTTACGCGTTTTATTTCAGAAGCACTGTTGGCTCGGTTAAGTTGCTCGTTGCAGTGAGTCTATTTTGATGCATTGGTTCTTAGAACTTGTTTACGTCATACAGGCTTGCGCCTCCTGTAAGAATCTGCATTGTTTTCTAGATAAAAGTAGAGATTTCACGACATTATACTTCTGCATCAAGGGTTTGACAAGGCTAAAAGCCAGAAAATTGCGCTATCTCGTCACTGCAATGTATGCCCTTTGTCAAATGTTTAGAGCCAGGGGGTCTACTTCTGACCCATATTATGTGGCTCGTAATGCCTTCCCAGCTTTCCAAATTTGATGAAGGCAAGAGGATGTTTCGTCATATCCTCTCGAATGGCTAGGACTTTCACTATTGTTAAAGAAGTCATAATTTACGTCTTAAAAGCAAACCCTCTGGGCTCTAAACTTTTGACTAAAGCTGCACGTACGTATCCAGACGGGCACTGTTCTGTGTCATGCACACGCATTAGCACCCTTCTGTCTCAATGGGCGCCCGATCAGACTCCACAGGAAGGAGGGAGGATGAAGCAGTGGAGTATTTTACCAGGATAGAAAACCAGCCTATAAATGAAGTGGCGCCGATATGCACCGGGCCTTGCAGCGTCACTTGCAGGTAGGCGGGATATTTTAGCGACGTATAATTATGAGGAAAAATAAATAACACTCATTTTTATGTAATTGTCAATGATTCACATAAAAGCACAAGTGAAACGAAACACGAGAGCTGTCAATCTAACTAAAGATGGAATAATCTACTTCTGTGCCGGTCGTCTGGCTCGTCCGTGGGAAGGCCGTGGTGTCTGGATGTCTCACACTACGGGAATTAGAATTCACATTTGCGACGACAGCACAGCACACGATGGTCTTTTTTATGAGGACTTGTACGCTGCGTGGACAAGAGTTCAGGGTAAACAGCAATGTGTGCTTCAGAGTACGCCTTATGTTTTCAGGTTGTACCTTTCTTTATTTTTCGCAAGGTATTGAGAACAAGGAAGCATAATAACTAGGTCGACCTCTTAGTTTTGTTTCAGTAAATGCTACCCTATCTTTTGCTGTCTAGGCCGTCTGATGAAAGCTGCTGGCCCAGCACCACAAAATTGCGCTTGCAGTATGCCTGCACGATTTGCACATGGTAGTTCATGCCTGGACTGAAAGAACTCCCAGGGCGCATATCAACTTCCCAGCATTTTGTTAGAATGTTCTTTGGTGGAGAATGCGTTCTCTGACGTTTGTCTCGTTATTGTTGTTGGCCGTTTGGGCAAAAGCATGTACTGAACAGCACCGTGATCGGTGCAAATAAACATATTTTTGTAATTAAGCGTGGGCTCTGAGTATTAATTTCACATTTGTCTTTGATTCTGCGCAGCGTTCGAATTACATAATGCTTGACCGGTGGCGGAAAGTCTGAGGGGCGGCGCGCACTCAGACTCGTGGTTAACACTTCGTCAGCTGCATCCTCCCGGAAACATGGTGAATCCAGAAGGTCAGGCGCGTGTTTTTTTTTTTTTTCTTTATTATGGTGAACAAGGTAAGGGTGTTGTATTCTTGACTTTCTGTACGTATATTTCTTTTCTGAAGCACTCTTTAGACAAAGATGGCGACGTGCGTCATGGTTCCTAAGGTATTGCACACCGAAAGGCAGCATACTTTCCACAATGTCAAGCACAATCCTTCCCGTATAAGCGGGTGAAAATGAAATATATAAAACTTGTTAGTTTTTATGAAGAATAAACAGGTCAAATCAAAGATATACGTAAGTAGTATGTCTAAAGGGTGCTTGAAGTAAGCATGACATTGCTGCACCTTTGTTGTTTAATTTTTTTTTTACCCGAAAGCATTGCGACCACCACGTCGGGAAAAATTCCAATGATACGCTTAAGTCTGCTCAAGTGCACTAATTTCGAAAGCATTTTACTTACCACTGCCAATTATGTTGCTGCATGTTAGTTTATTACGCATGTTGTGCTCTCGCTCTTACTATAATGTCCAAGATATGTCTCGAAAGGTCTTAAAGCACATATCGTATAACTCTTCAGGAGGAAATAAAGCAATTCAATGTAATTGAACTCTTTCACTCGTTAATCAATTCAATAATTAAGAAATTCATCACGTCGGTTAAATTTCCGGTCAATGTGGGGATTAAGCGACTCGCTGATTCAATTATCTATATATAATTTAGTCGCTTAATTAATTACACATTTCTAATTTGGTGACTTGATTGAATTTACTAAATGGCTGTTAATCAATTCAGCTTTAACCTGATAATTCGACTCGAAGTAGTTGCCGCTTAATTTGTAAACTAATTTAATAAACGAACTAATTTGGTCGACTAATAAATTATCAGACGGGTAATACTTCAGTTGTCTTTTGTATTTATTAATACTAGAACATAATGGATGATTGAAAATTCAGTGGACTCACTCTGATGACACGCTCTAGGCTCGGTCCACTCCACCCATTAGCCAAGAAATGCTTTCGTCTCAGAAAACAGTCCAGTGGCGTCGGCGTCGACCTTTTGGAGCCTTGTAACCTCGTAGCATCACGAGCATGTTTAACTCAAAAACGTTGCTACCACCACGTAGGAACAAACATACTGGAGCCATCGAGGTCGAGCGTTTGAAGCCTCCCACTCTCGAAATATGCATAACCAGCAGTACTCTGCAGATGGTACTTGGGTAGAGATTGAGCACTGAACAGCGAGAGATGCAATGGCACTCCGGCGCCCATTGCTCTCTTATTTATGTAAGTCGCCGGATGTGTCCGCGGGTTGTGAGGCCCTGTGAGATCAGGTGGCATAGTTGTGTTCGAAGCAGTCGGTTACTCGTGCAGCTCCTTACATTTAGAAGCCTGAGATCGAAATCGAACCGACCGGGACTTTCACACCTCTTTCCCTCCTGGAACCCTCGCAGTCTAAAAAAATCCCGAGCATACGTCTAACAGATAGCAGAGGGATGTGACCATACGAGGATTGTGGTCACATCGAGCTCAAACTCATCACCTAAAAAAGAAAAACCGAAGACTACCAGACATCGCCTATGGTCTACGCAAAGTAATAGAAAATTTGCAGAGCGCAATTATTCCAAAACGATCAATCATGTGGTCTCCACCACTTCGTCAAATAAGCGTTCATAAAATCATGTAGCATGCTCTAGAAAAACTGCGCCGGGCCCTCTGAGCAGCCCGAACCGCTTTAATGTCCTTTTAATGATTTCTTTTTTTTTTTTTTTTTTTTTATTGCGAAAGCAATACTGCTCTAGGTTTCGAGCCTTCAGCGTAGCGCGGCGGTAGCCACGTACGTCTTGCCCACGTGACGCTGTGACGTCACACCCCACGTGACACTAGGGTGAGAGCTGGGCTACCAACTCAAGGGGTCGGGGTAGCGCGGCGGTAGCCAAGGCTTACTCACGTGACGCTGCGACGTCACACTCCACATGACACAAAAGCGAGAGATGGGCTTTCAACTCAAGCGGAAGGCGTGGCGCGGTCGGAGCCGCGGCTCGGTTGGCAGGAGCTGCAACTTGGGTCTCTCGTTTCACATGGGACGGTTATGTCATAATCAGCCTGCTAGGACCCTGGCATTCACATTACCCTTATAGGCCACTAAGGCGCGTTCATACGGCTTGGTTAAAGCGGGGCTTTATATGTGGGCTGAGGAAGAAGAAAAAAAGAAGAAGAAGAACGCTCGGTCACCCACAGCTTGTGGTTTCGCTCAATATTTGGTTCAGCAGCGTTGAACTCTTGTAATTTCTTTTTTAGCGCATTTCATGCAGACCAGATAGCGCAATTCAATACTTGTTTGCGCGGCACTCGTCTTTTCCCCCTTGGCTTTGTGTAAGTCGTCAGCAACAGCGTTCGAGTTTATGCTATCAACCCTTGTATTGAAAACACAACACGTGATAGCGTGCGAAAGTAACTGCCTTCCCTGTCTCGAAGCGCTGGTCGCGCCGTTCACCGACATCAATTGCCCATTAACGACTTTATCGGTTCACCGTCGCGAAATCCACCCGAAAGGAGCATTGCCGGCGTAATCACTTTTTCTTCGATATTTCCTTCTTTAATGTTGGTGCTTTGTTATTTTTCTGCTTTATGTGTTTTCCCTTTATGCTGTTTCCATCGCCAGTTCACTTTTTCGAAAATGTAATTCGGTGGCTTTAGTGGAGAAAAACTCGTTTTCCTTGAGGCACTTGGATTTCGGCAGATCCACATTCTCTGCTTTAAACCTATCATCGTCCCAGTAATTTTGATCATATTTCCCGCGCAAGGAAAATGAAAAACAAAACAATAAAGCTCTGTGCTGGCACGAATAATACAGATTTTACGTACGAAATAATACGGGGAACAAAACGATATCGAGGGTCTCAGATGTGATGTCATGCATAAAAGGGGAACTTTTTTTCTCCCGTAGACCTCCCGCTAGTAACGTTTTTTTTTTTTCTAATCTTCGTTAAAAGTCTAAACAGCAGTTGCATAGCATTTTATATGCACACTCGCGAAGAAAGACAAATCAGATTTATGATTCAGATTTCCAACAGATAAACAAGTCTGTTCTAACACGAAGCGTACTTGAAGTTTTTTAAGCTTCTAATTCCCATTTACGAACACCATAAATTGGTAATTGCAATACTCTATTATTTGCTTAGTTTCATTTACTACTGGCTACCTTTAGTTGCGTTCTTCGACAGTTGAGCTCATGCGAATGGTGAAGTTCTGCCCTGACGCTGGTTGCTCATGGACTTTTGTAAATCTCAGTCGAAAGCAATACGTGCCGTTTAGTACATAAACCAGATTCTAGAGAGTTAACAACGGCCCACAGTTTGTTTCGAGCGCGGTATTAATTAAGTACCTTGAGGACAATAGTATCGCGCTAATGCCGCATGTACCGAATAAGCAAGTAGTCGAAAAATAAATTCCATAGCAACACAGAAAGCCGACTTAGTCGTTAGGGCATTTTATGGAAACCGTGCGCAACACAGCGTCCCGCCTCCTTGTCCGCTGTGTTTTGCGCTGTTTGTACTAAATTGTAGAGCAGTATTTATAAATTATTTACATCCGTTTCTGAATAAATATGGTACAATAAGCGTTCGTGCAGCCTTATGTATTCTGCGGATGATATAGCGCCAATTGTATAGACTGCCGAGGCCGTACGTTCGGAAAATAAGCAAGTTTGATAGTAGCATTTCCTCGTATCTCGCGCGATTTCATTCTCCTTTAGACATGGGGCTCTTTATTGAATTAAGCTGCCATTTAGTCAATAAAAACAGATTATTAATTTCACAGCCACCATATAATATTCGTACATAACATTTCAGGTTTTTTTTTTTTTCTCTCATGCGACAGCATATACGTCTCAATTGCACAAGAGTCGGTGGCGGCAGCGTTCATAACACGACATTAGCCAGCCTCTGGCAGGTGGTGCTTTGCCGGTAACATATAATGTAGTTACGGAAGTGGCCATGTCATCTCGCAACTACCACCTGCTCACGATGGGGACCGGACAGACACGTAGATAGACAACGAATTTTCTAAAGAGTAGATTGCAGCCGCCTGCGACTAGCAATTGAAATAATCTAATGCGAAATCATTACAAGCCCCATTACGAGAGAAACCCAGCGTTGCTCAGAGTGGCGTCATACGACTACCTGCCAACCACCACGTGTCTCAGTTAAGTTTCATCACTTCTTCTGTGGGAAACCTGCAGAGTCCCTCTAAAGGTGCGAAATGTCTAGGATGTTTTTGGGAGATGGTAGTTGGCGGGGAGATATGACCGAGCATGGAATTCTCGGCGGCTTGAGTAACGCACGAGACCGCATGTGAGGGGAGAATTTGCAGAAACTACCAATTTTGTCAGCACATTGCATTGTGAGTCGGACACGTGCTACCAGACCATTCAGACACGTTCGCAGGAATTGGTTAAAACTGGACTTGTAGTCTATGTCGCAGCTCCCAACTTGGGTAGCATAGATCACGTACTGTTCGCGAGTCTCCCTATGGAAGGGACGAGATCGGGCCGTGATTGTCCGGCCGTGCCATAACTTAGCGCTAGACAGAATAACGAAATTTACCGTATACTTCGATAACACATTGTGATTCTAACGATTCACAGTCCTATTCGCACTCATTGTAATTCTCACGTTACAGCGGTAAAAGATCCGTTCACCAAAAAATCCCGTGTCGGCGTTGGCGTCGGGGCTGTGAACGAAAAATCATGAGCATGGCACTGGCAGGTGGTATACCTGGTAGCTATCATATGGCCGAACACTGATTCTTCGATTGCTTGTGCGACTTAAAGGGTGCAATCAGAAAGTTGGCAAGAGCTACCAATTTGTGTTGCGCATTTGAGGGGGGAAGGTGGAATAAGAATCAACCTTCTAGAGCTCTTGGAAGCCGAGTAAGGCACGCTGCTCCTAGGCCAGGCAGGAACTTTCATACGGCTTGTCTAAAGCGGAGCTTTATGCGCTGGGCGGTCGCATACGCTGTCGCGTTGTAGCGTCAAAGGCGGAGCTTAAGTGTCCTCTTAGTTTTTCAACGTAGCACGGCTCAGCACTTGTTATTATTATTATTTATTGTTTAAGAGCGTAACGTAACGGAAAGTAGTGTAAAGCTTTCGAATGCCGGAAATTAAGTGCAGAGAGTTTAGACATCGAAATTAGAAGAAGTTGAACTGCAACGGGGAGTTCAGCAAATCGATATGCCTTCTTTGAGCAGCAAATAAAAGACAATGTGCCAAATAACTATGCTTTTGTTGAATACCACTTAAAAGCTTCTAAAGTATTGGTTAAAAAAATACTACATTGTTGTCAGCTTGTTAAGGAGGATTTCGCTCATTTTGAAAAAAGCTCTTGAAATTTTATCTTCATATTACAGAAGTTCTAAACTTTCTTATAGAAGTCATTCTGGTTACGTAAGCCGCATTAACCTAAAAGCGTAAATTGGTGCAACACTTATTTTTCATATTGGTCCTAAAGCACACAAAATGGGGAGTATGCACTTACTAAGTACTGTAGCGTGATGAGTTCGACTTTAACACTGGGCAATCAGAATTCGGAGCAGTAGTTGCCACTTCGTGTGCAACCTCAAATAGAAACATTTTTTTTTTCTTCTGAGCTAGCTGCTGGGAGATTACGCATGATGAAGTGCATTGCGCTGAATAAAAAAAAAAACGACGCCTGCGCGTAATTTTTTTAGGAACTTTTTATCCGAGCGGTTTCGGTAGATATACTAGCATGTCCGTATTCAAAACTAAAAACCAGTGGAGCAGGTTGGTCAAAGCTTGCAATGAAATAGGTTCACATGACTATGTAATTCTGCAGTATATACGCCACGCATGCTTCATTTCATTTTTGGAATGAGCCATTTTCAAATTACTACATACTGTCACATATTGTGTGAAACGTTACAGCGGAACTTCCTCGCTTGACAGTTTTTCACGCTATGCCAAACGCCTGATTTTGTAGGAATTATATAAATATTTATTTTTAATTTTTTGGCTATGCCAACAAGAACTGACTGGCAGCAGCTGTACTCATATCATCGTTTTGACTGATGAGAAAAAAAGATGTATACAACAGACACCAGCCAGTGCGTAGGACCTGCCATCTACCGCCCCAGTTTAGAACGAGGTCAGAAGGCGCGAATATTCCTCTAGAGACGGCGCTTTCGGCGATTCAGTAGATTGCGCACGAAAACCTTTTCCACTCGGTGATTTTGCCGACTTTCTAGTAGACCACTTCGGAGACATCCCCTGTATGATTTTGAGGGCTAGTTTAATATCTACGTGATAGAATCTGCAAACTGCAGTAGAATGCTGCAGTGTTGAGAAAAAGGGATACACAAAGAATAGTGATACTAAATTTTCAAGAGTTTTTCTTTATGATAGCCTACTTGCTCTATTAATAACTGGTACGGATGAGCTGGCACGGTATCTGTTTAGAGGTGTCAATGTCAAATGTACTGCCTATTTAGACATAACAAAATCAAAAGCCGATTATGTGGCAACTTGTGAAGTACTATCCAAGGTCCCCTTGCTTTCACGGACAGAAAGCGATAGGCGTCCATTGGCATGGTGCCCTGAAATAAAAAAAAAATAAAAAAAATAACAAAATATCAATGACATTCAAGCCGTGTACACGCGAGAACGTTACTGACCTAGCTACATGATTATGTTATTGCCAATTTAAAGAAAGACGTAGCCATTGAGGCTCGTTTCTGATTGAGTTGTCTGCGAAGAGGCTATTGTTTTTAACGTATACTTATCACATAGCATTGCCAGTAGCCATCGACATTCGTTTCAGATAATTACTAGCTAAATAGGTCCATTATATGTTTGTCGACAGCGAAGTGGGCCCTTACACGCAACCTTCCAGGGGCGCCTTCGCGAATTTTTGAGCTTGTGAAGCTTTTCAACGGGAACAGCAAGGGTGTCGTTTGTTCGATTCCCGTCTCATCCTTCCCTGTGAGAGCAGAAGCCCCCATTGGCGGCTCGTTCTAAGTCGATCATGCCATCTGGCCTCGGAACGATCCAAAATCCGCCGATCATTACGTCCGGCGACTTTCATGATCGGAGAAGAACTGACTTGCCATTGTACCTCCGACTCTATCAGCGCCCGGCCAGATCATCGGCCAATTACTACTCCTAGAAGGAAGCTTGTGCATAGCGCTTCCAGGCTGCGGCACCGTCGTTCGTCTGCTTGCCCTATAACGTGGCGCCGCTGGGCCTGAGTAAAGATCCTCTTTTCAAGGAGCAGGCACACAGCGCCCGTGGCACTATGCAGTTACTTCAACATAAACAGAGGGTTATTTTAGCTGGCAGGTTTTATGCTGCTTCGCTGCAGAAAGCTGGACGTTGGCAGTCTGAGCGAAAAACCGCGATCGTGGCTATTGATGATGATAAATGGCGGGTGGAATGGTGTACTTCAACAGCGCATGCTACACACGGGCAGAATATAAGAAAAACAGACACACGAGCGCTGAACCGCTACCTGATTTGAGAAGGGCGCCAACCACTAAATATATACCCTCAATCAACCGCCCAGTAGGGCAAAACCAGAATCACAAGCCAACCACTAAATATATACCCTCAATCAACCGCCCAGTAGGGCAAAACCAGAATCACAACACGTAACAGGTGTCAAGCCACAAGCGATATAAATGTATATGTTAAAATGTTAAGCATACAGCAAGCAGCGAACCAAGACCAAGTGTCCAGGTGATATGGGCGGCTACGAAAATGATCGCGGGTTGTGCGATGTCACGGGTCCACTCGACATCGAGAAAGTTCAATGTAGCTCCTTACGGCAGGTGAGATGGGACTCTTACCCGGTGAACTTAGATCTCGACTCAGGCGCTCTACAACTAGGGCATGCAAGCAAGCTCGTACAGCTTGCTCAAAGCAATGCTGTATATCTCTATACGCCTTGTGTTCTTTCACCAAATGTGTTAGTTCACATTTGCATGCTAAAGACTATGCGGGAGAAAACAGAGGAACGAATTCAGGGATAAGTGATTAGGCGAGTAGCAAAGTGCATGTTAGTGAGGGGTGGCTGTATACGAGTGTGAGGATGTGCCGAGGGAGCCGCAGAGGGAAGCCATTACTTATACTGAGTCATAGCTATAAAGGCGAACCTTAAGTGTCGCCGAATTTTTATTTCATGCAGTCACGCTCTTGGCTGTTCGTGCTCATTATCAGCGACCGGACCACGCATACTAGAGGACAAGGGCCTCTTCAAGTTTCACCAATAAAGCGGTCCCGTGTCCCCTGGGGCCTCAAAGTCCACGGAAACTTCCTAATTTCATTCTGCACCCCTAACCGTCTTCTGCCCCCTGCCCTTGCCCTAAACGATCTTTGCTTATCTTTCCTGCTGAGCCCAGTTCTTGACGTCTGTTGTTATGCTACTGTTATTGCCGAAACAGTTCATGCCACGTGGCTCGTAAAAGTGCCCGTGTCTGCTTAGAAAGAAAAGTGACCTTGTTGCGTCAGTTTAGGTGCCTCTAATTTGTGGTCGTGAGTAAAACGAATAATATCAGAAATCATTATGGTCGCAATATTTCACCCTGGCAATGGCACAATGGTATTTATTTTCCCATTGCCGCCCTTATAAATAAATCACACACTAATCCATGTTCACCCGTGATGAGTTTTAACTCAGTACGTTTAGTAACAGACTACGTTTAGTAACATAATTGTTCTCTGCTGTGAATGAGTTCATTTTAATGAGAAAGCATTTCTTTGCTCATGAGTGCCGTAACCAGAACGCATCGGCAGAGTGTGTGGACAGAGCCTGTCATCAGAGCTTGTACGCGAGAATGTTCTATTATGCATGGCATGGGTAATTTGTACAACAGCAAAACATTTGACATCCAATCTATATAGAGACTGGCCAACTCGATGCTGACTTCCAAATATAGATAGGCCACCACCGAAATTCGGCCCTGGGACCACCGAAATTTGCCCGCGTAAGAATTTGAATTTGACAACAATTGATGTGCTCCTATTTAGAGTATAGCCATTCAAGTGCTGACCTGCAAATTTAGGTGAGTCACCCACTGACAACTGCAAGTTACCGAGTGTCCATAAAGTGAACAAGATATTTCATAGTCTCGTCAAAGCTGAGTTAATGTGTGCTGTGGCAATTAGTCTTGAGGAATGTATCTGCCGTGAAGTTTGATTTTTTCACACCCTCTTGAGATAAACACGCTTAATTCTCAAGCCTCACTGCTACAGCATGCAGTATTTCTGGCTGTGACGATGTCTTGAACAGCCACGCTAGTTGCATGCGCTCTCAACAGATTGTACTACCTAATTCTAGTATAGCAGGGACGACCTCAAATTTTAGGTGGGTCAACCCCGAAATTTGACCTCGCCCGAATTTGACTAAAATTGTGGAACCTAAATAGAGTACGAACAACTCATAAACCGACTTGAAAATTTAGATGGGTTGCCCCAAAATGTGGCCCCCTCACTTCCTAAATTTTACGTCGTCCGAATTTACCAACAGCAACGGGAACTAAGCAACGGTACTGAGCCACAAATGGCAGATTTTATTACGCAACCAGGCACTGAATTGGCAATGCTTAAGTATTTCTGCACAAGTACACCACTGCAATTGGTTCAGTTATATGATCATACCAAAAAGGAGTGCAACATTTGT
This sequence comes from Amblyomma maculatum, assembly GCF_055883805.1. Taxonomy (NCBI): domain Eukaryota; kingdom Metazoa; phylum Arthropoda; class Arachnida; order Ixodida; family Ixodidae; genus Amblyomma; species Amblyomma maculatum. The sequence goes on along the minus strand of NC_139347.1, from coordinate 47,518,824 downwards.
GAGCTCAGTTTGGAGAATTCCGCAGGAACGATAGCATTGTTAGAGCAAATTAGTTAAGCATTACTGCTGACCGCCACTGTCTACCGCTACCGCGCGTGCGTTAGTATGCACGCGCAGACTACACTGATGATGGCAGATGACGCCACGTTCCCGTCAAATGCCGGCCTATTCATCAGGAAGGGGCCAATCAGTGCGTGTGCGGCTGTCAGCGCTCGGTAGCGGTAGAAAGTAGCAGTCAGCGGTAGTAACAAAAAAAAAATGAACAAGAAGTTTCTGCTCACGTAATACCCCTCACCAGGGCCATTTGAGGTTCTGAAAGTAATTAATTAAATGCGTTGATCGAAGCTATTTGAAGGTTTAAGCTTTCATTACATGAGTCAAGAAAGTAAGTTCGTCATAACGGAGGCAAGCGGAAGAGTTACGCTACCTCTTGAGAGACGCCCAGCTCCAAGCGGAATAATTGCGCAAGCCTGGCGACCTTGTACTTCAGTTGGAATAATGCCAGCCGCATCCCGGCGCAGTTACGCGGTCGAATGCCAAAAGGCACGTGTGCTGATTTCGTAAGCGCCGACGTGTTTTCTCACGAAAGCCTTTGAATCGAGCATGTCTGTTACAAAATAGACTCGTTTTATGTACTACCATTCAGTATTTTATAAAATACACTCTTACTCTATAATAAAACAGCGGCAGAATTAAAACTTGCTCCTCCGAGGTGGGGAACAATCTTCTTATAATTGTGCTGTTGCGTTTATGCCAGCGTGAGAAAATTCTGCAAAGCGAATGTTATGATCTTTCTTTTATCGATATTAGAAAGTCATATACCTTGTACTTCTCTTCCGTATCACCATCATGAATATTAAAAGAAAACTCTCTCATGTTGCGACGACTGCTGCCTCTACTATACGATTGATTGAAATGACCTCTGAAATGCCTGCACTGACTATACATGAAATGTGTGTTGTACATATATCCTTGTATATCCTGCTCTCATAAATATCTATTTACAGACAACCACATTTTTCTGTGTTACTCACCATCAACCCCATATAGGAATCCAAATCTCTGAAATATCTTGTCTGATATGACTTTTATGGTCAGGTCATTACAAATTAATAAGATGAAACAAAAACAGAACCGTGTTGATGGGTGTTGTCCGCCGGTTATCGGTATTATTGTTCTCTTCTTATGTTCGCTATTTATGCTGCAAGCCTCTCATTCCGTAACAAATAATCAAGCTTGAGAAAACCGCTGTCGCATTCTGTGAAGAGCCCTTATCCATATTTTTATTTGGAATCTATTTGGTTATCTGACAGCGGCCGTAGCTGTGGTCTCTAAGCGTCCTTGGGAAGTGACTGCATAATTGGCCCTTTGGTGAATTACCCTTGTGATTGGCTGCAACCACAGTCAATTATTTGCCGGTGCACACAGCCAGTGATAAAAGCTGTGATTGGTCGTTTACTACTTTCGTATGAAGCTGCCGCAAGCCCATGTCATACATAATGAAATGGGTATCATTTTAAATGGCTTCCTCTAGAATACATCTTTGGTTGTTTAATACTTAATCCACAGCACGCTTTGTCTGCAGATCTGGCGTTGCGAAAACGTAGTTTAGTGAATTTCTCATTGAATTTTCACATTCAAGAAGCTACAAATGATTATGCAATATTTGCACTATATATCCAGAACTGATTAAATTGTTTTGACATTCGATTAAGGGCAATATTTTCATGACCGATGTAAGAAATTTACTTTGTCTTTATTTTTTTTTTAAGAGAAACCAATAAGAACAAATAAAACGCTCCTCGCACAACAGACGGAACATTTTCGCCACGTAAAAGAGGAAGGAACGAGAGTGAGTTCCACCAATTGTCGGTATTTATTTTAGGCAGATATTGCAATAAACGAATGCTCTCTGTATACATACCCAGATCAAAACGCAGTAAACACATGCGGTAGTAACCGCTAGGGTGTCGTTGTGGTCTAGTTGGTTTAACATTGCTAGAAAGGGGAACAGCGCAAAAACGGGACGAAGAGAGGAACGCCTGTTTTGCGCTGTTCCTCTTTCTAGTAATAACAACTACATTCACATCAATATTTATTAGAAAGCTCATGTTCTTTCAATTCTAAATTGAAATATGGTCTTCATAAATAAAACGTAATCACGCACCTGTCAGGATCAAACACCAGATGATCAGGCCAGAAGCGTTGGTTCATATGAATGAGGTACTTGGCAATGCTGAAGCACGTTCCAGCTTTAAACTGGATGCCGTTGTATTCAAAGTGATCTTTTACGTGCCCTGTGATGGACATGAATAACGGACCAAAATAGTTATCCCTCTCATACATATGATTCCTTTCACCTGCCTTAACGTTGTAAATAGAGCATTTTTTTTATGAAGCGATGTACATATCAACTCGACAAGCATTAATTAAGGAATGGATCGATGTTACGCTGTTTAATGCTTAGGAAAACGCATAAGAGGGGTGCTTAGTTACTAAAAAGTAAAATTCATATTATAATTTTATGATGCACAGTAAATGTAAGCGGCAAGAACGCGGGCTCTATACGCAATCAACTTTATCACAGTGATTGACAGCTGTGGACAAGGTTCAATTTAGTAGTTGCAATAAATTCATATTTAAGTGAAAAGATGAATGAAATGCAAACCGGCGTCAATATTTCATACAGATGAGGGTTCTGGGAAAATGATGCTGTGTTGATGTAGGTTGGGGAAAGTGTTGGTCTCGAGCTATCTTCATTCCCGCGTTTCCTGTGAATTTAGCCCCTTGTGTGGAGGAGGGTAAATCCGACATTGTCCGCGTAGGTTGAAGTCGCGTGCCCTAAGCCGCGGGGACAGGAAGGCTGGTTGCGAGATCAGGGATGGTGGCCGCTCGGTTTGTGTGACCTCGAGCTAACCTTTCCACGACCTGATTACAGTCCACACCGGAGCCTCCCGGGACCCAAGTGATCTAATTGCAGCCAATGGATTAGTTTGGAGTGAGCTAATTTTGTTGGTATTCTGCTGCAAGAAGGAGCCGACACGGCGCTTGGGAGTCAGTGATTACGTGAAGTTCTCAGTTTTTCGCGTATCCTTAGGAAGCGGCCGGCAAATGGCTGGAGACACTGCCTGTCTCTGTCTGATTGATCGGCAGGTTGTGTGGCCTCCGGAGGCTAGATGAAATCGGTCATATTGGCACCGCTTTCCAATCGGATGATTCCTTCAAGACAGGAGGGAGCGGTGGGATTCGAAGCCAGTACTCCAGACATTGAGGCGAGACACACTTATGCCAGGCAAATGTTGAAGGAGGGCTTTATATCTATATTGCATGGACTCTCAAACAATGTGGAAATATGCTTATTAGTATATGCGAGGTAAAATAAGCACAAATAAAGGTCGGTTATCTTAAGCCTGTTAGAGATACATCACTGCTGTCAGCACAGGTGGATTGTGCAGCAATAGGATAATATGGACTGGATAGAGTTCAGTGATTAATCAATTAATTAACTAAAGACTCTACTCAACTTTTTTATTTCTTATTTTATTGCCAACAATATGTGAAGAAAATGAATGCCGTCCACATAAAAGCTGAGTCTAGTTTTAACATTTCCTTTCTTGGCAAAGCAGTTCAAAATATTTCACGTCAAAAATACGCATTTTATCTCGCAAAGCCGGCTTCAAGAAATGTATATTCTTAAAATGGGGCCAGGAACTGGACTCTCCTTAATAATCGAACCCACCGGATAGCTTGGATCCCGAGTAAGGCATACTACTCCTGGGCCACGCGAACCCGTCTCGCCAGCTTTAGTAATGATGTTATTAATGCTAATATTGTTATTAATGTGATAGCTTAGGTTTTTGGTAATGCGTTTATCTGAAATAAGAGGTGCATAATTTAAGAGACTAGTCGTTAATCAAGCAAAGAAGTGCATGTAATACCGGCGCCAAATAACTGCGAACAGCGGAACGAGTTGAAAAGGTATAGATCAGGCAGTCTGCCTGCAGAGATAGGTGTGCTTATCCGGTTTGCTATATATTTGCTTCTGTTTTCTTTTTCGTTCGTTTTCTCGTTTTGCCAATTAGGTGCTATGTTCATTCATTAAGGAGACTGCGGCTTGCGCAACGCTTTTTCGCATCTGCTGTTGGCCGGGTGCACGATGCAAGCGCTGTTACTTCTCTTGGCTAAAGCGCTTTGATTTTGGCTTCCGCATCACACACGCTGTTGGGGCTTTTTACTAAAAAATGATATAATAGGAAACAATTTATTTCTTCCAGTTATTTACCCGCATCTATAAAGTGAATGAAAACAACGTCTCATAAAAGCATGGCTAAGATTTTAAGCGCCGATTTAATATATGTGATAAGGCCGAACAAACATTTCTATGAGCGTCATGCCCATCCTGGATGCGGTTATGATATTGTAAACATGTTGCCAATGTTGCTATCATTCCCCTAACGTAATACAAAACACCTTAGCGATTTAGGATACATACTAAGTATGTAACATTGTTTAAAAAGATACTAAGATTAGGCTTTGAGGGGTACATGTAGTTAAGAACAAATCTCAAAAAGAATCCTGAGTCTAATTTTATTTCTAAAAGGATAAGTTGACCAGTGTGGCTCACTTTTAACTTCCTGTTTGACCATGGTTGCTCTTTATATGAAGGCTTTTAATGATCATGAGAGAAGAGTGAAAGGACCAATGGCAAATGTTTCTATGTGACATATGAACTAATAATCCTGACGTATAAGCCGAATCAAAGTGGCCGCAGGAAAAAAAAAGTTCTTTAATACATTATTATATTTGAATTCAAGAATTTTTTTTTCAGCCCACAAAAAAGTAGTCTTCGTAACGATGGTTTAAGAAATAGGCGTAAAAGGGAAATAAGTTTTTCTAGTTTTTTGTTAGAAAGCTTTGCATTTTCTGCTTTGCTTTTTGCGCATCTTTGCACCACGCACCGATTTATAGATATTTAGTCAATCCATATGGCAAAATTAAGCCATTTAACATAATCAATGCTCCTTTAATCCAGTGCTGCAGATTAATAATATTTTTTTCTAAACCCCGATCAGTAAGAAAATCAATCGCATGAGCGCTAAAATATTAAGAGTACTGCCCGTTTCCACCAACTTCGATGTTACAGCAGAGGTTATCAGGAGAAAAGTTTTTATTGAAATATCCCATCGCTGCACATCGTCTTACAGAACGCGCTTATGTTTTGTGTAACGCTGATTAAGCGGTGTTAACATTATAACCTGTGAAACACAATCCAAGGGCCTCTTGCAGGTGCAGAAAGAAGGCAGTACGCTTCCATTTCCATGCTGCCCTAAAAGAAGAAAACGCACAAGAAGATTAGGCACAGTACTAACAGAGGAAAAATACTACTTATTAGGGAAGCGCAAAATTATTCACATCCCCTTATAGTTTAGGTCCTTATGGGTGTATTTTGTGGATTTTGGTGATTAGTGCTTAACTTACTTAGTAAACAGTTCATTTTGAACAACACCGCTGATGATAAAATAGTTTAAAGTTCCGTTTAACAATAACTTTTACATTGACAAAATTGCTTAGTCCACCTTAATTAAGTCCTCAACAAAATGCCGCACACATTATTAGCAATCGTAGGGGACAGGTGATATCCTATGCCAAGGCAACTTCGTAGATCATTTCTGCGCTACCGCAGTTTTTAGTTTAGCTGTAAATTTTTTTTCGCAGGTTTACTCTGGAAAAAGCTTAGACCTTCACGACAAAGACAGAAATAACTTTTATGATAGTTGACAATAAATTAATAATGCGGATTACATCCTCTTACTTGCTTTTTTTTTAACTCGCCCAACATTTCGCTCTTCTTAATAAGTGAACAATTTCGGAGACCGCTAGTGGGAGCTGTTTTCCCTTACCTTCTGGGAGACACCAAGTTCCAGGCTGTACTTTTGGAGCAGTCTTGCCACTGTGTACTTGATTTCAAATATTGCTAGCCGTTTTCCGACACAGCTTCGTGGACCGATGCCGAAAGGCACATGCGCTATTTTCTTTACGTCACTGGCGTTCTGGGGAGAAAACCTGACAGGAGAAAGCGATTGCAGAAAGCCAACTCGAGGTAGCTTCTGTTCGTAACTCCTCCAAAATATATCCTCGTTATATCATTAGGGGACTCGAGATCATGACAAGAGGTGTAGGCCACAAGCTGTAGTAACTGCTTAATCATTACTGGCTATTATACACCAACATCTGCCACATGTATGAGGTAAACTGATTGAGAGCGATTGAAGAAACTTATTGAAGATACTTGCAGGGAATGCTTCTTCGATGGCCCCGAAATAAAGATCAAGGTGGCCATGCACAAGCAACGTGATTTGTTTCATGAACATTTTGGCAAAGTTTATAAATTATTTATGAAACTTCAGTGATTTCGATCCTCAAAGCGTACTGTAGAGCACGGGTACGGACGAACACAGTCACTCTTCGACCTCAATGGCGCAAAGTGCGTACGAAAGACAATTTAGAGCACAAATCGAGCCTTGCATGAACAACATTAGAGTTCATTTTGCGGAACGCTTTATCCACGGAAGCCTTCTCGTATGTCGTTACCATTCTCGGCATTTGCCGAATTACTGGACAGCACCATCCAATACAGTCCGTGACACCCCATCTAACCCGGGGCAAGTTCGAGGTCGGCGAAAACTTTTAAGAAAGCTTTAACAGGCCTACTGGAGCCATCCGCAAAGCTTCATTGCATAGATTTTTTGCCATTTTGGCATTTACGGGTAGATATTTTATTCGCCTTTACTGAATTTGATGATATGAAGGCATGCTGCTTGCGATATTCTTTATCAGAACCGATTATGTGATGTACTTTCTTCTTGGCAGCCTCGACCGAAAAGTTCCACGTGCCATTTTAGACTCATAATAGCACATGACAGGAAGGAAGAGCGTATAATGATCGGAAGACAAGTCACCTGGTAACATCTGAAAACCTCGCAAGTCACCATTAGACTTCACACCTATGCACCTTCACAAGCTTCGTTAGTAGAGTTATGGTAAGAATCTTGCTTTCCCACAGGATAGATACCAAGATTAGTGCTGAATATGCCCGTAATGATGCCCAGGCTTCAATGCAGACATTTCTATATCAGCAGTGTCGTTGACCAGGTAACATTCGCTCAGCACCCAAAAATATGAAGACCACTTAAGCACTGCATTCAAGGGTGTGACGAGAAAACGTTAATTGCTTTCACTTGCTGCTTCCTTTGTGGTTGCACGTCCGCGTACATGTTGTTTCTGCTCGATTAATTACCATTCCTACCTTGTGCCTCTAATATATCGCACATTGCTTATTAGCATGCTGTCCTAAGTAACCACGTCTAGCTACCGCAAGCGACCACGCGGTATACATATAAAGACTCGCATTTAAAAATCCATACGAGCGCGCCTGCATGGCCAAGGAACAGCATGTTTGACTCAGCATCCAAGATACGTGCAACGTTGATTCTTGTCCCACCTTTGTACCTCAAATAGGTAACTCCAATTGGCAGCTCACGCAACCCATCCACTAATAAACGCTCATACGTGTCAGTTCCCGTCTACCACCCGCCAGGTTCATGGCCAAGATCAAAATAAAATCAGTCATATAATGATGAGGGACCTTAGCGTGGAGTAGAGCTACCTCTGTTAACATTTTGCAAGCGTTAACTGTGCCATAATTTTTCATATCGCGGTATCCTACCACAACATGATTCATCACGCCATTTTAAGGTTATAACGTTAAACCTCCTTCCTGGAAAAAATGCGGCGTCCACGTTGTGAGCGAAAAACATAACATCGCCGGAGTCGCTGGTAAGGCAAATGGCCGAGCGTTGATAAGCTGATGGGTTTGGTCAGATGGGACACCGCATGTTGTCATAAAGTTACGAAGAGCTGCCAAAAAGGTTTGCTCATTTCAGCTGGAAGGTTGGGACAGATGGGACACCGCATGTTGTCACAAAGTTAGGAGGAGCTGCCAATAAGGTTTGCTCATTTCAGCTGGAAGGTTGGGACAGATGGGATACCTCATGCTGTCACAAAGTTAGGAGGAGCTGCCGATAAGGTTTGCTCATTTCAGCTGGAAGGTTGGGTCAGATGGGACACCGCATGTTGTCAAAAAGTTAGGAGGAGCTGCCAATTAGATTTGCTTTTTTCAGCTGGAATGTTGGGTCAGATAGGACACCGCAGGCTGTCACAAAGTTAGGAGGAGCTGCCAATTAGTTTTGCTCATTTCAGCTGGAGTGTTGGGTCGGGTAGGACACCGCAGGCTGTCACAAAGTTAGGAGGAGCTGCGAATTAGGTTTGCTAATTTCAGCTGGAAGGTTGGGTCAGAAGTTAACCTTCCAGCACTCTTGGAAGGTGAGTAGGCACGCTCTTGCTTGAAAGTGGGACATTACATAATGCCGGGTAGTCACTTACGATCAGCAGCTGCTTTACGTGGTAGCTTAAGGCAGTATGGTAATAAGCAGGGGTAAAAGATTACAGACACAACTGATGTGAATGGTAATTACGCGAGCTGAAACTAATTGTAGGAGAAAGAGAATGCCGGGCGGCCACAGACAGGAACCATTAACTCTGTCGCACTATACCCTTGAAGGCGGAGCTTGTTTGCTCTCCCTTACTCCTCTCCCCATGATTGCTTTCCGTGTCTTGGTAGGAGCTGGTATTTAAAACTGGATGCTCAGCTGTGTACGGAGACATTTATGGGGTAGGTCGCTCTTTTCGAAGAAACGGAATGAAGTAGAAGAAAAAGACACTTGGCGCCGTGTGTGTTTTTTTCTTCTGGTTTGTCCCGTGTATTCGCGTTGAAACAATATAAAAATGCATAATCAACTCGCAAAACTGCCCTTCTACTCAGATTGACCAACTTCTTTATCACTTTGCGTGCAGTTTCACGTGTTGGAGCGCTGAGCCCAACAGTGTTGAGCTTTGCTTTTGTCGGCCGGGTCACTTTCTCTCACAATGCGTTCAAATCTCCGTCAAGCAGATGATATCTTTATTCGGGCCCCAAGTGTGACATCGTTCCTAAGTTCATGCTAGACGCCAGAAGGCGACATTATTATTGACATGTTATAGACATCCTGCCTTCCTTCTGCAGGAAGTTGGTATTGCTATCTAGAAGAAGAGCACCTTCGCCGAATCTCTACACACACACACATGTATATATATATATATATATATATATATATATATATATATATATATATATATATATATATATATATATGGGCCTCCTAAACAGAAGCGCAGCAAGAATTCATGGACAGCAATACGAGCTTGTGTTCTTTAGTAGAACTTCTGCACTGAAGTAAACGAGAATTGCATCTGTAACACTCTACCAGACAGAAAAAGAAACAGTAATAGATCACATTCATGCTTATGCATAAGCAGCGACTGTGAGAGCGCCCTGCACCCTCAATGCTTTCGTGGATACTAATTTGGTATGCTTCGTCAGTGGGAAATGAGAATTTGCCGACTACTTAAGGTGTATGCGTTGTGTTATATGCCGCCTAAGATGCTAGATTAATTGCACTTTATTTTTTTTTTACGGACAAAGAAATGCGAAGTACGTTCTCTGGTACACATGGCCTTCCTTTCACCGAATGTCATCACTGGAAACATTGACGTTAGCTCTCTGACCAGCAGTAAGGTTGATGATTAAACCCCTGAGCGCTAGCGATCACATTCCATTGACAGTTCACTCTTACACAGTTCACAGTTCACAGTTAGCCTTAGTCTTTTATAAGCGCCGTACTGAATACTGTAACCAATTGGTTTAAAAACGAAGTGAGAGTATAAGTGCATAAGGGCACAGACTATAAATAAATATAATTGGTATAATTGGTATAAAATATTGGTATAAATAAAAACAAGATGCAACAAGCACTAAAACCTTAGGAGCTTTGATACTTCATTAAAATAGACGCTTCGGTTCCTCCCTACCGCAAAGCAGCACGCGCTTGCGTAGTTGCAAGATCTTCAAGATTGTCAAGTGCGTACCGTTCCTGAGGCAGTGAACGAGGCGAGCTCGTTTTTAGGAAACAGGAAAAGAAAATTAGTTACGCATCGTCTCCAAGTTGTCTATTAATTTGACAAGTAGCAGCAGCGGTCGTTTTCATCATGGGCGATTATCCTCTACAGAAATGCTAATTTAATATAGACTCTCATTTAACGCGTCATCTAAAACGGATCATGATTGACAATTACCTGTCGGGGTCAAACTTGTGGGGATTAGTCCAAAATCGTTCATCCATGTGCAGAAGGTATGGCGAGGTCAAGATGCACGTACCAGCTTTGAATTTCATGCCGTTGTACTCAAAGTCATCTTTTGCTTTCCTAGAAAAAGGCCTGGAAGGAGCGAAGAAGGGATGCAGCCATTTTAAAGGTTAAGGATATTCAGACCTCGGATATTCAAATGCACTGAATGACATGTACTTATGTAAGATTTTTTTTAGGCTAACGTGACTATCGACCAAAGCAAAAAGAAATGACGATTTTTATTTCTTATTGATTGGGTACCAGGATCTTCCCGCAGGGCATTCTAGCAGGGGGTTGCATACGTTGAGGGTGAAGAGATTTAAATTCACTGCATGGGAAAAAGCATCATTGGAAGAAATACAAAGATGTTCTTTTGGATCATTAGAAATAACCTACAGAATGCTTCCGGTCAAAATGTTCCGCTCTCGGACTGTTCTAAAAATAACTAAAAAGGAGTTGTGAAAGCTGTCATCCCTACAAGAAAATTCCTTGAACTTCAAGCCGTGATCCATTCGTTTCGATATATAGTTTGTTGCCTGGATATACTTTTTGTTATCTATCCCTGTCCTTGAATAGTAAACGTGAATTATATTTCGAGCAGATTGCATTTTTAGCGTACAAAAATTTTGGAAGGTCCTGAAATGTAGTATAATTCAGCCTTGCCTCTTTCCCATGAGAATGTTTTCTGGTTTTGTATCGTTAAGCTTAAGTTGGAATTGCATATATAAACAAGCTGATCGATGTGCTACCACTACTCGTTACAAACTGCCTCATTTCTTTGAACAGATGCCTTCTGTAATTATTGTGCGCTGATTTTATGTTTAAGTTCGTTCACTTTATCCTCCTCTTTTGGGCGAGTTCAGACGCAGACACACAATTAAGAGGACGTCAATAAAAAAGAAAGAAAAACAGTGACAAGAAATGACTGGTTAGATGAGATGGGAGGTTCAGGAGAAATGTGGACACTAGAACCTAACAACACAAACAAAATCAGACATCGGAACCCGTACAGTATCGATGGTGGGTAGATGCGCAGTGTCTCATTTATTACTTGATCCAGGTACTTCAGACTCCTGGTCACAGTGTCGTAGTCCAGCGAACCCTGGTTAGAGAATAAATAACACACGACATTGTACCTCACGTTTCCTTGCACGAAACACATATTTCTTCGCGAGTAGAGTGTGATGTATGAAGCACATCGACCACTCTATGCATTTGGTTCTTCTAACGACATTACATAATACTTTTCAGACCTTCTCTAAAGAGTTTTCGCACTCGAATTTTTTTTTGTGTGTGTGCTCTGTGAGCAGCTCATATTCGACGGTTCGGGTGTATGTTAAATACAACGGAACTGTTATGTGTGCTCATCAATATCAGCAGACGGCCCACCATCGGCATCAAGTCGTGTGCATGGCTCACTTGTAAAACCTTACACACATGTGCAGGGTATCTCTTGCAGTGTTTAAGAACCAGCATTTTAAAAACTATGATAGATGCGCTGTAGAGTCCGTGCTCTCGGGCATTGCATCAAATCTGACTTCATGTACGTGATAGACCTTAGGGATTAGATAAATAAGTAACAAAAATTATTTCATCGAAATTTCAGGGCACTGCTCATTACGAAGTTTAAGGCTAATGATATTAAATGTGATTTACGTTTTGAAGTTTTCTTAATTGGCGTTGCAATTTAATTTTTCGGATGTCAAAGATATGCATTTTAAAGCTCTGTTAGTTGATATTTAGACATTGCATTTTCATAAAATTTTGTCTATTATACTTTTGTGCACCAAATACGAACACAGTGTGAGTATTTGATAAAGTTGAAGAAAGTAATATTGGCGACATTACCTCGCCTAAGGATGTCATTATACAATACGCATCGTGGGAAAGCCGACTCAAGAAGGCTTAAGATGTGTATTTTTAACTTTCGATTACTTGGACCGCACTGTCCATTAGAAATATTTAAAAATGGAACTCGCGTTTGGTGTTGACGACCTCCAACTTAGCAATATAATAGTTCCCTTTAAATACGCAGAGTAAAATGTTGATTACGTAATTTTGGTAATTGTTTAATCACCAAGATCTATACCCACCAGCAAAGACCGCGCAGACGTATCTCTCATTCTTAAAATACAGGTTTGAAAACGGTTAAAGAAACACCGTCTACTACGGTGTATAAGCTGCGGTGAGCTGCTTTTAAGTGGCGTAACACCGTTTGTCTATCACCTTAGGTTTCAACGCTGGCTTCATTTTTATTTTATTTCGCACCTTCCTCATTGCATACTTTCTAAAATGCCAGTTCCAAGAAACTTCCTTATTACGCTTTTTTTCTCGATGAAGTGGCGCTCGTACCTTTCCAGAGAACATACCTGATGCTTCAGTATTCTTATACCTTCCAATTTTATGCATTGCACATACAGGGTTACGCGCCTATGCTAGGGAGATAATTTAAAGCCGTTTATGTATTATCGGGGACAAACGTCCGTGGACCATGCAAACTGCTACCAAAGCGCATATTTTTCGTATTGGCCAGTAGCCTCGAACCATACTTGTTGATGTGAATGTTGGACTCTCGTTCGTTGACGTGCACCATGGAAACAATGTTTTAATTCGTTTACGTCGTGGTTCTAGTCTAATATTGCCAGACGTACGGTCCGGAGACTTTTGTCCCTATCTGTACATTGTTGATATTAAAGAGACGATGTTTTGCCTTTTCTGTTCGATCGAAACAACTGCCTAGACGCTTTTAATCGCAAGCAAATTTCCATTTTCAATTTCCACGCACGAATGAATGCTCTAGTGAATACTGTCTGTAATTCCAGACGTTCTTCTTTTGGTTGCCTCCTCCTGGCCAACTTATTGCGCATAATTTGAACTGTATCATCAATGGACCATTTCGCTGTTTTGCTTCATCATTGCTTCCTTAGAAGACAAAACACCAGCAGAAAATAAAGCCTGCTATAACCAAGGAAAACATCAGTGCCATGAGCGCCAAACAAAAATGCGATGCGCTTACTGAAGCCGAGACGGCGTCGAAGATTTCCTTCCGGACTTTCTCCTGGACATCTTCGTACTTCGCTAAAGCGAATGTGATATAGCTGAGTGCGCTGGACGTCGTATCGTACCTGAAATAAAAAGCAAGCAGTTTTCAGAACTTGGCAGCTGTGAACAAAGGGCGTATAAAGACGCGGCCCGTTCTGGCTGTAAGACGCGTTTTTTTTCTTTTTTTTTTTTTGCGATTTCATAACTCAAGGTACTGTGACAGATTTTCTGTTCTTGGGCGCCAAGATTACCTCGGAAGGAGACAGCAGCCATGAAATTAGGAGATGCCTGCTTCTGGGAAAGAGAGAAATGGTTAGCCTTGACCGCCTAGTAAAGAGCAGAGACATTAGTCTGCCAACCAAGATCCGTATAACCCGTGCTATGGTCTTTCCATTTGTGATGTATGGATGCGAGAGTTGGACTGCGAAAAAGGCTGACCGCCGAAGAATTGACGCGTTTGAATTGTGGTGCTGGCGAAAACTCTTAAGAGTTCCTTGGACTGCCAGAAGATCAAATCACTCGATATTGTCGACCATAAACCCTGACTGCTCATTGGAGGGTCAAATTCTAAAGTTAAAGCTCAGCTACTTTGGTCATCTGATGAGAAGAGAGGAGTCGCTGGAGAAAGATTTGATGTTGGAAAAGGTTGAGGGTCGCCGGAGAAGGGGTAGGCAGCGAACGCGATGGTTAGATGGCATTCTCGAGGCATTGCAGATGAAGCTATGTGATGTTAAGAAGATAGTGAGAGACCGGAAAGCGCGGCGTGACATGGTCCATAGGGTCACGAAGAGTCGGACACGACTGAACGCCTGAACTCAACTCAACTCAAGGTAGGCATAATTAAAACGCTGCTATGCTAAATTTACAAACAGACGGCGTGTTTAGCTCAACGATTAGTGTCGAGGTGTTGGCCGCCATTTACCTCTCAAAGGCGTTTTGAGTTTCGCCCGTGGACACCCGAATTGTTGGCAGCCTCTAATGCGTGTGTAATGCTAATTAAGTTCCAATTTATACGTATGTCGCTTTTATGGCCACCATGAGAAGAACGAGGGCAAGCCGATAGCTATGCAGCATGCAAGAGAGCCTAACAAGGGTTGAGCGGGAGCCTAAGATCGCAAGCCAAGCTTATGTTTCGACCTGGGGACTTGTTACTGTCTGGACAGCGCGATCCTTAGTGGCACACTTTATATATGATTTTGCTTCCGAAGCATAAAGCGAGGGAGGGAAAAAAAAGCGGAGGGTAAGGAATGAAAGAACATTTCCTTAGGTATGAACTTCTACGAACGTCGAACCGATGGTCAACAGGAGCAATTAGGGTCGCCAAAACTGACAGTATTGTGCACTGTGTCCAAAGGATCACTGGAATTGCTACATCATTTCAGCACTTCCACTGGAGCACCGTTTAGTAGAAAAGATCTGTGAAGCTCTGCTCCGGTAGGACATGCATTTCACTAAATTACTCGATGTGGTTTTTCAATTTTTACTTTCTTTCCAATTTTAAACTATAGCGATCGCTGTATTCTTTTATGTGGTCATACCCTGAAGCGAGAAGTGTGGCAGCGTTGACATCCACGTCTTGCTGGGTAAGTGCCCTATACTTGAAAGTACCTGTATGAGACAAAATAACAAAATGAGTTCAAATCCAAAATAAATTGCGATATGGCTCCATCAACATTAGCTCCAAAAACAAAACTCGCTGTGGGCTCTAGTTGCCGAAACTATTTACACTAAGATGCCTCTCTAGTTATGAAGACTTTACTGTCGCGCACGCATGTTCTGTGCTTCTAATATTATTGCAAATGTTTATTATGCTTCCTTCTTTTCTCGAATTAACAACGTTCACACCATTTCCATATCTTCTTAAGAAATAAAACTATGAAATCAGCCTGTCCTACATGAAGGTAGTGAGTATTTACTAGACGCGCGACCAGCAGCAGGTATCCAAAATTATCCTTTCGTTTCTCTCGCACACACGTATTGAGCTGCACAGGGGAACGTGTCTCTGGGCTGAATGATATGATGTTGAGAGTAAGTGCAAAGAAAGTGGAGTACGGTGCTGTTTTTTGCGCACTAAAATATGGGAAATACTATCACTTTGCACATACTGTGTTTTTCAGGCTCAACTGAACCTGGCCTCTCGGCTATTTTGCAGCATCTAGAGATTACTGTTCCACTAAGAAAGAAAAGACAGGGTTCTTTCAGTCACCATCTTTAACAAAAATATATGGTACACATCCGTACATTTTAGAGGAATAATACGTAAAATAGTGAAATTCTGAAGATTGACTTCGGAAGATCGAACTGTGGCTATGCTCATACCGGCTGCTTTATTGTGCAATTACGAATAAATTCACTCAAGTTACCTCACTAAAGGCTATATTTTTAAGCACTAACAACGCTTATTGCTTTCCGGGTCAAACTGCTTAAGGGTACGCATGGAACAAAGACTGCTTTTCCATTGACTTGTAGTGAGATGTAATGCTTCAAGCATTGTTTGGCGGGCACTACTATGTGCCAGTCAAGATGTTGGAGGTGGGAATTATTATGAGGTGCGTATACCTGTTCTTCCAGTCGTGTCATCCTGTCCAGCCAATGGGTCATGGCCCTCAGCGTCGAGCAGATATTGTAGCATGTCTGGTCTTCTCAGCTTAGAAAAAAAAGAAATTATATATATATATATATATATATATATATATATATATATATATATATATATATATATATATATATATCAGTGCACAAAGCGCGTTAGCTGCGCTTGTCAGAAATAATGCTGTAGACTGAACAATATTGTTTTGAAACGAGCCTAATAATGAGGACCAGGTAACACGCGCACACAATCGATATAGAAACGCAAATAACAATCTGTGAAATGCAGTAATGAGTGTTCGGTTTCCTGGTTCCTTTTTGAGCTTGGTTTAAACTTCGCAAAATAACAGAACTGCAAAGTAATTCGTATCAAAGCACTCGTTTATATTTTACGTGATAATTTGTAAAGACAATTTCAGGGCGACAACATAAGAACATTCTAGAGGGCACTTTATAACACTAAAGTGCAATGAGGCGAAAGCCATTATAGTGCGGTCAATCGAGCCCTCCACTACAGCACCTACATTTCCCTTTACTTCTTTCACTCTCGTCTTGCTTCCTTCCTTTATGGCATGGTACATGTGTCCGCCGAGAGTGCTGACAGATACTGTGTCTTTTCTATCCTGTATATCAATTTCAAACGCCGCTGGTGCCTGATGTACTAACGTCTCCTAACATCTCGATCTGTTTCTGTGTGATGTGTGGTGCGGCGTTAGAGGAAACGGCATATGAAAGGCGCCGCACGGACGCCTGAATCGGACGGCCGGAGGGGTCAGATTCGTATATGCATGAATCGTCTGGTGACGTCGCACCTGTCGTGATGGTACATCGCGCGCTCCTTGTCGAACACAACCAGCATTTCATTGAACGCATCGAAGCTCACTGGCGTTTTATAATTGGTTTACAGGAAAGTAAAGGCGCAGTATCTGTCACGTGGAATCCCCCTATCATCCTCACGATAGATAAGGAGAATTATGAAAAGCATTTCACGATCCGTGGCGTGGCGCAATTGGAAAAGCGGTGGGTTGGGGTGCAGTGGCAGCCACTGTAGTTGGGGATCCAAGGGATGGAAGCTCAATTCTCGGTGGAGACAAGGTTTATTTTTAACTCTCGCTCTCAAAAGCGTGACACCTCTTCTGACAACCTTCTGCTGAGAAGCTTCAGTCGACAATCTTATGTCGACAACGATGATGCATTAGCATTTCGCCCTGAAATGAAAATCATGCCATGGCGATTTACACGTGGTATTAGACCCGCTGTCCTAATGGTGAGCATGTTCAGCGACTGGTCCTTGTTTCTCGAAACCAGCAGCGAAATAACTACTGTTCACCTCTTTAATAGCTTGTTTCTCAAAACACAGAGCGCCGTGTATTCATTTAAATTCAGTCACTCTTCAAAAATATGAAGATAGTTGTTTAACATATTCGTGTGCAGAAAACTTTTTGTGCGCTAATCCTACTTCACCATACTACAGTCTCGTTCTAGAGCACACTACCGCGATAACAAAGCTGGGGCAAGCAAAAACGTTGGAATGCCACGTGGTCAAGTCTTTCGATTATGTGGCTTCTTATGCGACTGTTAACTTTTGCTTATGAGCAATGAGGACGGACGAAGGCAAAACCTGTTTGAAACCTATTTATGTTGGTTTGTAGCACCTGTTATAAAATTTTAGGGCTTTGATGTTTTTTTTTTTTTTTCTAGGTGTTAGCAGTGATGCATTTTTGTGTGTTGATTTCACAACCTTCGGTAGAGCTTTCTGAAATCAGTGTTTAGATTGTGAAGGTTTCATCGTGATTGTATTCTAGTGACATATCTCTTACGTTACTGTTATTATGGCTGTTTGCTAAAACAAAGATAGGCAGGCATTGTGCTAGTGGCCTTCTTTTACCCACAAAAGGAAGGAAAAACAAGCCTGACTTATGTACATGTCAGCAGTAAGAGTACGGTTCGCACAAAGCTGTCATTGAAAGCGTCATAATTACCGAAGGATTATTTCTTCTTAGTTCCACTATTTTTGTTGTCTCCTTCATGAGATCTTGAAATGAAAAATTGACAACCAAGGACGCAAACCAATAGAAGGGTTCGGTGAGCCTGCCAAACATGGTTGTGCATTCTGGAACAAAGATATCAAGAGATAGACATCAGTGTAGCAAGGCCAATATCAGCGGTAGAACAAGCCCAAATTCGCCGACGGTTCGGTTGTCGGCAGATAATTCCTAAATGATCTAATGGCAAGCAAGATATCTTTATCTCATTCAGAAGTAACATGTTAAACTGTATATGGCTCATATAATGCGCGCACTAACCAAGCGATGTTCTGCCTTACTGCATTTCAAGTTCTCTGAAAAGTTGAACGCCTGTACTTCTTTCACTGCATTAACGAACATCTCAACTTTTACTTTCAGAAACATTTTGTAATATCAGAGAAGGCCGATTTACCTAGATTTTAGCAAATTATTCGTAAGAAACATTGTCTATGGCATTTGTACCAATTACAGCGTAATAGCGAGTTGCAACGTTATCTTCATTTGATTAATTTTATTTTACCCTTAATAAAAATTGTACATCGGAAGCTAGAAAGGAAGCTGCAATGCACATCGTGAGCTCATAATAAAATAAAGCTCAAATAAAGCTCATTTAGTCCGCCTTGTTTACGTGAAGTCTTAAGCAATGTATAGTGTCTTTTCTTTTTTGTTCTTGTTGTTACTGCTTTTACCTTTAATTAGGAACCAGCCGGCTCAGAAACACATCAACGCGTCAGAAACATGGCAGGGAGAAGGAAGATAAAACTAACTATATGTGAAGCTCTCAAGAAATTAGCCGCGTGTATTCTGTGACCCGCCTTTCCACTTCAAGTTCTTTTCCAAAGCTGCTGAATTCTGAATAATGCTACCCTCCCTTTAACAAGAAAAACAAACACTTGCGACGCCGCGCACGGCCTCTCATACCTCTGTGTGCAGAAGAGATTGCACTTCGGAGGATTCGAGTCGGGATTCCTATACCAGCTGCAGTAACTCGAAATTAGCCCCAGTTTCGAGATTTGTATCCCCACCCTGGGTATCCCGTCTGCAAGTCCCAAGATGCTGAAGCCGATATCCACCACCTGCTGTGAAAATGTCCAACATAACCATTTTCGCTTTTATCATTGCCAATTAAATGCACCGTCATTGACATCGCTAAAATTATTATTATCATTACCTGCATAGTCATTGTTATCGCAACTATCATCATTATCCTTACCACTAACTGAATCGCAACTGTAAACGCCAGTATCTTAATTATCGCTATCACTAACTGCAGCTTCATTTTCTTTGCTATTATTATCCTTACACTGGACAAGGACAATGTGTCATTGTGGTGGACGTTTCCTGATCGCACTTTCAGTACACGGCACACATAAGCCAAAAACATTTTCCCTTAGCAGCAGTGAAGTTCTGGCGTTAAGCTTGTTTGTCGTGTCCAAGCTCCCAGAAGAAGAAAAAAAAAATCTTCAGGGCTTTCTTCCCTTATGGACAACAGCAGAGAAGTGAGCGACGGTCGCTGCAGAGCTGGGTGCGGGAAGCTGGAGAGCGGAGGATTTCGCAAATAAGGAAAGGATTGGAGGAGGCGACCTGGGCTAGCTAGACGGCGTGTTGCACCCCAATATGTACGCTCTCACAGAGAAGCACGTGTATGCCACAGGTGACAAGCCATTATAATCCATGTCGCGTTGTTGTTGTTCATTGTCTGCAGTTCCGCTTTTCCAAGCGCTCTCAATGAGGCATGCTGGCAACGGGCATGAAGATATAGCTGATCGTTCACACCCGTGTACAGGTACATTCGATTACTGTACATGATGAGAGTCGGATAGCCGCTCGTTTGCATCTGTCTCCGGTGCGTATTCAGAACCTACGAGTGATGACACCTCATTAGATGGAGCTCCTCGTACGTTGACTTTCCTTGAAACTGTGTTTACAGATCAAATTCTTGAGGGTTAGAAAAACATGCAAACGTGGGAAAGCGAGAATCTTCGCCAAGTGGGAAGAAAGGGGAATCTTCTGACATCTTGTTGCGAAAAGTGTGTTTGATTGTACACTACTTGTTGCTCGAGGGGACGTGATTTCTTTCCTATTTTCTTCATTGCCTGTGTTTTCTTCATAACATAGCCAATCATTGATTGGCTATGTTCAATGATTGGCTATGTTCTGCTCTCCCTAGTGATTTATTAGATGAATTTGTAAATTTATCTGATTGGGTGTTACTCTCCGAGGGCGGGGGCATCGTGTTTACAACAAGATGTTTTGATGGGACCGAGAGCTGCTTTCGTCCGTCAAACTACGAGCCAGTCAGATGTAAATATGTTTTCTCTTTGCATGTATATCTTCTGTCTGTTTATCAGTTGTTAATAAATAGCTAACATTGCCAGAAGTCTCCTCTTGTAATGCAATTGAGCAACCTCGAACCTATAATATATCTTCCACAAGAACCAGAGGGAAACTCAACTGCAGCTAACCTAGTTGGCAGCTGCCGCTAGATTGGCAATTTGGTGGTCTTGTGACGCCTCACAACCCACTGACCAGTCAGTTTCGGTTGCCACCTACCAACTACAAGGTGCCAGGGGCACGCTCATACTTTTGTAGCGAGAGCTACACTGGGCTACATGTTGAGCATTCTTTGGTGGCCGGCAGAGGCCAGTGTGCGCATGCTTCGTTACCATGGAAACTGGAGAGGAGCGGCAGGTGCAGCATGCGGTTCGCCATCGCAGCGGCCCCACTACAGTCACTGTAGCCGCGCGTGCGCTCCATCGTCGGAGCTGCGTGTGACGTCACGCGGATGAGCAGTTGTGTGCGCGTGCGCCATTACCATGGTAACCAGAGAGACCCCACATACCACAGTTGCGCCGCGCGCTTCGTCTCCGCAAGCCAATCTATTCCCCAAACCCCGCGTCTCATGCGCATCATTGAGCATGGAGATGAAATAGGTGGCTGTATCAGAACGTTTGACATCTATGTAGAGAAGGAGAGTCCAGCTGCTGCTAAGCGTCAGTATAGATAAAAGAAGATTAACTCTTCCGATCCTGAGGTTATCGCTTGGCACTTGGCTACTCAAGAAAGAGATGATGAGCTAAAGAAGGCGAAGAGAACAGCGGAGACGCCCGACTCTTGCTACATGTATCCAGGCATGGCCGAGCCATTTTGTTTTTCGCTCACGATACGACGCCACATCTTTTCTTTTTTGAGATGAAACCGCCAGTCTGTCGTCTTATAATACAAAATAGTAAGCACATGTGAGTAAAAACCTTAGGGAACACTTCATCTTAAGAGTATGGCGCGACAGTGTTCAGGTATCCGTACCATGGCGCACTTTTTTGTAGCCATGGACGTACTTGTTGGCACCATAAGATGTGTTTTAACTCAGTAGAACTATCGCAATTCCTTATTATATGCGAAGAGTGTGCGACTTTGGACCCATTGTTTAGCGGTTCCATAACAGCGCTTGACCATCCGCCGTTTTTTGGGTAACGTCATGACTACATCATGAACTTTCTCTATAAACGAGAATTTGAATACTGGTCTCCTTCCCAGATTTAGGAAAGCATAATTAAAACCAGCGACATAGGTAAAATGTAGTATACTTACGCTGTGATTATGACCAGAAGAAAGTAATGATCGGTCCTGGCCTATTACGTACCAAGCTTCGAAGAATATTGTAATGAGATGGCGATTTGATGGAAACAGGAGAGATCAACGTTTTCGAAGGGCAACTCAGAGTAGCAAGTTTCACAAGGATTTCATGTGTGTTACGCTCATTTTTCGAATGAAGAAATTGAAAATAAACGGACGAGGTGAGGCATGTACAACGTTCTGTTCCTGTGTTAATGTTCTGTGAGAGAGTTGCTAAACTTAGAAACCAAAATCGACCTGAAAACGAACATAATTGGTTTGCAGAAACGGTTTCAATAATAATGACGCATTCTTAATTTGCGAATTCAAAAGAGAAGATGTTAGTTATATTGACCCATTTCCAAGATCAGTCACTAGTTGCGCTCACACGTAGTGACATGCCTGTCCGGGATGAATAAAGAGAACAAAAATTGACCATTACGTCCTAATGTCTCCTAGTAGTAGTAAGAAAACTGAAAATTTAGAGAGAAACCCCACAAAAGCGCGGAAAAACGTACATTGTCGATAGGTTGGAACAGTCATGGAGGCAGAAAAACAGTTCCAACAAACAAGAATATCTTTCTCTATGTGAAGCTGTAGTGATATTCCGTATTCCGCTGAAGTGCAATAGAACGTGGAGCGTCATGCTGAGAAATGAAAATGTTACTCACGGCCAATTATATGGAAGCGCCCCGCCATTAGCCCTTTAAAGGCGTTCTTTGTGACGTTGACAAGAGTGTGCGGGTCAGGGTTTTCGAAAAAACGTTCATCAAGACCGAAGGACCCTCTGGCCACGTAGTCCATCGATAGCTCTTCGAACCTTGGCCGCATGTTGACTTCTCTGCCTGAATCGGCACACCCGCCTACGAACTTAAGGAGCATGTCCGTTTCTTCTTCAAGACTGCGCATCATCTGAAAAAAATATATATAGAAGGACAGAGCTGTATATCAATGTGTATTGCAGCATTAAAATACTCAATGCGATATTCCTTTTTAGGCTCTCACAAATAGGGGCTTCGAAAATCAGCACGACATTACTTTGAAGCTGAATTTTACGGATTGTGGGCGTATCAGAACAGCCGCGTTTAAAACCGGCAGTAAAATTAGGAGAACGCCGAGAGTTAGAATAAAAACGAAGCAATGTCACTAAACATATAACGAGGGGTTAAACTTCAGAATCATACCAGGACTATAACGGTCAATGAGCGGGAGGGCTCTGATACAATTCTGACCACCTGTATACTTTAAACATGCACCGAAATTTCAGAGCACCGATCTCACCACATGGCTTCTTCGTCGCACTGTAGCATTCACATTCATTTGGGTAAAAAGCCAACAATGCAGTGATTAACACACGCGTTCAGTAACAGAAGTGCATGCTAGGGTGGTTTTCATTGGCTGTGGGTGACCGGCGATTCCGGCCCATAGAAAATATAATACTGCAGGCGCACATTCAGGCAAGGAACAAGTCGAAGGAAGCTCTAATTCTTGTAATTATGTAATAAGTTGGCTATAAAGTTACGCGCTAGTTATGACCAATATGGTACGGTGTTTTAAGAATTAAATGCATGCTAATAGTAAAAAGGAAAATGGATTTCTCCAGAAACATTACAAGCTATAACACCTACCTTGTTTTCGACCAGTTGGAAACATGCATTACACTAAAAAAAAAAAAAAAAAAATCTGGAATTGTTTTTGTCCTCCAATGGATTGAATTAACTTGTGCTTTTCGTACTGAGCCTGAAATTACAAATTTCACAACAACTGCAAACGAGTATAAACCTCCCTTTTTTACTGTAGTGGGCAAGGAGCTGAACAGGTTCTTTTAGCTTTCAGTTCACTGCAGTCAAATACAGTTAAACAAGGCACCACTCTGGGTCGCTTCCTTCAGGCTGTCAAGAACTCGGCTCGATATGTTGTTCCAAGTGTTAATCAACAAATGCGCAGGCTGCAGGGATCCGTTTGCGCAGTGTAGCTTACGGTCTTTCCCGGGGAAAAATGCTGGGATCGACGAAGCAAGTTGGCATGTAGGGAGTAACGAGGTATAAGACCGCGCTACAAATCTGTTCAGTTCTGATTCCGAATAGTGATCATAGTGTACAGAACACGGTGACCAGGCAGAACATAAAGTGATTAGGTTTTCTGTACCTACGTGTGTGCAAAACTAAGGACCGAAAAGTGAACAGCGTGAGAAAACGGAACTAAAAAGAGAACGCAAGCAACTTGTACCTAAAGCACGCGGGCAGTCGACTCCAGGCATGTTCTCTATTAAACAGCGCCACAGCAGTAGGGAAAAAACTCGCGTTACAGCAAAAGAGTTAGACATCTCAATTACGGCCTGCGAGACCATTCCAATGCCTGCGTGACAGACACAAGCAGCATCAAATTTTTTTTCAGTTCAACCAAAGACTGATGTTTCACACCTCATCAAAACGAAGCCGCAGTAAACAACTAGTCTGTAAGAACAAAACCGAGGAAGACATCATCGAATACTTTCCCATGAAATCGGCGCGAGACATGACACCGTCACTAGCCCCTAACAAGGGTTAATGGGATCGTACGGCAAAATCTGGGCATCTGTCCCCAAAAAGAGACGGGGAAATGCACCTCGTGTAGTAAATATTTTGCAGTAATTCACTTTCTATTTTTCACTCCCCTTAACCATTTCTCCTTTGATCTTGCTTGATATTTGCCAGGCACAAAATACTGATGTATTGAGCGGTGCGTTTTTGTGTAGAATTAGCTCTTTATCCGCAATATCTTACAGTTCTGAAAAAGGTATCGGTATTAAGAAGCGTCTACCCCCGGTCGATGGCGCTCGGTTGCTGGTTGCTGGAGCAGTCACGTGCGGCGTGAGTAGCTAAATTCGTACCAACGAGAAATCACAATTATCTCCAGAATTGCGGATATCCGAGGAAAGCTTACGTAGGCTAGTTTGCATGATAATGGATGTAGCCCTGTGGCTGCCATCGAATGCACGGCTGTAAAACGCGACTTGTCTTACTGAGAGAAAGGGAGCTGCGATTAAACGCTTCAACTGCAATAAAAAATTTCAAAGTTCTGTTGAAGGTGGATGATGTTGATTTAGGATTTTCCTTAAAATGGTCTGAATAAAAACAATACATGATGCTCGCAAAGGATAAGATATATGCGTAATATTCGAGAATGTACCACACGAATTAGAGGAGAATCATACAGCTTAGCGATGGGGTCGATTGGAAGAAATGCTTAATAAAGGCACGCAAAACGTTTGAAAACGTCGAAAATTGGAAGCTATCTTAATGCCTGAAATAATAAAAGTCGCAACAATTGGTATTCCACAAATGACTCTTCTAATGATAAGAAAACCATGTGTTCTATGTGCAGCTACTGACTGTATTCTTTATACGTAATATTTATATGGTTACAGACTGGATGGATGAAAAAGATGGGGAACTTGGGGTAGCAGCATGAAGAAGTGTGTGTGTGTGTGTGTGTGTGTGTGTGTGTGTGTGTGTGTGTGTGTGTGTGTGTGTGTGTGTGTGTGTGTGTGTGTGTGTGTGTGTGTGTGTGTGTGTGTGGGTGGGTGCGTGTGTGTGTGTGTGTGTGAATGTGTGTGTGTGTGTGTGTGTGTGTGTGTGTGTGTGTGTGTGTGTGTGTGTGTGTGTGTGTGTGTGTGTGTGTGTGTGTGTGTGTGTGTGTGTGTGTGTGTGTGTGTGTGTGTGTGTGTGTGTGTGTGTGTGTGTGTGTGTGTGTGTGTGTGTGTGTGTGTGTGTGTGTGTGTGTGTGTGTGTGTGTGTGTGTGTGTGTGTGTGTGTGTGTGTGTGTGTGTGTGTGTGTGTGTGTGTGTGTGTGTGTGTGTGTGTGTGTGTGTGTGTGTGTGTGTGTGTGTGTGTGTGTGTGTGTGTGTGTGTGTGTGTGTGTGTGTGTGTGTGTGTGTGTGTGTGTGTGTGTGTGTGTGTGTGTATGTGTGTGTGTGTGTGCGCGTGTGCGTGCGTGCGTGCGTGCGTGCGTGCGCGCGCTCTGTTGTTTCGTCTGAGTAACGTTGCTTCACATGATCCCATCAAGAATGACACAATATTCATATGTACTGCACATAATATCTTATATACAAAGTGCTGAATAGGATACCTCTTGAGGGAAAGAAAGTAATATACGCTCAAACCAGTAGGAGCTTGGATTAAAAAAAAAAAGGATTAAAAGTGATAGCACTCATGGCAAATACGAAAGAAAAAAGAGGTACTTCATCTTCGCTTCAACTTAGTTTCAAAGCAACTTGAAGGTGGCAATGCGCAAACATTTTTCTAGCCAATTTTACCGGTTTCAGTTTGGCAGCAGAGAACAAGTGGGCTACGGAGCTTCGGATTCTTTTCCACTCGGGAGAACTCTCGTGCATCACCGACCTTCCCAGGACGGCGTGCTTCTGGTCGGCGATCATAAGAAACTGCAAAGAAAAGGAATGGGGGAATTCCTTTGCGCTCGCTAGAAGCATTTCTCTTTGACCATCACACACATGGCATATGCTGACTTACTGGGTTTAGGATTTGTTTATACTGTTTAACTTTCCTATGCGACTCATACAGTGAGAGACGCCGTAGTGAAATGCGCCGGAAATTTCGGCCACCTGGGGTTCTTTAACGCGCACTGACGTAGTACAGAATACTGCCGCCTTGCGTTTCGCCACATCGACACACAGTGGCCGCCGCTGTTATTAATTCCTGGTGTCGCGGTAAAGTAGAAATAAATAAAATAATTTTATCTTTATTACGTCTAATGTAACGAGGCTAAGATACATATGCGTCATTTGAGACGTCGTAAAAGCAGACCTATCGCTGTTTCAGGTTCAATGCTCGAATATTTAGAGGGTGCCGATATCTCGGAACATTTATAGTCACCATAATCATTCGCGCCGGCTGCAGCAGGGATCTTGAGGAAGGCAATATTCGGAAATGTCTGCGTACAGCACGATGTAGGTACCCGATCACTGCTACTAGCAGTCACTGAAAACACATTTGCGTAGCCCTAGTCTACGTATTGCGCTACGCCGCTCCAGCTTACAACGGCTTTCTAAGTCCACGCAAGAATTTCTCGCGAACTTAGCGCGATATTATTTATTTCCGGTCAACTCGCACAGGAGTGTTTGGCTGTTCTTATCCAAAATGTGCCAATGGAGAGGCTTAAAGGCAGAAAAGAGAAAACTCACTGCCCTGTTCGTTACTCACTGGAGTGTTTTTAGACATCAGCTCTTGCCTATGATATCAGCAATTTAATTTCGCAGTTTGGTTCTTTCCAGGAAATCTGAAGACAGCCGAATATTTAAGCGATTTTCACAGCTGACTCTTGCCGGTGCCAGAGCTGTTCCTTGGGCGGTGCTTTCGAAATCATTTATTACCGTCACAATGAGCTCCACTGTCACCTTCTTTAAATTATAATGGTTTGGGTTTTGTAACCGGGCTTCTTTCTCATTTCCTTAATGAAATCTCTCTATTCATGAGACAATTCCCAGGTGTTCAGCCGCTGTTTTGCCGCGATTGTTTCCATCTCTGTGTCTAAATATGGGCGACTGCTGCAGAGACGCGTGCGCAGCTTTTGAGCTTGTCTAGGAGATTTAGGCTGGACATCAAGAAAACGAAACAAATGCCAAGTGATTTATCATTGGAATATTTAGGCAAACACGTTAATACTTTGCACATGCGAAGAACAGCATGCACGCATTAGTCGCAGATGCATCTGGGTTCTCATCACACACGACCAAACCAGGTAAGCACCATGCACTGTCAAACTTACTACGAAATAAAAGAGTCAACAGCGGGCCAGTTTTGTACGGGGTTTTGCCGTGAACGAGAGCCCGGGTGAGGTGGCAGATATTTTCGAAGCGATTGAGATAAATTGGTACAACGATTATAGTAATCCCTTGAAGGGCATATTTTTAGTTCCATCCTGAACTCTAAAGGCGAAAACATGTATTAGCAATGTTCATGTAAAATCCTTACATGAACTATATATATTGACGGAATGCTGGCAATGTCAGGCCGTTCGTCCCATTCGCGTTGAGATATCCCTGTAACACTGATAATGCCCTTTCAGCTATCGTTTCCTCATAGATTAAGGGTTAATCCTTCGTGTACTTAGATCAGCAGCATGAGTCAAGGTCCCTTCGCCTCACGGCACCATGTAAAACATTTCACAAAGTCCTTTCGCGGCAAACATCTTCCTGTTCGGCGACCGCTATGTAGCGGCCGCTGCAGTGCTTGGTTCGCGCCTATGGCAGTGACTATACAGCTAATATGGCGGTGGAGCAAGTCCGTAAACCCTGCGTATGCGCAGATTGCTTGGTGAAGTTCGTCTATTCGCGCGTGTTTGCATGCGGCGTTCGGATTAACTAAGCAGGTGCCTGCGGGCACTCCTGTGCATTTTCATCTTCATTCTTTTTTCATTCGCAATAGCAAACACTTATATCTGAGTCATGGCTTCCAGGCACTGTGGGGAGGAGGATGAGATTAATGGTCTGATACACCATGTCCTCCGGCTCTCGTAAAAAGCAAAACAAAAACTGGTCATAAATATCTTCGCTATGAAAATAGCTTTCAAATCCCGCGCACTTTCCTTCCAGAAAGAGAAAAAGGAACGGGATCTATAACATCAGCTGAGCCCATTTAATATAAGCTAGCGCCCGCTGAAACTCTAACATTGAGCCCCATATATTTTGAAAAATAAAAAAAAAATTAGGAACAAGCTCTTGCTCTCAATGTTTCGAAAGTAATTGCCTCCTTCATCGGTCAAACTATTTTGCCGAAAAACAGAGGGAACGCAAGCAAGAGAACTCTTGAAAATACCGCTCTGCCCTGCGCTTCTGGCATTCATCGCGGCCTACCTAATTTGGAACAGTCCTTTGAGGTATCTGAAATTGCCCATAACCCGTGCCAATGTGAAGACATGGTAACTTGTTGTTTACTGCTCCGGACGACTTGCATCTGAAGTCAATGTACTCCCTAGTATGTTGTTCGAACGTCCTCGAGTACATTTGTAAGTTGCTAAAAGCTTAAGCAGCCCACTCTCAATAAATGACGTTAAGTGGCATACTCTATCCAATTAAATCGTCATCTCTTGCCTCTTTCATGGGCATCACTAAGGTCTAAAAAGTAGCCAACGTTTATCGAAGGAGAGCCTGATAATTTCTTCATTTCCTTCAATTGCAGTTCTGATTAAAAAAAGAATCTTTTCCTCAAATGTTAAACAACGATAAGCGAAATGCATAGGGTCGTCGTACTTACATCATCATCATCATCATCAGCCTGATTATACCCACTGCAGGGCGAAGGCCTCTCCCATATTTCTCCACTTAACCCGGTTTTATGCTAGCTGCATCCACTTGACCCCTGCGAACTTCTTAATCTCATCCGCCCACCTAACTTTCTGCCGCCCCCTGCTACGCTTTCCTTCCCTTGGAATCCAGTTTGTTACCCTCAGCGACCATCGGTTATCCTCTCTTCGCACTACATGTCCTGCCCATGTCCATTTCTTCTTCTTCGTACTTACACCACGATCTATAAAGTTCTGGAAGTTCCGGATGAAAACATACTCGATGAAACCGAGATCCTTAAGAGCGATGAAGGGCACGTCACCATTGTAGAACCTGGAAGTGAATATGCTGTTAGAAAATAATTGTCCCTCCGGAGAAGCTACTAACAAAATTTGCGGGTAAATCTTCAGTTAGCCGCGCAGTACTACCAAGCAGCTCGCCAGAAAATTTTGCCCATGTTTTAAAGTTAGACATTAGCTGGGCACACATGAATATCAGCAGTAGCACATTTAGTATGATGATGCAAGCAGTTTCATTATTTAGTCGGTTAAACGTTTTGTATCTGGAGAAGAACCTCTGTATTTGAACTGTGCAAAAAAGGCGGCATGATTTATAAACATACGGGCACACTCTTTGTTGATGCTCGTGTTGGACTATCACATTTATGCCGTTAGAACTGCTGACACAATGCTGACACAATGAAGGGTTCTATACATCATCTACTCAGCGTTAACCACCGTTCTTAGATATCTAAGAACGTTGGCGTTAACATAGTATAGCTCATTGTTGCCAAAGAAAACTGGAATCAAGGCAAACATTAGTAATCAGATTTCCTTGTCGGATTATTTTTCAAAATCATTCATATAAAATTTCCGTGAATATTCTAGTGGAACGTTGTGTCGAATTTTTTTTTATTACAATGGAATAGAAGTACAGTCATCAGCACGTCTATCTAGAGCGCTCAAACGGGGTGTTCTTGGCTGCGCTTGCTATGCCTAACACCTGGGTTGAGCCTGCATCTAACCATATGCCGCCGTAATGGTCATACTGCTTGTTGTGTCACCGCCCTGCCTGTTTACAGCCATGATCGCCAAAGATCGCTGGTGAAGGCGCAGTAGTCCGCGAAATAAAAAGTCGATATATAACAGAATTACTTGCAGCTAGATGTGCTGGCGCATATTCGGGAAGATCTCGATAAGCCAATGATAAAATCAGACAAGATATCATGCTGAGTTTGGTAGGCACAAATTCATTACTGCGCACTTGCTATAGCCAGTAATGCCATGATATGCCATGCAAGATTTCGAAAATGCTCTAGATTGCAAAAATTTCAGCACGCAAAATTTTTGCCGAGACTTAGTACGCCTCGACTTCACTTTCACAGCCTGCATCGCCGATCGTGGATGATTGTGCATTGAAAAGGCATGGAGATAAACAGCAGGTAGTGTAATAAGGGCGGCGGCTCATACTCTGGTACAGGCTGTATTAAACAAGGCGTCACCGGTAGGATTTCGCGCTTGCAGTAAAAGGCAGCCCGCTCGAGCGCTCTAGACAAACGTGATGTAATCACATCAAAACATCTCGCAGTGGTACTATAGTTAAAATAACTTCGTCGATAATAACGTAATACCCATTTCAACGACCTTATTTTCGAGACTAAGTGGCCGGTTCAAAAAATGCAGTGAAACGTATCACCCGAAGATGTCACCATATTCTTGAAACCACTTCTCCAGCGCCTTGTTGGGCCCCTGTTTCGAGAGAAAGAGAAGTACAGAATTTTCTTTTTTTTTTTCTTTTGCAGGGGAAGCAAAGTGACAAATTTTACACTCATTGTGTTCTAAAATAACGTCCCTACTACAGCTATATTTTAATTCAAATATATATGCTTGGGTGAACAAGTATACCGCCGTTTTAATACCTTAAACTTCCTTTATTGCTGATTTTGGATGGTTTCTAGGAATGAGAGCACGCTAGGCAATTCCTCGACTCCGCAGGACGCTCCTCCAGTTATCATCTTTTACGGCGACTGGTGTCGTCTCGCAGGCCTGCCGCTGAAGTTATTTCCTCTGAGCTGCGCGGAGCAGGGTCACTCACTTGGTGCGTGGCGATGAACTGTTTTTCTCACAGACTTTTTACTGTGCAAGGCAATCATAACGCATAAGTCTGGAAGAAACACTGAATTCTTAACACGTAGAATGTTCCACACTTGGATCACTTCCGACCTTACGCACCCATAGTATATAAATCGCAGACTAAATGAAGCGACGCCTCAAAAAACGTCATGGTTATGTCGAGGCATTCAGTTTTTGCCATTTCACTGGAGTGATTGAATATATATACGCATGCGTAGTGCAGCGCTTAGGAATGTAGTGTTACCGGCCGCTTGTGAAATCGGCTCTCAAGAAGATTCCACAGCCTTAAAAACTTCCACTTAAGGTGAAGGACCGTGACTAAGATCTGCACGCAAATAGAGAAGCAAAAAGAAACAAATACTAAAGAGGCTTAACTGAAGCAAGCTGACAATTCAAAAATGACGGTTTTAGCAGGGATGCAACGTTCTGGCTGTGTTCTTCGTTCTGTGAATAGCGACATGGTTGTGGTTTTAAAGGGCGTACAGTGGATTCATAAAGAAAGTAAAAAAAAACAAAAAGCATGGCCTGTCGACCGGCTTCTTATTCAGTAGTGCAATATTTACCATGGAGCGGTATTCTAGTATGTTTCCCCATATGAGGCTTGGCTTTGGACCCGGAATACCAAGGTTCTTGAAATACGAAAAGTGATACCAACGCCATCTTGATACAGGAAAAAACAAACAATGCAAGCATCCCATTACTCTTTCAGAATTCACGAAAGAAGGCAAGCTGCAGTGTCTACATTTTCTTTTTCTCAACGGCTTAAAAGACTTATCTTATGTTAGAAGCGAGAAGCAAAGTTGAAGAAAGCAGCACTGTTGCACGAGGAAATGTTATTAAAACAACAAACTGTCCCGCTCTTCTTTGAAAATCGACAATCAACTTACATGATCACGGTAATGATCGAGATCGCAATAATTGCAAGAACCGCAGCTGTCAACATCATATTTCTCTCGATGGTCCCTTTGAGGCACTGGAACGATGTGATTGTATCCGGTGTTTGAGAATCGCTTCGAGGGAGGCACCAGTAAACACCAATTGTACGGCGAGCACCTTCAGCGATACTCTTTGACAAGTGTTTGCCTTCCTTCTCCCAAATCTTGATAGCTGCAATTCCTGGCAGCCTCCGCTAAAGTGTAGCAAACAGGCGGACAGATTTATCTGTGTAGCACACCTTTCTGGAGATAGTGTGAGGTAGAGACGTACGAGATAAATATTATCCAGGAGAGCGCCTGTCCAGCGCTTCCGCATCGATCGTGGCGACCAGCGGAGTTATAACGTGACTACACGCCTTTAGGCTTGAAACGTAATTATATTTTACAAACGAAGTTTCTTGTACATGAATGATATGTGGGATTTAGCCACCACCAAGAAAGTGAATTCTAATGTCTGTTTCCCTCCTTCGCCGTTGAAAGCAAGAGTGATTATGCCAAGGAAAAAAGCTATGTTTTAAATTAGTTCTTAATTCTGCTCTTTCTTGAAGGCAGTCTAACAGTGATAGGTATATACCAATGTGTTTCTCGTGCACTACATGGATCTACACAGTAGTTTAATCAGAATCGGCTGCGACTGAAAAACATGCTCTTAAGAGTGGCCGCGAATGGAAATGACAATTTCTGCAAAGAAAAAATGTCCGCAATGAAAGAATGAAAAAAGGAGCAGAATAGATATCATGTTAATAAAGCCTTTTCTAAAATACCCTTATTGGTATTTTAGAAAAATGGCAATGCTTGAAGTCATTAAGATACATGAATTAAAGGAGTCGCTTGTCACTTAAGCGATGACAATCAAAGTGAGATTTTGTTTCTCTAATCTGAGGGGTTAGTTACCAGGTAGGTACGCAGAAATGCATCCACTATAGATGTGTTTCCATCGGCGATTACAGGCTACAAAAGCACTCACATAAGCGTGTACTAACTCTCGTCCGAGCTCTCGATGCTAATCATCCTGTACCGGGTACCTGACGAGCTCACAAAATATGTTGGGCACAATAAAACAGTGGTTTGTATTATGAAATTTACATCTCACTACATGCGCGATATCAGTGCACGTTAAAGAACCCCAGGTGGTCGAAATTTCCGGAGCCCTCCACTACGGCGTCTCTCATAGCCTGAGTCGCTTTGGGACTTTACGCCCCACAAACCAAACCAATCTCACTACATGTAACATAAGTGGATTGCGGACGCACTGAATTTTTGCGAGGTTTTCATCGGAACCGAAGGCAATATCGGTATCGTTCGGATGCCTGTCGTGCACTGAATTCGCTATTGCCGCTATATGTCACCTTTCACAATCAGGGAACAAACAGCGGTACCTTCATTCTGCTTAAGTAAGCATTAATTTTACAATAGCCTAAACGTTTGTTTCTTGTGATCACTCAGAGTAACGACTTTGTGAAAAGAACCTGTCATTATGGTTTCAGGAATAGCGTCGTTTAACAGGGCAGTTTCATTTCCGGATTAAAAAAAATAATAAGGCAATCACTTATGCTTCATTGTAAGCGTATGACGAGATAGCGACCTGTAGTCATCTAAGGTGCTTCCACTCTGAAAATGAAACGAAGACGCACAGTTTATTCCGTGAAGCTCGCATACAAAAACAGAACATTAAAGCCAGAAAATTAGGTGGCATACGGACTTAGGGTAAGTACAAGAAAATGAATCAAAGGCAACATACAATTTGTACGGCTCGCGCGTCATCAGTTGGGCCAGCGGGGCACGTCTGATCGCGGGGGTCGGTGTGGCCTCGTCATGCCACAGCTTCTTTGTTACGTCAAGAAAAGAGCTTATGAAGCACCTACGTGCATTGTGGGGCTGTAGTGGCGGCTCAGAAATTAGGGCTGGTTAATAATGTGCCGGAGGACCTATGGGACACGGCAGAAGCGTTTCGATAGTGAATAAAGAGAAGGCACACATGCACTGTACGTTATCAGTGAACAATAAAGGGTCCCAGGGATATATGTAAAATTTTCCGAAGCCGTCAACTGCGGCGTCGTTTACCACCTGTGTTGATTTGGAACGTTAATTAAGCTCCAGAAACAGAACCAAACTAAATGTGGGCGTTTGCATTCGTTAATTACCACTTCAGGAATTGTGCCTCTTCTAATTGCGCACGCGCTTCTTGAAATAAACTCGTAAGAGGCCCCTTTACGTGAAAGACCACGCGACACACACATAAACATTCGCCTGTTCCTAAGACATACAAACGTGTCCTGCGTGAATTTTACCCGCGGTGGCATTCTCTCTTGGTGTTATGCCTTACGTCCCATATAGTGCTCTCTTACCCAGCATTTTGAAGCGACTTTTGTAGCGTTTCATAAAACCTAATTAAATAGGTCTTATATTTATAGCACAAATTTGGTGTAATAAATGCCTTCTTAAAAAAAAAACGGCCTTGCTTGACCTAATTATTAGCTTATCGAGCGCTTAACATATAGGTCCTGCGTTTGAATCCTGCCTAAAGTTCTGGAATTTTTTCTGAAAGAAATGAATTCCTTAGTAAAGCAAAGTCATGACAGACATATCGTCACCTTTCATTAGCATTAGATGTCGTGTTTTACTAACATTCATTTCACACGTACCGTCACGTTTAAGATGTGCGTTGCGGACGTGTAAAATGCCTGCAAGAGAATGTCTGCTACGTCATTATTCGCTAGACCGACCAAAACATTTTGCTAAAGGCAGA
Organism: Amblyomma maculatum; assembly: GCF_055883805.1. Classification (NCBI taxonomy): domain Eukaryota; kingdom Metazoa; phylum Arthropoda; class Arachnida; order Ixodida; family Ixodidae; genus Amblyomma; species Amblyomma maculatum. The sequence goes on along the minus strand of NC_139347.1, from coordinate 47,484,172 downwards.
CCACGCCTAAGCTTTATTTACTGCGATACGGGTTTCTTAACGGTGTCCCATTAATTGTGGGCCAATCATATATACTCTGATGCTCATTGTAACTGAAAGCTCTTCTTCGGACCTGCCTTCGGGGCTATCTATCTCATTCTGACATAAGGGTACTGAAATTGTCTCTTACTTAACAATTATTCGAAGTGAATCGATACTGCCAAAGTTCAGACGCCATGACATATAGACTCTTGACCACAGAACAACACTCTTAAGCATGAAGTGTTCCTGAAATTATGAGGGCGCTTAGTTCACAACCGGGCACGAGTAATGCGTTCTACTTGCGCCTCTATAGTCGTAATTGAGCATGTATGGTCTGAGGTGTGCGTTCATGAAAGATAACAGTTGCTGTGGTCTTCGGGGAAGCCAGCTGACTGAAAATTCTGAAAGCGCTAACAAATAGGTGACCTGCATCTGTTGGAAAAATAGCATCTCAAATTGTAACGTGACAGCATAGTAATAATGTTTTTCCCCTCAAATCCATGTAATCTAGCCATCTTTTGTAAATTAATGCAGATATATAGTACAGACGTTGCCACAAGGAGAAACCAGTGAGCGCATGGTCGTACGACGATGGAATGCCTGTTTCAATTAGTTATAAAATAAGAATTATCGGGGAGAAATTTCATTATCACTCACGAGCTATAGCGATAAAGAATTGCAAGTATTGCTCCAAAAATCATGAGACATTGTTTGAAAGGCGGTCGGTATACAGACCTGAAAACTTTTGCAAAACATTATGCCGTTATTTATTTTAAGAGAGCAGCTCACGCTTCACCTTGCATATTTGCGGAGCAGCCTGTCCATGTGATAACTGACAAGTTACCGGAGAACAGCTGCAGCATATAAGAAGAGTAGAGGTTAACGTGATCCGTTGTGGATGGCTAGGATGATGGATCGAGTTCTGGCGTAGACACGATTCCCTTTTGCGCGTATGTGACATCACTCATTTGTGCTGTCGTTGCTGATACCGCCGTTCACTTGTGTCATACATGAACTCGTCTCACAATCCATCATTACGAGATACGTTTACAATGCTGACTGCCGCTTAGCACACTTTAGCAGTCCACCAGTTCCTAAAGTATTTAAGACCTCAGTTGAGCGAGAACATATATTTGCAACTCTTTCGGTATCAGGGAATTAGTAATTTGTTTTTGTTTTTTTGTCAGAAAAAAAGAAAACATCATCTTGCTGTTCGTTACACTCGACGAGCAAGAAATGCAGTTCTTAAAAATCAATTTGTGTTCCTATTTTCTTCTGGTTGATGCGAATTGGCACTCATACCTGCCCTAAGTGTAAATATTCTCGCGAAATGGCATTAAAATTGCTTCCCGGCTTTCGTTTCTCTTCTCGTCGCTTTGCTTATTATGCGCTTTAATAGCTACACAATGCCTTGCATAGTGATGCAATAACGACCTCTTTGTCAATTTGCAGCTTTCTCAAACCAGCTGTATATAACTTGCTCTTCTTTTGTTACATCCCTTAATTCATTCTTTAACAGCCCCTCGACCTTAGAGGAAATGAAAAAAAGCAGAATTAAATTGTTGTGATCGAATTTTTATTACACAATATCTTACACACGTCGATGAACACAAGATGTAGCCCCACATGCCGGAGGACGTTTCAATGTACAATACTTATTCATCGCCCTATTTACACAGTAAAACTTGCCTATCAACTTCCACGGCATTCTTCTGCTAAACTGTTAATCAAAATCCAGGGGCCCCTCGAAGGCGTCGACACCATTGCATACTGGCTCATTTCCATGGATCCCTAGAAATAAGCAAAAAACGGCAACCCATCAATTCTTTTGTTCAGCCGAAGAAGTGTTAACAACGATAAAGAACAGCGTAAACCAATGACCACATTCCTACTTTCCTACCTCTTAGTTAAGTTTTTTTTATTTTCAACAAATGTTATGCGTAAGGCCGTCACAGAATAAATTTTTGGCAAACCACTTGCCATTTCTTTGAATTTGATGCCATCAAGTAGCAGCAATTATGGGAATACCACAAGTTCAGTTTATAACCGATGATTTCTTTAAAAAAAACCAGGAATATTAACATTGAAGTCTGTTTTCGTTAGTCCTTCACTAAAGCAGCAATGCAGTCCGGCCACATGCTACTGATACCTTTACGTGCTGGTGAACCCGTGTACGTCGTAGAAAAAATAGTTTTTCGTAACAAGATTCTAGATCCCATAGTTTAATTCGAAAAGGTTCGGGATTCTTGCATGACAAGTCTAAGCTTATTAGAGCTACTGTTAGTCATTTAACCACCACTTTTCGAAAAATCACACCGCTGAAAACAAAACACATTCCTCCAAGTCAACGCTGAACATGGAGCTCAATAGTCGCTAGACCAGGTCTCTGTGAAAACCGGGGAGCGCTGAGCAATCCTCAGCTTACTAGCACAGGCGAAATTCGAAAGTCACAGCAGATAAAAGCAACGACTCGGCTATAATAAAGACTATTTTGATAATAGCTGGACTGTAGATGTCGTTATTTTTAGGCAGATAGCATCTATAAGCTCAGATTTCATTTTTATGACACTCATCTCCTTCGCACTGTTTTAACTCTTTTTTGTGTATTAATATTAAAACTAAATGAGAGGACCATTTGCGACATGTGCAAATTTTATAGCATTGATCATTTTTACATGACAGCAACAAAATTATCACTGCAGTTATCCAAAATGCACAAGGTTGCCATAGCAGTATTGTTCAGCGCTGAACATTGTGTTGGTTCAATTGACTACAGACACACGGCAGTCCATCGCCGCTATAGTTGTTGCAGTGGTCAATAAGAACAGATTACGCTGTGTTGAGTTTCATTGGTGGAGAAAGAACAGGGAGTGTGCTGTGTCACTCTCTATACGCCTACATGTACTGCACATTCGAAGGAGCCTTACCATCTGAGACGGACCCAATTCCAAGCGGTACTTCTGCAGCAGTCTTGCCACGGTGTACCTGATCTTCAGTAGTGCCAGTCGCTTCCCTACGCAGTTTCGGGGACCCACGCCGAATGGGATATTTGCTGCCTTAGTCTCTGGCGTTTTGTTTTCAGGTGTGAACCTGCGTGGATGGTATACCATCAGCGTTCCAGAAAGATCCGATGGCGGGAAACGTTATGTGGCACCTATTTATCAGAACAAATATACGAAGCTTTCCAAGCAAACGCAACCAAGGTTTCAAAAAAGAAGATGAGGCGAAGCTCGATCCAGTGAAACTAAATGAGAACTCTCGATAGAGCTGTAGATGATTTTTAGAGTAGCGCAAAGGAATAAATTTGGAAAACTAATTAGATAAAATTTATTATTGGGTTAGAAAACTAAGTGGAAAATAAAAGTTATAGATGGTGTTAAAAACAGATGGCTCCAGTGTTAGACTAGCTGCGTAGCTGCTATATTCACACAAATGTATGTACTGGCATTAAAAGAAAGCTACCTCACTGAGTTGTTGTCGCTTATCGCTTGCCCAGAGTGCACACAACGCCCTATAGTGAAGAGAACTTCACATAAAAGTGAACTTTTTCCTTGTGACGCGTCCTGGGACGCAAAGGTAGGATGTCTCTTACAAAGAAGCTTTTTTATTCCGCAAATCATTTTATGTCAATAAGAAAACTATGCACACAAACAGCTGTTTGATGCAAACAATTAAGTGATGTGTTTTTCAAGATGATCTATAACATCTGAATTAAGAAAGTGTTCCTGGTGTTCATCGTTAAAGACCCCGCCGTGGTGGCTGAGTGGTTATGGTGCTACACAGTTGATCCCGAGGACGCAGGTTTGATCATCGTCACGGAAGCTGTTTTTCATGGAAACTAAAAGCAAGATGCCCGTGCACGGTGCGATTTTCGGTGAGGCCGATGAACCCAGTTGGTTGAAATATCCTAGCCGACCGCTATGATGTCCCTGGTAGCCTGAGTCGCCTTCGAACGTTAAACACTTTAATTCAAGCCGACATAATCATTAAATAGATTGTTTATTGACTTTACAAATTATCTATCTTTGGACAGTGAACAAAGTTTTACGAGCTAGGTAAAGCGACTCTCAACATCACCCATATAGTCCAGGGAGGTGGCACATTAAGTATTAATTAAAAACTTGCTTACATTTAGATGGGACGCCGTGTATTTCTCATGTTTCTTCTAAGCCACTGCATTAATTTTGTGCTACTGGCTTAGTGCTCGTCCCTGTCCACTTTCATTTTCCAATTGAATTTCTTTGCTTCCTTTCCTAGTACGTCCCATATTTGCGAAATAAGTGTTTCTCTAAGCAAGCGTAGTCATTCTCACATTCTTGCAGTATGAAGCTGCCACTTTTATCTGCGTTCTGAAGGTTACGGGCTTGCAGTGGGCGTCTTCCTTTAATAACATATGAAACAGCCTTATACTAGGATAAGAAAAGCTAAATGATTAGTTCTATAGAATGATCCATCATTATGCCACAAAATTGTAGATTTAGGTTATCCTGATCTCTGACTATCAGTGATTAAAAATAGTACCTTTCCTGTTCACCCTCAACACACACACCGGGCAAGAGATAGAAATAAATATTGCCAGACGCGAACCAGCAAAGACCCATTGACCGGATTGTTGCCCCTTCTTTGTTTTTGAGCTATTCAATCTACCTGTAGAGGCGCCGAGAGGAAAGAGTAGGAGGCATCAGCGTGATGATGCTATCTCCAGCTGGTCATGCCACCGCCTCTTAGCCCATGAAATTTCTTAAGGACTTCTGCCAAGTCAATGGCAACAACCTTAACACTGACATGAAAGCGGCAGATATCTTTGCAAGACAAAATTCGCGCGAGAGACATTCCCAGAGATCACCACGGGGCGTGCGGACGATAGTTTTGAAGGTAATTTGTAAACTATGGGACCATTGCTGCAAATTTAGGGCATCGGGCTCTATTCTGTTTTCCAGCCGAAATTCTTGTTCACGCCTCACCTGTCAGGGTTGAAATCAAGAGGCTTCGTCCAATATCTAGGGTCTATCTGCGTCTGGTACTGGGCGGCCATGAAGCAAGTCCCGGCCTTGAACTTTGTGCCATTGTACTCGAAGTCTTCCTTGGCCTGGCGCGTCACAAACCTATGAAGTGTAAAATATTTAAGGAGAAAAGTGTTGACGACATGTCGGTAGAAAATAATTTTTTGCTACACCACTGGACCTCCCTGGCGTAAAAAAAAAAAAGAACTCGGGCTCAGCCCTCTGTTTATGCAATGCAAACATAACTGTCAATTTGCGCGGCACGTAAGAAAAAACTTTATGTTTACGACGGCGGATAAACATAACCTATATAATGCTGCATATGTAGACACCAATAACTTATTTGACCTGATTTTTTTACCGCTTACTTTCTGATTGCTCGCACAAACACACTCAAATATTCGCAACCCCAAAGAAACCAAACTGACATTATTCGTCTAATTCTGAAAGATGACTCATCATGACTCGTGTTACGTTTTACTTCAAAACTTCGAATATTCTTTCAAATATTCTTCCTACATGTGCATCTCCAACCTCTTGCTCTTGGAATAAACTGCACTTTTTCGATCCTGACACATTTTAAAGGAGTCATGACATATGGGTTAAATGATTACAAAATTCTATAATAATAATACTACGCTGAACATTTTAGGAACGACAGGCACGTATGGCTGTAAGCTTGGGGCCTAATAGCGTGCTTTGTATACGAGTTATAAATCCAGGCCAAACTATTTAAAACGCTACGAGCGAGGCTTCTGCGAACAGTTTTACCCATTGTCACATCAGGACTTGCACAGCAACGAATAATTCATTCATATCATTTATTTCCAAATTAATACAGTGATCTGCGCCATGACCCAGTTTCTCCGACACAGGAGAAAGCCATTGCGATTGTTTCTCCACTGGCGCACTGTTTCCACATTCTATTATAGAGCGGCTTGTTGCTGCAGCTATTTTTCTAACATTATGTGCTTCAGAAAGCGCCATGTCTTTGTAATTCAGTGCACTACGTAATTTCAGAGCCGGCAATTTGTTGCAAACGCTAAAGCAGATTCTTTGAAATTAGTTTTGATGAATTCGTCTCCTCAGACAAGATGAACAATTGTTACTACGAGAGCTATAACGGTAGGCCATGTTTAATATCTTAGACCTGGATTCTACAGGTGCAATGTATCTGCTTGCTTTGTTTTTAAATTCCTCAACACCTAATATTACCCGCCCACATAGCGCTGTATGCTGAACTTGAGTCACGACGTCACTGATTTGGACTATAGCATATTCTTAAAGCTAGCACTGAAGTCATAATGGTCGCAGGCTGCCTTTGAGTACTCACGTGAGGCCCGGCGGATATAGGCGCAGTGCCTCGTCCACTACACAGTGCAGATACTTCAGCTTCTTCATCACAGTTTCGTAGTCTAAGGAGCCCTGAAGAGAATACTGTTAATGATTTCTCGCTTCATGATTCCAAAAAGCTAAACACAAAAGCTGGATAATTTTGCTGAACTTTTCAGTGCTAGAGAAGATGATAAACTGAATCGAAAATGCTCCGACCCTCGCGCAAGTGTAGGATAAGCACAAAAGCACTCATCTATAACGTGCAAGGTGAAGATGAACGATATTATGTAGAAAATCAAGAAATATTAAGTCAGCTTACAGCAAAGCAGAGTTTATTCCGTGTTAAGAACGAAATATCCTTAAACCACATATATCGACAAGTTTATGTTCCAGACTCATATATTGCTATTTCTAATTACTGCACTACCTGTATAAAGCAAGAGCTTCGCTAATTAAAATAGGCTTCTTGTGTTAGGAAGAATGCTTCTGGAGTATAATGACACCAGAGTTGGCGGTCAACAATAAAAATAACAGGGCAATAATGTTAGATAGTAAATTGGTTACCGAATTTATGATAATTAAATTTTCAACTGTTATCGTAAAGCCACAAGCTGCAAACGTAGATTTGCAGGAGGCCATTAGCAGTGATCATGTCGGCGTTTAAGACTTCCAAATCGCAATTACCCTCAATGCTGAGGCTCAAAACTTTTGACCATTTCTCACCAAACGATGCGCGCTTTCAAAAATTCCGCGCTCTAAGCCCCACTTACAACGCGGTCAGTCAATGGCTCCAGTGCCTCACCACTGTTCCTTTCGCCGCCTGCACTGTGGTGCTCACTGCTGCTTGCTGATCCAGCAAGTACTATTAAAAGTGAGCATCTTAAGCCGCTTCCATATTTCAATTAATATTATCAATTATTGGTGGGCTTCCTTGCAAGACGGGTTACACGTTTAATTTTTTTCAGGTTAGATTTGTTAAAAAGGAGCATCATATCAGCAAGAACACAGCCGACGAAGGGCATGCTTAGGTATGTATAACCCAGAGCAGCATGCTTCTTCTTTAAAAATACCCATCAATACACACGTGCAGCTCATCTTACGCACCCTAAACGGACATATATATATATATATATATATATATATATATATATATATATATATATATATATATATATATATATATATATATACATGTTAGCACTCTCGCTGAGCAACTTGGAGAAAATTGCGCTCATCACGATGCGTGTAACCGAAAGGTTCTTTGCTCTCATAGCCAGGACGTCGGCCGGTGGATATCTCGATGAGCTGAACCCTGATATGAGCACTTTTCTTTTTACTTCCAAAGTAGCATAGCTCTAGAAAAGCTAAAGTGTTAGGGTCCTGTTTACCACAACGAACTTTGTGCTTATAGAAACATCCGGGGGCTAAAGAGATAGCATTTTGATCCACTTGGCTTGAAACACAAAGCACTTACGCTGACTCCGACGGTGTCAATGACTTCTTGTCGAACTTTTTCTTGTATATCAGGATGTTTCGCCAGTGCGAAAAAAACGTAGCTCAGTCCTGTTGCTGTCGTCTCAAACCTGCATTCAGTTTCTAACGTTACTTGGCTTTAAGGCACACGTGTTCTTCATGCAAACATTTTTCTTTTTACACTGTCAGCTTCGGCAAGCCGAAGAAACGTCGGCCTTGGTAACGTTTTATCAAAGTAGAGCTTGCTTTTGGAAAACCCTGGATAAGCGATAACGACAGAACGCAATATAGGAATTGAAATCACATGAAAATGGAGACTCTAGACGCGTAATGGACGTGAGGGTTAGTGAGACTACGTTGCTTTTTGTCCCTCCGTCTCCTTGCAAATGTGGACAGCGCTTTATCAAGCAAATCTGCTCTACTTGTATCTGCATTCATCCTAGTAGAGCATTTGTTTCCTTGTAGATGTAAGCGAGGCATGTCTAGATGAGTTATTTATCTCTCTGCCACTTAGATGACCTTGTTTTTGCTAAATCTCGACAAAATGCTCACGAAAAGGGCTTTAAGTTCATAGTGCGTATGATATTTATTTAGGATGAGTCTAGAGTGGCCCGATTTTAATCTAGGAGAAAGCACTTGTTTAAAGACACCAGTCTCAGAAAGCATTCGACAAGATGCTTATTGTAAAATGGTGTAGAAAACTAGTGTAAGTAAACATAACTCCACAAGAATATTACGCAGCGTTACTGCTGGGGTAATAAAGAGTCGTAGTGCTTACCCGGCAACGAAAAGTACAGAAGCACTAGTGATCACTTCTTCAACGGTGAGAGCCCTGCGCTTCAGACCTTCTGTAAAATAGTAAAGCACCAAGATTTGGGATGCTTTGAATTGCTTTACACCCCTGTTTCAGTGTGTATTGGTTTTATGAGCCGCTCGGCGAACGAGAATTGTTTTTCTTGTCTGAGAGCTTTGTCTCCTATGGATGAAGTACATTGCTTCTTGGGAGATCTGAGCCTAGCTCTCCCTGCTCTTAAATCCATAGTTTAACTTTATCCTGTCTTAAATGAATATAATAAACTTGAAAGCACCTACGAACGATATCTTTCACATATTTTTCGTATTATGCTACATGGCAAATTTCACAAACTTTATGACCGTTTTGACAGAAAAGAGCCAGTACATCGCTTCTTGGGAGATCTGAGCCTAGCTCTCCCTGCTCTTAAATCCACAGTTTAACTTTATCCTGTCCTAAATGCATATAATAAACTTGAAAGCACCTACGAACGAAATCTTTCACATATTTTTTCTATTATGCTACATGGCAAATTTCACAAACTTTATGACCGTTTTGACAGAAAAGAGCCAGTACATCGCTTCTTGGGAGATCTGAGCCTAGCTCTCCCTGCTCTTAAATCCACAGTTTAACTTTATCCTGTCCTAAATGCATATAATAAACTTGAAAGCACCTACGAACGAAATCTTTCACATATTTTTTCTATTATGATACATGACAAATTTCACAAACTTTATGACCGTTTTGACAGCAAAGAGCCATTGAAAGTTATGCTCTGCAGAATATGTGCTGCCGAAGAATGCACAGTTGGCTATTGTATGTGTTTACTAGTAGATATTTTGTTATGGCTGATAAAGTGTACATCATTTGTGTCGTACTTGATACTAGTTAAGAACGTTTGATAGTGATTGACGGTTGCTACAATGCTAAGAAAAATATAAATCACTATTCCTGGATGATAGCTGAATCAAGAAGCATGAACTGAGTAGGCAATGGGATTTTTTATTTTAGAGCTCGTTAACCCTCATTTCCTGCTGATGTATTTTCTGGACGTTGAGTAAAAGCTTGCGAGAGTTGTATCATGTTAGTTAGGCTCTTGGAACAGTTCAGGTGTGCAATGTTTCATGTTTCGTCAGCCGCAGTGAAGCGATCAAAGCCCTCCTCATTCGGCAGTTATTCTGGGCAGCTTGTTTCCAAATTACCTTGTCTTCTATAGCAGCACTTAAGCTCTAAATATTTCCAGCATTTGAGGAGTACTCAAGTGCCGCGAACGCTACCTAAATTTCGCTACGATACCCAAGATGATTTCTCATGTCCTGGAAAGCAAATCTTCATTTTTTATTACATTTTGTGTGTAAGTAAACATTCATCAGAAATAGATTATGACCACCTACGCATGTGAAGGTCACTCGTGTAGCGACATTTGACTATCAAGATGATTCCTGTGGCACTGCCACCACGCGACCGATAGCGCAATAGTGTCTTTACTATTTCTAATTCTCTGACGACGGATACTACACTTCTTTACCTCTGAAAACGCGTGCTACGTTAGGTAACGTGGCGCAGTGAGGTAATTAGTGCATACAAATGGAAGTAAATTTCTAGGCTAAAATCTCTATCGCAAACTATACTAGCATACGTAGGCCAATTATGCAGCGGAACTGTATAACACCAGCCCGAACGCTGGCTGGGAAGCCTGGCACCAATGGATGTACGAACGTCTTACAAGAGAACGGCGCGCCATAGGCGACAAGGAAATAAGAGAAAGGGAAAAGAAAGTGGCCCTGCCACAGGAGTATCTCTTGTGTATGCCATCGTACAAGGTGTCGCTTCACCATTTGGAAGCTAATGACTGCCTACGGCTCCCCGCATGTTTAATTCAGGGATGAAGGGAAGCCTGACTCAACAACTACATCGTCAGAGGGACAGCGACGGTTGCTGTTTCGCCAACATATGCACCCAGTAGAGTTTTCTCGTATTCTAAAAACGCTACGCACGAAACAAAGTACCGGATGAAGCGGCGGCTTTAACTAAATTGTCACTACCATATAAGAAAAAGGGTACATGCAGAGTCGTTACAGATCCCATGTACAGTCATCGCACCAAGTTATTCATGCAGTAGAAAAGTTGCAGATTTCTTTCAAGCACAAGATTGAGAGCATTCAGCGAAGTGTGCGGTCACTTAGCTAGATAGATGAGGCGGTGTGTGCTCTGAGGCTGAAATTTTCTAAAAAAACTATTGCGGTAAAAAGTCGTATGTCCATGCTAGCCCGCTCTATTTGATGTGCCATAATTCCCCGATTCGTTTTGGAAAATTTACGAGCCACTTGTGACCACCCACTTTTCACCCCGCCACAACACGCGTAGTACGTGGCAGCCTAGTTGCATTACTCAGACGTACAGAACAATGTTCGTTGTAAGCCGTCATTGGGATCGCATGCACGGATTTAGGAAGGGTCAGACTGTCCTCACTAACTGTCGATAGAGCACGGTTAAAGCGTGTAGCCGAGAGATATTTTTGGCAAGAAAAAAATTCTAGGGGACACTTTGGACCACTAAAGTGCAATGAGGCGAAAGCCTTTGGTTTGAAACGCCGATGGTTCCTGCTTTACTTTACCTGCTTCTGTATGCTGTGCATGCAGCCTTTGGAGGAAGAACCAAATGAAAGGGGCAGCACGGATGCCAGGGTCGAATTCCTGGTGAGGTCAGCATTGTATATGCGTGAATTGCCATGGTGAAGCTATCGATTACCGAACGTATAATCATGACCGGACGTGACATCACGATGACGTCACAGCCGGTAATGACGTCATGTCCGGTCATTGTCGATGACGTCACAATCTCGCGAAGAATTATGACACTTCTCGCGGACGCAGGCACGCACTGACGGACCCTTATGAGCCTATAAAGGCTTTCGCCTTAACAACTACGAAGACGACGGTATGAATAATTTGTCCTCACGTTCATGCCACATTGGGATGTGACTTATCGCTCCAATTCGTTTCCGATTTCCAAACTCCAAAAAAAAGTTTACCTTAATGCGAAGTTATTTACCAATTGTAAACATAAATGTGCTTTTAGTTCCTTCTCCCTGATAATTTGATAAATTTATTTAAGTGTCATTAATAAGTGGCATATGATTCAGCAATTATATGCCAACAACTGATCAAAGACTTGATGGGACAATCCTCAGTACAGACTGCATTGAGCTGCTGGGGCCAGAATAAATTTCGTTACCCTCAGTATCTATTTGAAAAGGGGTGCATGGTGAATGCTATTAGTGCTCTGCAAACTCTTTAACTTATTTTTCGTTTATATATCCCCACTTGATGTTTTAGAAGAAAGAAAACGTAAAGGGTTTTAACATTGAATATAAAACAATGTTTACCATTCGATGCCTCCTTGTCGCCTCCATCGTTTTCAGCCTCGACGTACTCAGCGTCAATGAGGTTTTGCAAAATGTCAGGTTTCCGTAACTGTGATAAAAAGAGACAAATTTAATTTTCTTTCTTAGTGCCATTGGACTTTTTGTATTGAACATGCACTCCAAATATAGCTGCAGTCCGCCTTATTTCTCATTGCGCTAGCTTCCGCTGAAAAGTGGGCAGAGGAGATGTTGGTTCAAATCTGCCCCGAATATGCCGTTGGAAAGTGTTATTAATCAAATTCATGCATTCATTTGGCAAGCGCGATGTTTTACGATTATGCATGCTTCAGGCCCGAGTGTTTCTGGCATGTTAGGCCTGCTTTATGCCTCGCGTCATAGAAAGTCTTGAGGCGTCTTGCTTCCCAAATATTGATTGAATTATGCATGTCCCTACTTTCGTGAATGCACGTACATATAACAGAACGTCGCACTTACCGTTGGGTCATTTTTTCTCAGCTGAACAACTTTTTCTGTTTGCAAATTCAAGTCCTCAAACGTATATTCTCCAAGGACAAGTGAGAGCCAGTAAAAGGGCTTCATAAGCATCCCAAGTGTTGTGGTACATTCTAAGGGAAACACGAATATGAAGTCATATGTTATTACTTCTTTGCATTGCTTTCAAGTAACCGCTAGCGCCTGGAAAATGTTTCCCAGAGTTCAGCTTATTGAAAAAACGAAAAATATGTAACCATTCGTTTTCACGCGAGCCTATTTCAACCTATTTTTTATTAGCACTAGCTGCTAACCACCTATTAGGCTTGCTTCATAGGGTGTAACGTCCCAAAGCGATTCAGGCTACGAAAGATTCCGTAGTGAAGAGCAACGGATATTTTGACCCATTGACGTGCGTTAACGAGCGATGAAATCGCACAGTACAGCGGCTCCTTGCTTTTTGACTGCCTTTAAAGGGGCAGCTGCCGCCACCGGAATTTGCTGTTGCGTCCTTCGGTTCAGCAGTCAAGCGCGCTAACAAGCCAAGTTTTTCAATATCTTTAATTGGTAAAACATTACTATTACTTTATTAATTAAGTCAACAGGAGAAAAAATCCATTACAAGCATCGCTAAATGTAACGTTGCTCTCTTCCTTCTTCCACGCACACATACAAACACAGACACACACACACAATATATATATATATATATATATATATATATAGGGGGAAATGAGGGTGCTCGTTATAATACATGAAGGAAAGAAGCCAACAGTCGGCGAGGCCAAGGAAAGCGTTGGGGATGGTACTTTATGTCTTTTTTTTTTGCTGTTTACTCTGATAATCACAGAAATTAGTAATGCAGTCTGTTTAGGGGAAAGATAATTAAACACAAAGTAGAAGAAAAAACAACGTGCCGATGGTGGGAACCGAACCCACGACCTCCGAATATCGCGTCCGGTGCTCTTCCAACCGAGCTACATCGGCTGCTGTCCCCCCTGCTACTTGCCTGGGTATTTATGTTGTCTGTATACGAACCTTGAGAGTGTTCACCAGCGCCACCCTCAACCATAGTGGCGGACGTGGAACGTCTTTTGTTACCGCCAGCGTCATGTAGAACGTGATCAAGAGCGAGGGCGAAAGCTGTGCTAGAACCCTCTTACGCTACCTATGGCTTCAAGACTGCCAGAACCGAGACCCCCGTAAGCTACAAGCAGATCAATTAGGGGAAATGATGGTGCTCGTTATAATACATGAAGGAAAGAAGCCAACAGTCGGCGAGGCCAAGGAAAGCGTTGGGGATGGTACTTTGTCTTTTTTTTTATTGTTTACTTGGATAATCACAGAAATTAGTAATGTAATCTGTTTAGGGGAAAGATAATTAAACACAAAGTAGAAGAAAAAAACAACGTGCCGATGGTGGGAACCGAACCCGCGGCCTCCGAATATCGCGTCCGGTGCTCTTCCAAATGAGCTACATCGGCCGCTGTCCCCCCTGCTACTTGCCTGGGTATTTATGTTGTCTGTATACGAACCTTGAGAGTTGGTTCGGTTCCCACCATCGGCATGTTGTTTTTTCTTCTAATTTGTGTTTAATTATCTTTCCCCTAAACAGATTACATTACTAATTTCTGTGATTATCCAAGTAAACAATAAAAAAAAAGAAAATACAAAGTACCATCCCAAACGCTTTCCTTGGCCTCGCCGACTGTTGGCTTCTTTCCTTCATGTATTATAACGATCACCCTCATTTCCCCTTAATTGATCTGCTTGTAGCTTACGGGACTCTCGATTCTGGCAGTCTTGAAGCCATAGGTAGCGTAAGAGGGTTCTAGCACAGCTTTCGCCTTCGCTCTTGATCACGTTCTACGTGACGCTGGCGGTAACAAAGGACGTTCCACGTCCGCCGCTATGGTTGAGGGTGGCGCTGGTGAACACTCTAAGCTCTCTCTCTCTCTCTCTCTCTCTCTCTCTATATATATATATATATATATATATATATATATATATATATATATATATATATATATATATATATATATATACCTCTCTTGATCTGGCCGTCCCCGCACACTTAACAGAGAGAGCAATAGGCAGTATAAGCGACCCCTTCTCGTCGTAGTAGACGCGACCGGCTAAGACAAACTCAGTGACAGAGGAGACGAAAATGGTGAAACAACGAGACCGAGAGTAGAAGAAACGAAGTGTGAAGGCAAAAACGGGGGCAAGTAAGGGTGACTCTCGTCGCAGTCGAAGGCTTCCCCCAGCAGTGCTCCACCGGGCCTGACCGCGTGGTGCGGAGGAGAGAACTGATACACATTCGTTAGACTATGCAACTTGCACTTGCGACCATATCATCTGCGCATTTTCATTTCATCCCTTAGCCTCGTTTTTCGTGACGGCGCTTTCAGCCATTCCAGCACGCTTCTTCTCATCTCTGATTTGGGCTGATCGCTCAAATCATCAATTCTATTACGCGAGCCCGCGAACCCGCAGGCACGACAGACAGAAGACCTACTATGACGTCATCCAACAACTAAAGCATCGCCCAATTCAGTATTCCTTTTTCAGCCTCTGACAGAATATCAGAGTTGCCTTGAATTCCAATAGTTCTACAGTCGCGAGCAAAAATGGTGTCCAACACGCAGCCGGTGGTGGAGCTCGGGAAAAGTTCCTTTCAAAGCCATCTAGCAACAGCTTTCTGGGATCAAGACAATCGCTGCTGTGATCCAATTTATCGACATGCATGTGCCGTTGTCGCTCTCGCTAGATGGCATTTCGATGGCATTTCATCTGCTCACGACTGTATGTATGACTGGCGTAGTAGTTAGGGCGCTCGACGGCTGTTTATAAGAATGCGGGATTGAATCCTGGCTGCTGAGGGCGTATTTCGGTGGAGCCAAAAAGCAAGGCGCCCGTGTGCTGTGCGATGTCAATCCACGTTAAAGAACCTGAGGTGATCAAAAATTCTGGAGCCCTCCATTACGGCCTCTCTCATATCCTGGACCATTTTGGGATGTTAAACCCCATAAACTAACCAACATTTTTTGGGATGCCTCACCATAACATATTCAGGAAACTCATATTTTAGTAGGGGAAAAAATGTGGTTTGCCTTTGCTTTCAGTAAATAAACATTGTCACAACAAAGAGGTCTTTCGATAGGGCTTTGCTTTCATTACACCTTCAAAACAATATATTCGTAGAAAACACTCGCTCATCTTCCTTAGCTATATATACTTAAAATTTATAGGCGTTTTTCATTTTAAGCGTGCTATACGATCATATGGCTACTGTCACGAAATCGGCGCACATTTTCATCAAGCCGGCACGGCGCGAGGCCCGCGCGGCGTCGCGTAAAAAGAATGTAGAGAAAAGCCCCCTTCCCTACGCGGGAGAGCGCGTAGCTTTGTACGCGTTGCCGTCACCCTCTTTCCCATTGCCCGGGGAGGACGGTGGTTCATCGGTCTGGAATCAGCCAGAAAATTCCAGCATCTTCTATGGGACCTAGCCAATGACGACGCGCGGCTCGACGGGAGGAGAAGTGGGAGCTATAACCAGCGAAGCTATGTGTGTGTGCGCGCTAGCTTTGGCGCATGTTAACAAAGAGACGCGGCGCGCTCTATTTAAAGCGACCGCGCCGCTTGTTCAGTCAGTCAGTCAGTCAGTTAGTTCGTCAGTGTTTTGCGACGTGCTCGCTTGTGCTTCGGCTGGACTCCCGGGGATCACCCGCTGCTGGCAAGCCCACGGACCTTCAAGGGAGCGGCGCTCGTCTCGTATGGCGGCCACATCGTGACTCTTGAGGCGTCGGACTGCAACAGTGCCCGGTGAACAATTTGGTGTTTGTTTATGTAACTCTCTCGTATCTGATTTGTTGGAAAGCCTCTGTTTTATTGAATCGTTCTGTAATTGCATGCTTAGCGTTTGTTATTCTGTGAACCTCTCGTCTGTTGTATTTCACGTGATCTTGTGTATTCATTGTATCGTCTCTTGCTCTACATAAATTGTGTTTTGTTTGTTACTTCTGGCTCCGACCCTTACTCTGGTTTGAACCGGCGACCGCTGGGCACCAAACGACCACCCCCTTCTGTCACTACAAGGTAGATGAATTCCGGCCGAGCTTGCCACGCAAGTCGAGGGCATCTCCTTTGCGACCGGAACAGCTACCCCCACTCACTCTAAGGGTGTCTGGGAGTGTGCGCACCCTTAAGGGCGCATCGTTAATAATACCCCCTCATAATTATTAACGGGTGACAGCTACTCATTTTATTTTACATGCACCCATGGGAAGTTGTGACCGCTCATGTAACACTTGGTTTTCTTTTCGAAATTGCATATGTATGCAACAGCTTTTACTTGTCAGAAATTGACATGTAAAAGCTCGCTATAAACTGTCCACGCACACGTTATTACCCGCAACTAATTATTGATAGAATGAACATCTTTTGACGTGCTAAAGCTGCTGCTAAGGCGACAAACGGAGACATAGTATAGGTAGTATGTACACATGTGCACATAAAGGTATTTTCACTGTAAGCTAGCGCTCCCTCTTCCATCCTGCCGTGGTCAGTCGTCCTTCGGGTATTGAGCTACAATTAGTTCTCATGAGACGGAAGGAAAGCAGGGGCTCTCGAGAACAATTTAGATCATCTGAGGTACTTTGATCTTCCCAAGAATCAAAACACATGTAGATTTTTATTTTAACTTCTCTTTCGCAATAACGCGCCCGACATGAAATATAGTGCAGAAACCATAGTGAATCATAGCCCGGTATTGCCTTTGCCTTGACAGATGGCTCATATTAAGGCCACACACTGAATTAAAGCCAATCTCGTCGCAGTTTTCGAGACAAGTAAGCGTGACTTACGTGCGATCATGTGAAAGGGGCCGGTCATGAGACCCCTGACAGTGCTCTTCGCGATAACCATGAAAGGGTGGTCAGGCTTTCCCTGGAAATGCTCGTCGATGCCGAATGATCCCCGAGCTACGTAGTCCATAGAGAGCTCCTCCAGCTTGCGAAGCATGTGCACCTCTTTTCCGCTGTCAGCATACTCTTCGAGAGATTTTATGAAGATGCCTGCGTCTTCTTCGATATGGGGCATCATCTAGATTGCATAGCATGAGGTGATTTTGTATTAGGCGCTTTGCTGAAAGAAGGGAAGTCTTTAAATCTGCTCAACATACGTAGGTATTTATTACGTACTGCCGAGCGGTATTCTCGACGGTTCCATTCCAGGCTAAGTATTCACGAGAAGCTTTATCTAGATCTTTGTCATTGTCAAAGGTGGCATTGAAGGGGACAGTTCTTCTGCAGTATTTTCTTTTACGTAACTTAAAAACAAAAAATAAAGCCTCCAGTTAGCTACACACTCCATAGCAAACACGATATGCAAGAAAGCAAAAAATTGCAGCACAGGGCTAGGTGCACGTGGTAGCTGGATAATGTGGGCATGCCCACACTTAGTACTACTTGAGTGCCATGTGCCCTACCCTTATGTTATCTACATTCTGAATTTAGAAGAACGTTGCATCATCTAGCTCCGGAGAAATTGCACGCAACACGTTCCTTGCAGAAATTTGGCTCTTTATAAAAAGCTAATCTCCAAAGCAAGCAAGAGTTAATATGTTTTCGCTGTAAATAACCTCTCGTAATTTATGCACAACACCCCATGGGCGTCGATACAATGCACAGCCGATTTGGAAGCAAACTATACTTCATGCATCCAGCTGCTGATTGTTGTCGTAATTCGTTCGTGTACCTAAAAACAGAAGTAAACCCGCAGTTTGTAGGGACGGGGTGTGTACCAAGTACGCGGATGTTATCAGCTGAGTGCTATCATTTGGCGGCAACACTCCTATGCCATAGCACAATCATTGCGATAGACGCTTGGCAGGTGCTGCTATAAGCCGAGAAAACGTGATAAGCTCCAAGGTGAATAAACTGCTGGATGTCGCAGGAACAATAAAGTACAAAAAGCACATTCGATAGTGAAGAGCTTCCACTAAGAAAGCGAAAAGAATAGATACTCCCGACGAGGCTCTAAATACGCACTTCTTTCTTATTTTTTTTTACCGATTATATTGCAGCCTGATCTTTGGAAAATCGTTGTTAATAATGTCATCACAGCGTTTATATAGCACGGTTTGTCTGGAAACGACTGACCTTACTGCTAACTACAAACGTTTAGAGGCTACTTGCGGAGCTTAAAACAAAAGCAGGAAAGTTATGAGCACATTTAGGCAACCAGGAAAAAATACCCCTGCGATGTTATGAAACCTACCAGCAGCTGCACAAGGAGTGTCCGGGCTTCCGACCGATATAGAAACACTTATCTACGAACACAAGTAGAAGCTGCAGTTGGGAAGACTGACCAAAGCTTGCTTTCTCTCTTGTCTAGCAGTGCATGCACCATGTGTTTTCAGTATGATGGGCTCATGACAATGAAGTCTATTTTGCTAACTTGATTACAGCTAAGATTACTTCGAACGGTAGCACGCTCTGCGGAGAACAAACGTCCGTTTCTAAAAATGTGTCCGAGAGCATGTCGCGTTCTGAAATAGGCAGAGTTCCGGACTCCCCTTAATGTGCGGAAAATTCACTAACAATGATGATTGGTCACATTTGCACCGGTCAGACTTTATGCACTGAAAGCATGTGAAAGTTGTCGTTTTTAATAAAATAAAAATCTCCTTCAGAGATAATGATGTATTACAGGTAGCACTGCGCATGCAGTAAGGGCAGAAACAAGGTAATAAAATTTTGCATGTTGTCACACCCATAAAAGTGAGAGTTATGTGCAAAGACGAGATAAATAAATAAAGCAGTTTGGTTATGACCCTGACGAGCGCAGCATAGACACGAATTCAGAAATTTCAGATAAGCTTTTATTCTGATATTTCTGATGGTGAGTATGAACTAGACGAGATGGTTGATGTATTATGTTGAATATATCATACGTTTCATCGTCCACAGCCTTCATTCACAGCCTAGATTTTGAATGGTTGCTTTGAAATGGTACAACCTATTCAAACCGAAGAAAGAGATGGTCCATAACGTGTCAGCGTAGCGCCAGAACAACGCATTTCGCTGCATTGAACACGCTCCACACACTGATGTGAACGGCTTTGTCGTCATAGAAAAACTATGTACGTGAGCCATTACATGTTTACCAGATGTAAAAACTCGTCGATCGTGCAATGCCGACAATGATAGCCAATGCATTAAAGGGGGCACCTCAACGTTTATTTGCGCAACAAACAATGACTGAGCTAAAATGAAAAGTTCTTACCTGTTTCAATTTGGCGGCAGTCATACCCTGCACTACGCACGTTCGAATGCTCTTCCATTGGGACCCACCTACGTGCATGATGGACTTTTTCAAAATGGGATGCATTTGGTCCGTCATCATGGTTAACTGGGAGAGAAACACAAGATTATGCATATTAATATAGACGTGCGTTGTTTTGTCTTGTCATTTCCCATTTACTGCAGGAAAAAAAAAAATGTAAGCAAAAATAAATGTTCTCTTTTTTTTTCTTCGCAATCGTTGCCCAGCAATCCATGAATTTAGTTCGTTTACTAATAGTTGTATTTGTGACCTAAAATAGAGCCCTGTATTAATCAGCTAACTAGCTGCGGTCAAGACTTTTAAATTGTGCAAAATGTGAATGATATGAGTTATACCCAATCTACTGTATTACGCTGGTTAAGACACGCTGCTAGTAATCATACGTTGCACCTGTGCACTTTGTAAACCCACAAAACTTCACATGGCTGCATTGGTTCCTCGCTGGGTCATTTTCGGTGTGGATAACAAAGGCGCTTTGTCAGTTTTTTTTTTTTTACCATATACCGAATTATGATACAGTAAGCATAGAAAGCAACTGCTCTTTTAGGCAGTCTGCCGGTTAGATCCACTCATTGGTTCTGAGAAGCTGAACTAAGTATAGCACGCCGGAGCATTTGCTGTCATACGCTGCCACAAGTGCACCACACAGTTTTTCATCTTGACGCAAGTTTTAACACATCTGATAATACTTACGCCACGGTTCACAAAGTTCTGAAAGTTACTGACGAAGACGTATTTTATGAAGTTGAGGTCTCTGAGCACCACAAAAGGGACGTCACCGTTGTAGAACCTGGAAGTGGAAAATTGAGGATCATTTGATTTAAGAGAAAAAAAAGTGAAAATCACATCCGAGTCTACTTTCGCTTATGTAGGGCTGTAAAAATAGACAGACATTTTACTTAATTGCAATAAAGAAACAGACAAGAAACATACCCAAAAACGTCTCCATATTGATCTAACCATTTTGTTATTGCTTTATAGGCTTCCTGTTGGAAGAGAAAAGAAAAGAGCAATAATACGGTAACATAACATAAAAAATTAAATAAATTTTACACAAGATCAGTTCAGAACTCGGCGCCTCTTTCCCAAACTTCATGACAGGCTTGAATATTTACTCAGGAATCATGTTTTTGCATATAAGTAGGTAGAATATTCTGGATTGAAGAGGATAATTTAGGGCGCGCTTCCAAACAATTACAAATCCAATAATAGGCAGCCTGTTCTTTCCCAAACAACTAATGGTTACATGTGGTATCCTGAAGTATTTGGGAGTGTGTCTGCATTTTTAAACCTAAGGAAAGATGTTGAATTGCAGTATCTTTATTTTCAAATTTAAAT
This sequence comes from Amblyomma maculatum, assembly GCF_055883805.1. Taxonomy (NCBI): domain Eukaryota; kingdom Metazoa; phylum Arthropoda; class Arachnida; order Ixodida; family Ixodidae; genus Amblyomma; species Amblyomma maculatum. The sequence continues at coordinate 47,463,003 of NC_139347.1, read as the reverse complement.
GAGCCGCAATAAACGCACAGGTGTTGTATTTATGCGCTCTAAGCTGGCTAATTCTACGCGGTCTTTTATTCTAAGGCATCAGAATGCAGTGTTTCATTGGAAAACCGAGCTGGTTGTACAAGTGTTACCTCTTGTCGCGCCCTGTGTTTACCGGCCATAACTTGCAAGACATGGCCGAATTGTAGAATGACTCGTTTAATTCAGTGAGTCACCTGGATGTATACTGTACTATGCACACTACTTTTTTGAAGTATTTGTATTATTTGTATTCTGGTAACACGCTTGCTGCATCTAGAAAGCAAGACCTTCTTGGGATTTCGCGTGCGCATAGCCTTCTCGCGGCTGTTTCCGGTTAGGCTTACGCAAAAGAACGGCTTTCCTATTTGCTGTGCACAAGTTTTACCGTGAATGGTGCGTTCTCAACCCAAGACGAGAATGCGAGAGAGGCAAAAAAAGTGGTGTAGTGTCGGCATCTTCTAAGCACATGCAAATGCGGTCGTCGTGCCTACGTTTCCAGGAACCAAGAGTAAGCAGCCTGGCTCCAAAGCGCTAAGTGTGTTTATTAAATCTCTAACAATGTAAGAAGTGGCAGGCGCGTCCACAGATTGTCCTAGTTATGGGTGTCCAAAAAACGCACTGCTCCCAGTAGCACCCCAAAGGAAACTGAAGGGATTCTTGCACACTAATTTAGAATTGCTACAACCGCTTGCGCTTCGCATAGCAAATGCGGATTTGAGGAAAGCATCTCCTAAAACAGCATACAGCTATAGAAAAATGTCCATTAGGAATAACACAGGTTGAAAAGGAGGATCGTAGACCTTTTTATGTGAATACAGTTGTGTTTTTTTTTTTTTTTTTGAGTAACGGAGCGAAAAGTCGAAGTGAGCATTATCTACAGGGCAAGAAATGTATGTAACAATATTTATTTCTTTAATCATACTGCAGGCCAATATGTTGGCCCAAGCAGGAGGGGCAATACAACAAATATATTGGAATATACAGCAATACAGAGCAAAAAGGACAAAAAACTGAGGACAAAAGTTCAACTCTGGTCACTGTAAAGAAATGGACAAAATTCAAGAACAATAGCGGAAACTTCGTTAACAGTAGCCAAAGCTAGTCACGTTTTACTAGAAATATTACGGATATGAAATATTATTCACGGGTAGGTAATGAAATATGAGGGAAAAATAATTCGCAGGGCACTTTTCAGTTGTTTCAATTTAGACTGAACGTCATGTCATGCCTGATATGAAGAGCATTTCTCTAAGTGAGTTTAAAATGTTCCTTTTCTCTCATTGCTTCAACGAGGGTGACGGTGGCTTAATTGGATGCTGCTGCCATCTGCTCTACGATATAGCAAATGCGCTTGTGGCAGATTCCATGCAGTAGATTGCGCCTCAAACCCTGATTTTAATTTTGTTCCTTTCATCTAAAATGCATCTTCTGCTACGAAAAAATGGACGTCTTTTAGATGCTGTTCTCTTAATACGGTGCCTGCTTGACCGACATTTGAACATGTTTATGGGCTACAGCTCACTCACCTATGTATATAGTACGCGCTAAATGAGCAAGTGAAAAAGTGGGATGCCTGCCTACAGCGTATTTTCGAGAAAATGCTTATACTACTGTAACCTATAACACAAGAAGGAAGCAGAAAGCATTCCTCATGAAAGCATTCCTCATGAAAGTCGTGGTTATTTCCTCCAGCATGACATCGCCGAAGCAAATAGTTGGCTCTATGAAAATGCAATAAAATCAATGCCGCGGCAATCACTCCATCTCATTGATTGGAGGGCTTGGCTTCCTTTAAGTATGCACTCTGGGTTGATTTAGGAAGCACTCGGAGAAGCTGAATAAGCTCTGCTAGCGCATTGCCAAGCTCCGAATTGTCTTGTTATGATGTCAAGATTACTTTACGACAAATGGTTTCATGTTTTATTCACTATAATGACGACCTAATCATCAGTATTTTATGAATGCATAATTTATGCACAGTAGTGAACTACTGGAGCCCGTTTTGTTCTAAAGCCGCAGTAGTCGTCCCAGAGTATTCGTAATTCCAGATATTTGCTCGCTACCTGGTCGCCTGTATGAGAAACCATCAATTCAGATCCTGCGTATTAACCGCCCTCTATAGAGTCTCGTTATTTGTGAGCTTGACGGAAGCAAGTATAGCAAATAACTCTGCCCTCAATCCGTTTTATGCTATTGTTCGAGGGGTAAAAGGAAGAGAATAAAGGAACAGAGTTTTGATACCTACCATTGAACGTGTACTCACCCGATGACGCGTAGAGTGTCAATTTGCCATTTTCTGAGGAAAGCTGACAATGAACACAGGAGGCGTTATAAAAATTTCTGATCACGACATTTTTATTCCGGGAAGACTGCTCACGTGGAAATTATCATGTTACCTTCCAATTACTGATTCAATATCTCACAATCGTGTTGAAATATTGTTCAATTCTGTGGGCTCGCTGTAATGGACAAACGATCTTCTCCTAGAACTTTAGTTAATTATGCACATGTAATTCATTGCTGCCGTGATTCATTCCTGTCCTCGGTGTGAGGTTACGAAACTAGCATTTCAGTGTGCTCGAGCGGCTGACTGTGTCTCGCTCAGCATGGCCATTTGCTAAAGCGATGGTTTCCGCAAAATTTGTCCATCGATTGGAGGAAGCGTAGGCGGCGGGCTGATAAGGGGAAGCATACGTAGCTAGTAGGTGACATCTCCATAAATATTGTTTGTTTTCTCAATTCCAGCACGCCTCCGCCTACTTTTACTGCCTTCATTGCTCAGTGCTTCCTTCTCTTGAAACCTACTCTTTTTTGGAACCTGATAAAAAAAAAAGGCTTCAAACTAGCGTCCCGATCTCCTCTGCCATTCTCAAGCTCACCGGGCATAGTACACCAAACTCAAAGTCGGCAATCGCGAACAGAAGACAAATTGGTCTGAGGAGGCAAATCGTTCCATATATATAAGAGTACAAATGAATTTCTCCATACATTCCTCTCCATGAATGGCTGTTTGCATATTTTTAGGTATGATTCTTGGCTTTGGCTTCTTCAAGAGACATCAATCGAGGTGTGCTTTGTCCGCAAATACTGTATGGTTCGGTGCCGTCGTGGTTCGGCGCAGATGTGAAAGTAGACAGAAACTTAAGAAAGCAGGGTCATAATTTGCCTACTCGTCCAATATATATGAAGTATAAAATAGCATTAAGGAATTAGCCTAAGATAATTTTTGTTCAAGAGTACAGATTAAGGGAAATATAAAAGCCTGAATTTGTTGCAATAAATATTGATCGTTATAGAAATGATTCGAAAGCGTCTAAGAAACTATTAAACTTAACGCTTACCTTGGAGTGGTATTCGCGGAGATTTCCCCAGATTAGGTTTGGCTTTGGCCCAGGAATGCCAAGTCTCTCGAAGTAGGAGTAATGCCGGCGACGCCATCTATCAAAGAAAAGTCTTATTTTAGGCTGTGTAACTCTTTATATGAGCTAATTACACGGAGAGAGAACACATGCTTTTTTTTTCAGATAGCATGGACAAACATCACAGATTAAATTCAGGTAGCCGATAAGTGTAGAGTAAACAAACATGCTAAAATGATGAAGTCGAGAATGATACAAATGCGCCTGGTCAATGATGCAAATTGAGATAAATATGAAACACTGGCTGATGAAAAAGATTTTGTTGACGTCTTGGCACCTGTTCGCGAACCGAAATTTCAGGAGCCTTTGCTGCTGCTTTTCTTCAACTTCACTCCCAAATAGTTCTTCGCGACCCCAGCCGTGGAGACGTCAGCAAGACGTTTTGACAGCTTGGTGTCATGATATCGACAAAACGCCGCATAACAAGATTTCCTTTTTCTTTTTTCATTTAGTTTCTAATTTTATCGGTACCACAGACATGTTCACCAGAGAATCTTGAAGCCTTGTTCAGAGCGTTATTATGGGTTTTACAAAAAAAAAATGTGTTCCAGTAAACCTAAAGACATAGGCTTGTGGAACTTTCATATGACCATTACTCGAATATGTTGCACCAGTGCGGGACCCGTTTGAAAGGTATGTTGAAGGTTGAAAGATTGAACAGGAAAGCTGTAATGTGTATGAATGAAATATATAAAGGATACGACTCTCCATGACAGTTAATGTATAAAAAATAACATTGAGACACGTGAAACACGTAGGAACCTGAAACGACTAAAATGTTTCTACAACAGCTTGGCAGGTAGAATCAAACTCAGACTTCAATGGTGCATTAAACCTTCTTTCGTAAGGAGAACTTGTAATCTTCTCGAACACTCACTTGCACATATCTCTTCCAGAACAAACACATTTAAATATTGTTTCTTACCTAAAGCGATCGATTGTTGGAATTCCCTGCAAAATATGTGTGTCAGTCTGAAGACTTCGTCGGCGAACTGGAACACTCCTTTACAAATTGAATTTGTGTTTTGTATGCTGTTGAATATTGTATGTTTTCATCCTTACATTTCATAGGTAAGTTTTTCACTCCTGCTTGGGACTAGAAATGAAGACCAGTGTTTATAACAAATACATTATTCACTAAATAATAAAGTTTATAAAACTGAAGGAGACAATATAGGAAGGGCCATCTGATTGGTTGATTCAATATAGAAGGAATTATGCAACATCCTCAGTTACATCCCATCCAGCTTACTTGCAAACCGTTTCCCATGTCGAAGAGGGGAAATTGTTTCGAGCGAACAGATATTTGGTATATTTGAAGACAGTCTCTGTAAGGCCTTCAAGAGGTGTTTTTGTTAAGCCGTTGAATACCGTATGCAAATGCCATGACATCAGCCAACTGCAGCAGCGTACCAGAGTCATTTCGTACCGACATTGCAATAAAGCTCCTTTTTATAATAAATGCATCACTTTCCCTTGTTTTCATCATGCACATTACCGCTTTATCACTAATCTTCTAACTGTGCCTTTATTATCTTTCACATAGTCATTAACATAAAGTCGTAAGCTACAACTTTATGTGAAGGATCACATGATATTGACATAAATCCACACTTTATTGAAGCCGAACAAACATGCCTCTGTGGGCGATGAAGGGCTCGATCACCATCTTGAATGAGCTCCTGGACATGGAATCATTTAACTACGCCAGGTCCTATGGTCTTGTGATGCGGAAGAAGAACTTTCAAACAATGCTCGAGAGGGAGCCTCAATTCGCAAACCAAGCTTAAGTTTCAACAAAAAAAAAAAAAAAAGACTTGTGTGGTCACCGCGATCACCACTTTCAGGGTTTATATATGCTTTTGCTTCAGAAGAACAAAGGAGAGATAGGGTGTGGGTACAAAAGGAGCAGGGCAAGAAGTAAAATAATGAAGGAATGGAAGAACATACTTTCATATCAATTTTTTTTTATCCTTGTACTGTTCCTTTCCCTCCCTCATCCCTCACTTTCCTTCTGAAGCAAATGCGTATATAAACCCTGCCAGTGACGATCGCTGTGTGCAGACAAAGACGTGTACCCCTTGTCAAACCATTGGCTTGGCTTGCGAATTGAGGCTGTCCCTTAACCACTGTTCGTTTCTCTTTCATACTGTCTAGCCAACTTCTCCCCTTAATTCATCCATGGTTTGTGATGTCACATAACCAACCATAAGTGAGTACCCGGTGATGGCACCTGTCAGATACTACCTGCCAGAGGCTTTCCCGCGAATTTCGCTCCCAGCGCCGTCGCCAAAGCCAGTAAAGCAGACTCCGGCTTTTTGTTGAGAATGATACCTTAAACGCAGCCCTGTCATTTATTAACTAAACAACTTTTCTGGTGCGCATTACAAGTAGACAAAAAGTAGACTGCGTTCACTCTACATGTGGCGTGTACACGAACTTTAACGCACTTGAGTAAAGAGTTTCCCTCAGGAAAAAAGAGCAAGAACTACACAGTCGTACCGATCCCAAGTAAACACTATCAGGTCGCGCTAAAAACGTGGCACAGCAACTCGTGTTAACTCGCCTGCAAAAGGGGTTGGTTCTTCTCATCATGTGGGCGCGGAACATGCAAGCGCAATGAGCAAAAGAATCCTGTTATAGAGGAAAGAGAGAGACGAAATCAAAATCTGTTCTGTGTTGAAGCGCCTCCAAGACTGTGGCATGGCGCCATGATCTTGGACGCCGCCTTCTCAAGCTTTCTCTGCTCTTCTCGATGTTTTGTTTTGCTGCACTCGTTCAAATGTCAATACCTAGCTCATATAGGCGCGAAATCAGGGGCGAGAAACCACATTTAGTTCCAATTTCAGATACTTCAACTTCTTATGACTTGAAATGACTGATGTTTTAAGATGAATAGTTCGTGGGCAGAGAAGCAATGCGAGAAACTGCTGCAAATGGCTTGAGGCACAGAAAAGAAGTGTTCCCCTTTCATTTGCGGAGTTCTCTAAAGTAGCTTGAGATTTGATCCCCTAGTAGCAAAACGAGACGCTATACGAACGAAGCATGCAGTCCGGCTGGCATATGTGAACAGCTTATGGTCGAGGTCGCGTTGATCGAAACCTGATCGAAGGCGGGCACGTACGGGCTACTTTTCTGTTGCAATCGGAGCTGTCCACGGCGGAGTCTTACGTGTCGCCCATATGAATAATCTCCAAGTCACAGCGCCGGAGAGATACAGTCTTGGTCCCTTGCTAGATAAACGAGGTGCACGTGGTACGAACCAATGGTACTCTGAATATTGGTACTGTGTTGGCAATGTTCGGCCCAACATAAAAGAAGTGCGGTGCCAATATAGTAAAAATATTGGGCCGACGGTTTGTGCCTCCTGGGATGCCCCGTGAAAGAAGTTGTTTCTCCTTCCTTGGCGTCTGTATGGCGCAAACGCACAATGAGAATTGTTTATGACGTGGTGGTGACTCTCATTTTCTATTAAGGGAATAAACGGGAATGAAAAAATATTAGACCGTGAGAAAAAATAAAATAAGAAAACATTCGATTAGTTAAAGGCGTGGTTAAAAGGGAAAGATGGGCGTTCCCAACTTAGCTTTCAGGGCAGAACTATTCCTCCGCCCCCGTCCCCCTTTACTTTTTGTTTTACTTTTTGCAAATTCCTGTCCGCCCTGAGGCAATAAAAAAAGTCTATAAAAAGTCTTATTGGGATATTTTGCATTTTGATACTTTTCGGCGTGTGGCTCTAGCAGGCCTCACCGTGCTTCGCGAGCGAAAGACGGCGTAACGTCACTATATTTAGAATAAGACACGGGGGGAAGCTTTTCTGCGCTATACGTTTCTTATGCAAACATGAGGGGGTCCATTGTCCTTTCATCAAGCCACTATAAAAGTAACGAGCGTTCACATGTAAATAGGTTGGTCAGAGGTATATATACAGGAAACTTTCAACCATTGTTCACTTTGACCTGCCCATAGTCTCAGTCTTACTCGATGCGCTTCTATCACTTTCATGTATAAGAAGGTGTTCTTAAAATGATTTCAATTTCGACGCTTGCGAGTGTATTCTGTCGGACTAAGGACCGCCAATCTATTAGGATTAATGACCAACTGACGTTAAATCAGCCAATAGGAAAAGGGACCTATAACCTTCAGTGACCTCTTTCACTTATTTGCATCAATTCCAGTGGATTCTCATATATCGGATGAAGAGACGACTAATTCATATTTGCTGTGAAGTCGAACTAAGCAGTTCCTATATATAGCAGTGCAAAACCCGTTCTCAATATAAAGACGCGTATCCATGGACGAACTCTGCTCGTTTATGTGACCAAAATCTCTTATTGTTTTTTAATTAATTACAACGTACAGCATCTTACGGAAGATGTTGTACAATAACCCTAGAAACGACAATTAAATTTATGCGTTTAATGGTTGATTGCTAAGCTATCCTGAAATTTTCACTTGAGGAATACACAAAACAAAAAACACGTGCAATGAACAAATAAGCAGCTGAATTTGTTCTACTTCGGTAAATTTGATATCGCAGTCGATTTTTCGGTTTTGTTTCTGTTTGAACTTCTACCGGGCGAACGCCTTCTCGAGGGCTAAAATTGGTGGCTGGCTGTTTCGCCTTTAGAGGGGAGAGTGGGCTCGTTGCACAGTGCATAGAGTTCCTGGAGCGTAAAAGTGGACGGTGTTGGGAAGCGGTAGGTGAGAAGGTAGGTAGCATCTGAGAACATCTGGAGAGTGGAGGTCTATTGGGACGAGGAAGGCGGAGAATTTCTTCTCAGATGCTACAAACAAACGACGCGTTTTTCTCATTGCGACGGGCGCGCAGTGATTATAGTGAATCATCTCAAAACTTGAGTTGATTGAGAGTCGGCGGCATGCTTTTATTCATTTAGTTTCCTTTTCTTGGAGCGTGTTTTTTTTTTCTTTTTGCGTTATTGCGCAAACTTTAATTCTATCCATAATCCTCTGTTTGTAGTGCTCCTGCGCATCTCGTTTAAACGCGCGCTGCTTAGCCAGGCCATCTAGTGGGTTGCCTAGGAATCAAGACATTAAAGGCCAATAGAGGGAGCTGACAACAAGTTGGGTTGTTTTTGTTTTAGTTTTAGCTACGCAGCTTACTTTTTGTCATCTGCCGCTGAGCAACTCCCCTTTTATTCATCGGAAAGGCTACGCGAGCGTACAACGTATTAATAGAATTGTTACTTTACAGAGACACTTTCTACAGCCTCGATATTTAAAGCTTTTCGCTTCCTACTTAACTCTGTGCTGAAGGTTTTAAGTCGCCAGCGAGTGCAGAACACATATATTTCTCGCTGCAAACTCTGAGTGCGACCTTGGGTTTGAATATATAGGCTCACTTAGTGTCATTTTGCGAGTTTTTCGTGCTCATGCTTTCAGGTTGCTTCGAGGTGTTATCTGGTTACATGCGTCAGTCGGCTTTCAGTTCTGTTATGCAATTTCGTTGGTACAGTGACATTACATTTAAGAAACATCATCATTATTGCCTAGTGCAGTGCGCATCAGGCGTCATATGAACGAATAGTAGTAGGAACCTTTTTAGCTTCTTCTATCACCGTATTTTTCGTTTATCGCGTGCTAAAATACTTTTGATTGATTGCGCTATTTTGGCCAAAGTACGTTGCCTTGTTGTCATGCGCATCATTTATTTGTATTTACAGTATATCAAACCTATATATGCACATACAATCCTCAACTACTGACTTAAGCTTGTTTTGGGTAAATGTATGCCAAGGTATCCATCCGGCTCTGAAGTAAGAATTTAGCACAAACTGACTATGCACGTGACTTTTGAAGAGGTCTTTACTGCGAGCTTGAGAAGGGAAGATGACATACTACGCAATATGTTTCCGGCTTAGATTTTTTAAGCTGAATTCTAACTATGAAACCACTACAACTCGCTCAATCCAGCTTACAGTTGCATCTGGCGCTCAAGACATGTAACCGAAGCAAGTCTGCAACCGGAAACCATGCCCCGAACAGTTTCTTTGGCGAACACCATTTCTGCTGCGCTGCTGTGTTTAATTGCACGCCGCAGCTACCTATTTTTACTCCTGCTTTGACGCTTGAATTAAAGTCTGTAAAGGCTTTCAGAATAGTGAAATTGATAAAACTAAAAACTCTGGTCAAGGAACGAGCCCCGAAAATTACACAGATCAGTGCGTGCTATACTGTTTAGAACGGATATTTAATATTTATGGCTACCATATATATGAACTCTTTCACAGGCTGTCGCAGCACTGTGCAAGCTACTGCTGCATTCGATCAAAGAAACTATCTATCATACATGTTGTATTGTATATGTTGTATTACATGTACATGTTGTATTATCATATGTTCCACGTTCAGTACCCACACCGACCCCCCCAAGCTCTCGTGCAGATTGCACAAAAATAAAACGCACTTCTTCCATAAACTGAAACAGATTACTCTTCGTCTGCGAGACAGGGTGGAGGAAAAGGAGATGCAGCATTAAACAGGAAAACTGAAAGAGAAGCTCCCAAGGTCTGAATGCAGCATAAGTAACTTTCGTTTGGTGAGGTCGCATCTTATCAGGCGTTGCAGTACATCTTCAAAGAAGGCGACTATGCCTGATAGCCACTCCGAGGTAACGACCGCTACGGTCGCCACCCGAGAATTTGCACTGCGCTATCGGGCGAACACCAGGAAGGTCCCGAGAGCAGACTGTTAAATGTATCTTCAAGCTATAAATACAGACCACGCACTGAAGGTGTCTTATCAAACTTCCCACTAATGCAGGGAGGGCAGTCAACCGCACCGACGAGAGAGAAACCGTAGCAATGAGAACTAGCTTTTTAAATCGACGCTATGCCAATGGCGACGAAAAAAATTTCTTCACTTCGTGGTATAACACAGTAAAAGCTGGAGCTGCATGTCAGGAACGCTTGTAGTGTGCACAAGAGATTGTAAACTAGCCCGAACTCTTTAAGTCAAACCTCGTCCCCCGAACCACTGCAGCAAAAAAGAAATTGACTGACCAGAAAAGTAAAAAACAGTAAATTTTAGCGCAAAACACTTTGTTGACAAGGTATAGACCCTTATGGGACGCCTCACAGAGGAACTTATCCACAAACAAGTGTCGGCCACGTTTACTGGCTGCTTAACATGTCGCATCTTCGGCCGCTCTTGTTGTGGGTGTTCTCGAAATGTGAATCCACAATCAGCCGTTATTTTTAGCTGGAGGGCTATAGCTTTCCTTCACCTGGCTGCTCAGCGCGGCTTCACATCTCAAACGCCTTAATTATCCTATGATTGACGGGCGCTGTGATACCAAACATATCACGTAATTCCAATTCCAATCGCACTTGTCTTGTGTACGTGGTTCCTGCTTTCTTGGGCGTCTGTGTATAACGTAGCGCGAAAAGTCTTGAAATTGTAAACCAACAAGTCCACATTGCTGCTTTGCTTGGTATCACGTAATGTAGCATAAAAAGTGTGACGCAACCGCTTTAGAGCGTTAACTGTACTGCGTTTCTTTGCGAGTTCCGTGTCATTCCTGGATCGACCTTTGACCTCGGATATAACGAATACACGACCTGGGATAGAACGAAGATGCACACGTACCACGTGACCAAGGACATACCAGCATGTGAAATTTGTTGTAATAAATATGCACGCATGATCTCGGATATACCGAACATGCAACCTGGGTTATAACGAACATGCATGCCATGTGATCACGCATATAACAAACACGCAACCTCAGTTATAAAGAAGATGAATGCATACCACGTAATATCGGATACGAGGAACATGTAACCTCCTTTATAACGAAGATGCATCTAATGCACATTATCTTGCCATCAACGGCAGAGCACCCTGAGGTAACGCTCTATATCAATCTTCGATGGCGGAAAACTCTGTTTTGGAGGACAGTGTTGAGGGTGGTGCAATACCACCCCACATCCCATTTTGCATCCATCTGCCATGTTGGAAGTTAGTTTGCTATAGGTATTTGAACGGAATACGTATGTAGAGGCTTTGCCAAGAGTTTAGAGCCCAGGGGTTTGCTTCGGAGCGACATCGGATGGTTCGTAATGTATTCAAAGTGGTACAAATATCCTAAACATAGGATGATTTTGCGTCTAACAGTTTTTAATGGAACTGACTTCTACTAATACTAAAAGATTGTCACCACACGGTCCAGAAGCAATTATCCGGGGCTCTAAACTTTTTACAGAGATATTACTTAGAACTTTACGCCGTTAATTGTACGAGGTGCCCACCGATAAGTCAGACAGACAATGCACCTTTCATTTCCTGAAAAAATTCCAGGGTAGGCACATTTTTTCAAATAATTGTCAGTTTCTCAGTGCTAAACCGCCAAACAAAACCATGTAAAATTATACCAAACAGTGCTTCGCGCATCTTAATTGGTTTGAGTGGAGTTTAACATGCGCTAATTTTTGCAAGGAACACGGGCTACATAAAATGCTTAAAAGCTAAACTGCGCTTGAGTGATTTCAAAGAAAATGACTGAAACTAGCACTTTACAAAATAATTAAAGCAAGAATTAGGGACTAAATACTCAGATTATCGTTTCAATTATTGAACGGTCGTATCCTAACTTGCTAACCTGGCAAGGGAGATTCTCCACAACATTGCACTAGTAATGCCTTCGTAAGGCGGATTGGCTATCCTTTTCAAGTTTCCAAGAATTCGCTAGGGCATTCTAAATAAGTTAAAGCGAAAGTTTTATAGGCTTATTCTGCAGGTAATCTCGCGTCGCTGTTGTCGGCGACATGAGCGCGAAATCACAAGCATGCTGCTGGCAGATGGCGGTTGGCAGATGACACATTGGCCAACGATTGATCGACAGTTTGTGTGAACTAACCAGACCATTAGCATAGCTAAAGTTTTTCAGTTTTCTGCAATGAACACAAAAGCACTGTGTTATCTTTAACAAGGATCACCGGCCCACCCACGACCCTCTGGACGGCTGGGTGCAAGAATTTCGTGCACCTGCGTTTTAATGTCCTTATGTTCTTTACGCGATACGCGGCATGGACGCTGGAAAACGGATGGCGTGGCAGTGTCGGTGATGATGCGATGATTGACTACAGGAGCATGTACAACCTTCGATGTGGTCAAAAGCAATCTTTAAAATCAGTTAGCAGAGAAGAAAGATTTTTCAGAACAAAATATAAGCCCGGGTTGATTTTGACCTTATGAAGGGTGCGGGGTGGTGCAGCCTCGTAGGGAGGATTCGTCTCCACTGAGCACAAATTCGGCAATCAATCCACATAGCGGAGAATAGCGACAGCCGTTCTCTTGCCAAGGTGCTGAATCTCATTGGTGAAATTCGTCAGAAAAACAGTCGTACAGCTGTCATGCAGTTGGGCAGGACAACATGCCACAGCTACTCTCTTCTCGATCAGCTGCGAAAAGTATCAGCGATACCTTCTTAGTCTCAGACAAACTTGTTCCGCACTAGAATCTAGATACTTGGCCGAGATGAAATCATGTGGTCGTTGTTCGACCATACGCTAAGGAGCGCAAATTGATGGGTAAGTTGGTTCATAATGCATACAGATATGAACCAGCAAAGAAAGACGCAGAACAAGAAGTTGTATTGTGTGAGTAACTCTTCTTCTTCTCCTGCATCGTTCTTAGCTGGCTCACCGTACGCATCGACAATCGGTAGAGTATTGATTCCTGGATCTTCTCTGTTAGTGCGCGCCACGATTTGTTTCCTCTAAAATGTGACCCGTGCTGTTCGCCTGCAGAATGCCGAGGCCCAGGATCAAATCTCTCGAACCGTCGCAACACTCGCACAAGACTACAAATTCCTCGACGTATTGAATCCACGAATGCCGATTCACGCTGAGCACCTTCCCGCTGAGGTAATCAGGTGATTTCTAGCCGTACGAATAATAGGCCTCAACCATAGCATCAAACCTTTGTTCAGCTCTTATGCGAGGGTGGGGCTGATCACTGAATAGCGTGCACAGGCATCAACAATCGCGTCAGCGCGGTCAATTGTCAAACACAAATCGGAGGTAGCGCTTTGGATGATGTCGCTTCGCTACATACTCTGCCTTTGTGAAACATATTCGTATCTGCGTAGTAGCGGCGAGGAATCTCAGCTATCTTGACTTCAGCGGCTTTACTTCCAGTGGCAGCTAGAATTAATTTTCCTTGCTTGAACTGGGAGAACGCCGAACACGATAGATGACTGCTCAGAGATTGCTTGGGAAATGGAAGCGCAGAGAAGGAGATCGAGAATTGCGGCGATCGTATATCACAGTGTTCTAGCGGGCCGACAGATTGAGATTCTATCTCAAGTTGCCGTTCGTCGTTGTAAGGGCTAGAGTCGTTGGACTCGAAGCCGCACAGGCCGCGCTCAACGGTGCGAGCACACCATGTAAAGATGACCCGATTAACGTATAGCGGTTGCAGAGGGTATGGCGGCCGGGTGCACACGACACTTCACTCCTCCGTAGCCGCCGATAGGCTGGAGAATCAGGCCCCCGGACAAGACTAAGCGGTCGTACTGCTCGAGTCGTGGTGTTCACATCCGAGCCGGATGCCTGAAGATGAGAGATGCGTACGTAGGTATCACATCAAGCGGACGGGAGTTTGGTACTTGTTTCGGCTGCGCTGCCAGGCGCACCTCATCCTGGACGATTGCAGTCATCCATGTGAAAGAAGATGCCAAGATGTCATGAGTGGCAGCTGCAGAGCTTGTAATCTTTCTCTGATGACCGGATTAGTTCACGTAAAATGGCAGTTTGTGACACGGAGCTTTTATGCAACAAATATTTCTGCATTAAAACAGAAGAATTTTTGTACCTATCACAGACATGTACAATAGAACTACATACTAGAAGAAAGTTCTACCGAAACAAAGGTACAGAGCCTAAAAAAAGACTACACAGCTGCAGAAAAGTAAGTTGTTTAGGTAAAACAACACAATATCCAGTCGTATTTCTGCACAGCTCTCTAGATAAATATTTTTCAACTGGGAATTATTTAGTACCAGATCAAATTAGTTTTCTATGTTTCTTATAATTTATTGTGAGCGCGGGATAAAAATCAGACGCCAGCTTTCTCTGCTCATCGGAAGCACAAGCCATTTTGATCATCAGGTTCATTAAAATGTGTCTTACAATCTTTTGCAGTTGCCTCAAAAATAATTGAAAAAACGCCTGCATTTAGTTTTTAATTATGGCAGCTTTAACTGCTCGCTGTAAACGCATCACATACTTAGACCCTTCCCAACTAACATGTGCACAACAGTACATTATCATATAACAAAACCCTTACAGTTCAAACTGGTCCCAGGATATTTCGGACCTGCTGCGAAGTGATAGGCGAGCACTAAAATTAAAATGATAAGCAAGTGAGTGAAACTGAACTATAGCAAACATAAGTGTAGCGTGAACAGAGAGGAAAAGCAAAACCAGAGAGTGGTACCACTTAGCGCTCCTTTTGCTAGTGAATAACCAGCATAAGAACTCATTACCGGTACATAAAACCGTTATATACCAGCAATATGCGTACGCTTGAAACATTCCTTATTTTCTCCACGGTTGAGGGGTTTACCATTGGCAGTTTGTTTACTTGCGTATCTTGAGTTCAAAATGATATTAGCAAGTAATACACTGGCGTACAGCTCTCAAAAAGCCCTTGTTGCATGCAGGTTTGTCCAAAAAGGCAAGAGGGGGAAACAAACTCAAATGGTTTTCCTACTGATAAATGTGCAGATCTTTACAACCCGAACGCAATATCTCCTACCATATTCACTATCACCTACACATTCCACTTACGCAATAACATACGCCCCCTGTCCACCATCCACAACTACGTCAAAAACGGTGAAAGCCCTTCAAAAATAACTTTCCAATGACACGGACATGCTCTATGTGGATGCCGAGTAATATTCTTTCAACCCTTCATATGCCTTTCATCCATTGACTCCAGCAGCCGTCTTAATACGACTGCCACCATATTCGCTTACTATTCAGAAGAGGCGCGGAAGAGACGGCCCTCGGTCTTGTTCTGACAACTCCCGATATCACCACCATTGTGAGCGATTCTAAATAAGCATTTGATAATACAGGCGCGGATAAAATATTCCGCCCAGCCTTGGTTCCCCTCCTGAAACGACCTTAAACCCAATCGTTCACTTTTCTTTCCACCCCTGTACACGCAGGCCGAGCTGGTAACGAGGTGGCTCACGCCTGCGCCCGAGGTCTCACTGTCGGGGCGCAGACCATGGATTGCGCCGAACGTCATTGCCGCCTCGGTCGCATTGTGCAGCTATCTGCACACCGCAAAACCTCTCGTTACCCAGAAGTTATATAATTAGATTCAGTCCCGAACACTTCCCACTCTTGCCTTCCGCTGTCTCATCGACCCAGCTCGCTTGAGCTTGTAATTGTAATATCTTGTAATATCTCTTGTGCTTGTAATTTCAACCTGATTCAACCTCGACCACATCATGTGCGCTTGTGTTTGCCCGCTTTCCCTTCCGCCCCCACCAAAATCGCTCCATATTCATTCAAAGGAGCAGTGGTAGGTTGCCCTGAGCAGACCAGCGTCTGATCTTTAGAACATTTTTTTGGATTGGTTTTAGAAGGTAGCGGAGGCCTACCCAGCGTAGGACTTCCCTCACTCCCCCACTACCCCGTTCCATTTTGGGATATGTCTTTCCTCACTCACTCGCTCGCTCACTCTATAATCCCTTGACATGCGTTACGTCACCAAATATCGCAAGTGGAAGCCAGCCCACGACCATCCAATTTATTGCTGAATTCCTACGTGTAATGTCTGTGTGCAATAAACGTGTAGTATGCCAAGCGTTCCAAATACTTGTATCCTCGATCTCTTTAAAAAATACGGACTGGTGCCAAGCCAGTGAAACAAGCTGAATGCGTTTGGAAGTATTATTCTACTGCAGTATTCTCGCTCTCCACAGTTTAACTATTTGAAAAGACTAGTTCCCCAACATATTAAATATTTTAGGAGAGTTTACTGCAGAGATATTTGGTTTTCAGACACAATAGGGTTTTTAGCGTAACACAGACACACACAAGAAGAAGGGCACCACGGGTGCTCACTACAACTGTTTATTCAAGGGCAGCAACCGACATGCAAAGCTGATGATGCGCACGCGTACAAGGCAAAATGAAAACAGCTCCAATCTTATCAATGTAAGAGTGAGATAAATTTGTTTTCAGTCTCATAAAATAAAATCCACGTGTCACTGACACAGCTCAAACCTGTTTTTTTTATATCATCAGGCATCGGCCGAGGAGGCTTTATACGTAGGCTGCTTTCCCCTGAATTAACTGTTGTAGCAAGTGCTCATGGTATTCTCTTTCTTGTGTGTGTCTATGTTTCGCTAAATACTTTCTTATTAACTAATTATTAGATTCAAGAACAATAGCTCAATTCAGAAGTTGTAGACGATCCTTTATAACAGCTGGCTCGAAACGATCCAATCTGGTCAGTAGAGGACTGTACGCGACACGGCACAAGAACGCATGCAGTTCGCAATAGTCGCCGTAAGGCTGTAACACGCCTTCAGCGAACGTTGCATTTCCAATGAGCTCCGTGCGCGTCTAAACGCCCAGTTCCGCTCTTTACGAACAAAAATAACGGATCCCGTAGCTTGTAAGAGTTTATAAATAGAAGATTTACTTTTCTTTGCTTCAAACACTAGTCTGGCATCATCTTTTCCACGACAAAGAAATCCCCTTTGGCAGTTATCGTCTAATGTGTTAAATAAGCAAGCTTTCTATTCAGATTTTTTACAGAACCTTACGTCCACCCTGACAAAAATTTTGTCCTGAACTCCTTTTCTTTTTTTTTTTTTTTGAGTACTGTAAGATCTCTATCATCAAGAATTTTGTTCGCTGAAACTTCAGGTGTAACAACACATTTACATTTTTCACTCCTTCTTTCGGCTTTTCCTGAACAGTTCGTTGATTATAGAAGAGGGGAACGCTGCTAGAAACGCATCGATGCAGACGCACTATCCTACACATCCGTGCCACTGACCTCAATGCAAGCATTTTATCTTACTGCTAACTTTCAGTCTCTTTCTACGCAGCACAACGACCCAAAGCGCCGCCAGGTTGCCCTTGACTTACATGAACAGGGACGCCAGCAGTACCGTGGAGAGGAGCAGGAGCACGCCGGTGACAAACATGTTCGAATGAGTCCCCGCGGCCGAACGAAAATCTTTGCCAAGCGGCGGCGTTGGTTTTATTCGCTCCAGGTGAGGAGGAAGATGCCCTTGCAAGGCACTGATTGCCCCACGCGCCGCCGCCATATCTGTTCCGCGACGAACGTTCACTCTTGTGCCGAATATGCGCTTGCAACACCTCGAGTGTTGCCATCGTTTCCTATTCTTTATCTAATGAAATACAAGCGTGCTGAGGAGGCGGCAATCTTCATATTGCGAAGTCTACATGTACACGTGCAGAACTCGGATTTGGTCAACCATTTCTGGTATACTTTTCCAGAAAATAAAAACGATTTCAAGCTTTAGAGCATTTGCTAAAGTTAACTTCATTATTCATAGCGGCTACCCGCTGCGATGGCTGCTGCGCCCTAGGTCGTTAGATCAGACCAGCTGCCGTGGTGGTCGTGTTTCGAAATACAAAGAATGCTTGTGTGATGCGCAGTTTTCAATCTTGTTGATATTCATCTCATGCCCTGGTGTAGTGCAGAGTTCGGTACTGCATGGATTAGATTTCTACAGTCGTAGTCGCAACACACACTAATGCCCGACAACAGCTAGCGTTAATCGGTTGATAAGATTAGGTTACAGTCGTAAGCTGCGCCCCTTGGGCAAAGTCATCAACTTCACACAAGGGAACACGGAAACGCATGACTTAAATAAACTATAAATATCCTTGAGTTGAAAGACCTTGACACGCAGTATTTTTACTCATAAAACTCGGCGTCAAGCCCATTAATAAGACGTGTCAGATTTCTTGCGGCTAGCAGATGGCACGTACGCTGTGTGGTTGTCCGCGTTGCCCCGCAAGCATCTCCATCGATGACTTGTTTTGCTGGCTTGACAGTCCATTAGAGTGGCGAGGCAGTCTGTTAACGACCGTGTTGCAAAAAATCAGATGTCCAGATTATGCTGCGTTAGTCCTATGTGGAGTTTGCAAATCGGTACAATCAGTAAGCCCGTCTTTGTATATTGCGGCGAAATCTTCAAAACTGTATTTGTTGTTTTTTAACAGCCGCCGGCATACAGGCTTATCACTCTGATTCTGGACCGCGTATCAGTTCCGTAATCTTTGTTTGTTAATGCTCGATGTCGCGAGTCACACCTTTATCAGTTTCGTTGTAGCGCAAGATGCGCCGAGATCTGTCTCGAAGGTTCCGGCCACTCGGGTGTCTTTCCACAATGTTCCAGCCCGTTCTGGTAGCTGTTTGCGACATTATCTAGATTGTTCTGTGTTTTTTGTTTACCTCTTCATCGATATGACTGAATCATATGTTGAACAAATCAAAGAGCAGCCGCGCCGGGAACATACCTTTGATGTTTTGGTACAAAACCGGCTATCAGGGCGCCCTATAATTAAGACACTCTGTAGGAGCAACAAGCGACTACATGCCCCGCTCGCGTCTTTTCTGACGTGTGCGGTGCAGCTGATCTCTGACGTGCTTTTGCGTTTGTATGATTTGTGCACAAGGACAGTGATTGCATTCACTACACTGGGCACGCTGTCTGTGCCCTCGATACACAATTGCTGTGACTTACAGCAAAAAAGGGGTCGCATAGACTGTTAGTTGTATGAACCGTGTTACAAAGATAACGGAAGGTCAGTAAAATATGTCTTTGTGATTCTGTGAACCTAGTGCACCTTATTTTGATCGCACACCAATATCTTCAAGCCAGGCCTTAAGGATTCTCAACGCATGCCTCCTCATTGCATTCATACGTTTATATGCTCCTAAAATGCACGAAGCTCTGCTTGAAATTAGAAAGGGCTCTTCCAGCGAGCTGGCTTCCCCGTAGGCGTCTTCAATGTCCTTCAGCTTTTTTATCCGTGAAAAAAAAAAAAAATCGTCGTCGCCTGCTTTTAAGTTTTTATAGGGTTTACCGTCTTCAAGCGATTAAAGAAATCGGGCGTCTTAATGGAGAGCTCCGATTAATTTCAAATACATAAAAGCCTTCAACGTGCACTGATATCCGACAGCACGCTGGATCTTTGCACCTAACCTTCATCGAAATGCGGCCGAAAGTCCGGAATTGAACCTTGGTCCCCAGGCTCTATAGCCGAGCGCCTATATGTCATCGCCTGTTAAGACAGCATCTCTCAGCCATTCGCGCCTCAAAGAAGTGGGCTGAAAGCTGGTCACACAAATTAGCAACGTTGTGCTCGAGGAATCAAAATTAGTACTTTACCTCAAGACCTGATCAAACAAAATAGCATAACAAGCTTTCTTGGGACTTGATTGAGTCCTGCATTTCTTCTTTTCGGGAAGGCTATCAAAAGTTTCGAGCGGGGTATATTTGTGCTGCCATGTCGCAAATTTTCGAGGACGTTTCCGATGTGGACGTTTACGATTCCGATGCGGACGTTTACAATTAAATAAAATAAAAATGGTACTCGAGTACATTACAGTTGAATAGCGTACTGTAATGTTGCAAATATTGAGAAAAATTAGCCCGCTGTTAAAGCTCTGGAAGCATTTCCTTGTGTTGTGATGGTGCCACTGGTGCAAAAAAAAAAAAAAAAAAAAACACGAGCAGCAAGCAAATACTGTGAAGCAGAGCATGAATTTTCTATAGCGACACATTTGACAAAGTATCTGTAGTCTTGTAAGAAATTTTGACTCGACATGAAGGAAATCTGCACGTCAGTGGAGCAAACAGTAAAAGCCATAAGCAAAATAGTCGACTCGGTAAATTACAGAGGCGAAGAACTGCGCCCGTTTCTTACTGAATCAATTATAATGCGTTATTCCAGTTGAAAAAAAAAAAAAAAAGCAAATTGTCAACTTGAGGTATGCGTTGCTGGCGAGATAAGCGTAGTGACTAAAATCCTCGGAAGCGAAAAGGTAGTGGCGTTAGTAACGTACTACACCAGCACCGTACAAGCAGTAATTAATACTGGTACAACTAATTTGCCCATATGACATGAATTGCGGACGTGGCTCACGACGCAAGCCTGACTGTGAATCCTCATAAACCTGTAGCCATTATTGATGCTCGAATGTTTATGCAATTAAATCGACGATTTTCAAGCGTTTTGAAATCATATATGCTAGCGCTTCTTTAACACACAAGGGACATTAAAAAGAAGAAGGAACACATATAAACAGGACTGATCCTTCTTTGTAATATGTTCCTTGTGTGGTAAAGAAGCGCTAGTAAGTATGATTTCAAATGCTTTCCAACTCGCCCAAGTTTTGCGCCATATTGATTTTTAAGCCATGCGTTTCATATTTTCCGAAATCACTGACTGTCCATCGATAATCCCAGAAATATCGTTTTTTCAAGCAATTAAATATTTAACAAAATTTTGCATCTCGATAACCAGCCTTTATCGGTGCTGACTTCTAGGGGACGTGTTGTTGTTGTTGTTGTTGTTGTTGTTGTTGTTGTTGTTGTTGTTGTTGTTGTTGTTGTTGTTGTTGTTGTTCTTGTTGTTGTTGTCAAAATAACTTATGGCACATACCCACAGAGGGGGAGCGGCCACGAATTGGGCAGCAGAGAATTTTTTTTTAGGCATACTTGCATAAAAAAATGATTTGAGGGGTAGAGTAAAGGACGCAAAACGAGAAATAAGTGAAATATAAAATGAAAAGTGGTAACACTCACAGGAGATTGACAGTACAATTGTAGAACAAGTGATGTTTAAATATTTAGCAAGGCAAACGATTTGAGTCCAGTAAAAAATTTCATCAGCGTGCGCGGCCCACACTTGGGTCGAAGCCCGAAAAGATGGCTGTGCGCTGCCGTAATTTCAGAGATCCTGGTCATCGAAATAAATCCGAAGCACACAACTACGACGTCGCTCATAGCCTATATGTCACTTCGGGACGTTAAGCCCAACAATTTACAATTTTTACATTGCAAAATATCGGGTAGGGCGTGCGGGCTTGCACACGAGCCAGAAATTTACGCGCCACAGCTGCACGCTATCTTTTGCCATGCGCAGTAACTGCATTTGAAAAGAAGTCAAAAGGAGCATCAAATTGTCTGGCAAAAACTAAATGGAGATCATACATTTTTATAGACAGTTTATTTCTAAGGAAGGAAAATGAGTTGTTCCTTTAAATATGGTTGCTTGCTAGTAACGAGCTGTAATTTTCGAGCCATTCCCGTTCGCGTCATTTCCGTCCGCCACGAAATCTTCATTGTATTGGTTGCTGTAGCGGCTTCTCGGCCTAAACCTCGAAACCGGTATCCCGAAGGTCGCCCGCAACGCTAAGTAATGTTCTTTACTTTTGGGCTTCATACCAATAAAGAAGTTTTTTGCCACCACCGTCTCTATGCTTGCTTCATACATGTCGCATCTTTTCTTATTTCTCGCTAACCATGGCGTCGCTCGCGAGCCGAAAACACTACGACGCAAAATAAACAAGCTGTGTGCAGCTTAATTGGCGAGGAACATGGCTACTGGGCCGCAGGAAGACATTTAGGGGTTAGCGAAAAAATTGTACGGGACTGGCACAAAGCCGCGAGTGTGGCCATGACCAATAAACCATGACGATCAGGCGTTGCATATTTCCCCTCTCCACACCGGCCCCTTCTCCTTTTACTTCTCCCTCTTTTTTCTCCAACTTGGTTTTGCCTAAATGCCATCTTTAAGTGCATATGGGCCCCATCTGTATATATAAAAAACATTTCTGAAAAAGTCCTGTTCAGACATTGGACGCTACGTGCACTTGTGTGAGCACATCAGGCGATACCGGCAAACGCGGCAGCCGCTGCAAACATATAGTTTCGTCGCACTTTCTCACAACGTGATCCTCAATGAGTTTTCTACAGAGTGAACGGGTGCGTTTTACACCAGTGCGATATATATATATATATATATATATATATATATATATATATATATATATATATATATATATATTGTGTGTGTGTGTGTGTGTGTGTGTGTGTGTGTGTGTGTGTGTGTGTGTGTGTGTGTGTGTGTGTGTGTGTGTGTGTGTGTGTGTGTGTGTGTGTGTGTGTGTGTGTGTGTGTGTGTGTGTGTGTGTGTGTGTGTGTGTGTGTGTGTGTGTGTGTGTGTGTGTGTGTGTGTGTGTGTGTGTGTGTGTGTGTGTGTGTGTGTGTGTGTGTGTGTGTGTGTGTGTGTGTTTGTCGCAAAAATTGCCCTTGGAGGAATGTTCCACTTATACAAAGGTGCGACGTACACCCAGGAAAATGCGGTATCTAACAAAAAATCAATTTTCAGCTGGAATTTGTGCACAAGGATGGTTACAAGAATTCCCTACTATCATGCATTTGGTCAAAAGCGTATATTGTTCGGCAAAACATGCGACAGAGATAGCAAACACTCAAGTAAGACATGGAATTGGGCTAGTCGGTTTTCATAGTTGCAGACCAGAAAATTCAAACCTGTGAAAAAAAAAAAAACGATGGCGGGACAACTAAAGAAACACCAATACACGCACAGACAGTGCTCTCTGTGTGTTCTCGTGTCTCTTTATTCGTCCCGCCTTTCTTGCGCAGTTTTGAATCTTTAGGAAATTACTAATACAGGTGTCTGATCATAGAGTCGCTTATAAAAAAAGCCGATGAAAACACACGAATAGAAGGGAAATGTATACCTTTGTGTGAGTCACTGCTTCCTTTGTTAAAGCATATGCTGTGTTACGCCCAAAAAACGACATGAACAATGAATGAAGCCGTAATGTAGGTCTACGTAATTTTGACAGTCTGAGATTTATTACCGTGCTCAAGCATGACAAAGTATAAGGCCTCTTGTATTTCGCATCCATGAAAATGTGGCCGCTACTGCTGTGATCAAACCAGCGTCGTCGGGCTCTGCAGTACACTGCTCTAGCCACTCAGCCACCACAACCAAGTAGTACATACTAAAATTTCCCCTGTTTCGGTTCTCATTGCTTGTCTATGATTGTGACCTTCCAATACCAGCTCTGTTAGCGTCAAGTTCTTGAGGAAGGGTATTTCTTTTCTTTCAGTCGTTACTGTTAAAATAGAAATATATTGTGAAAGTAACACGTCTAACTCCTAGAACT
Source organism: Amblyomma maculatum (assembly GCF_055883805.1). Lineage (NCBI taxonomy): Eukaryota > Metazoa > Arthropoda > Arachnida > Ixodida > Ixodidae > Amblyomma > Amblyomma maculatum. The sequence continues at coordinate 47,439,331 of NC_139347.1, read as the reverse complement.
TTTCTATGTTTGAACCTCTTTTACTATCACTGTGCGAAAGCTCCGGTGTGGTGCTAAGTGGTTAAGGCGCTCGAATCCTGAACCCAGGGAAGAGGGTTCAATTTCTGCCAGTGCGGTCGCTTTTCGATGGAGGCGAAAAGCAAGACGCCTGTGCCCTGCATCATTCCACGTCATACGAACCTCTCGTGGTAAACATTTTCAGTGCCCTCCGCAACGGCGTTTTCCATCACCTAAGTCCCTCTTGGATGTAAAATTTGATAATTCAAAGTGTAATTATTGTGAAAAACATTTGTAAGTTTATTTCACCTTGCACTGCGCTTGATGTCGGTAGGTGTGGCATTGTGCGTTGCGTTCTTCAAAGCTCGTTGTCTCAGGTTGCATGTAGTACTTTCTTTCCTGCTTGCCAGAACTTGAGGGCTTACGCAGTGTGTCCTTGGACTTTTTCAGGGAAGACGACTTCGTGTGGCCAGCTGCAATCACTGGCAGGCTTTTCTCGTCTTGTTACATTACACAATGCAGCAGACAGCTCTGTTTGCACAAGAGACTGTGGATAAAGCGCCAAAGCTGTTTCTTTTCTTTTTTGTCTCTCTTAATTTTTTTCCTGCTTCCTTCGGCATTCTTTTCGTTTCTTTCTTGCTTCATCCTTTTCTGCATGTTTTTTTTTCTCGTTTTCTTCAGTTAGTCACTGTTTCGCCATTCCTTCCTTTTTTTTTTTTTTTTTTTGTTCTTCCAAGCCCCTCCCCCAAGCCCAGATATGTGATGTTTTATTCAGCAGGATTTCAGCGAAATATTCTCAAATGAAACGTATTCGAAGGTTTTATCGTCGAAGTGCTCTCCTGATGGCTGAACAAGCTGACGGAACGATTTGAAATTAAGGTTATGACTGAGCAGTGACGTTCACCTAAGAAACTAATAAAGGCATTGCTGAGATCCAAAGCGGGTGCAGTTTGAACTCGCGTTCATGTCATCAGTACGACTGAAATCGATAGCCCCGACGCGATGCGACTGACATCTTGCTGCGCGCCATGATTACCTGAATGGGTGTACCGCGCAATTGTTACGGCACGTCAGACCACACCAGCATGGCGAGTGAGCCGAGTCCTTCTACTGTCTCGGCAGAAGCAGCGCGCCGTGTCCGGCGGGATAAGTTGGTACGGGGTTGGTTGGTTGGTTGGTTCATGGGAAGGGAAAGGCGCAATATCTGTCACACTTGCTCTGTGGACACCTGAACCGCGCCGTAAGGGAAGGGATGAAGGTGGGAGTGAAAGTGGATAGAGAGAAAGGGGGGCCGTAGTGGAGGGCTACGGAGTAATTTCGACCACCTGGGGATCTTTAACGTGCGCTGACATCGCACAGCACACGGACGCCACTTCGTTTCGCCTCCATCGAAACGCAGCCGCCGAGGCCGGGATTTGATCCCGGGAACTCCGGCACAGTAGTCGGGCGTCTTACCACTGCACCACCCCGGCGGGAGAAGATGCCGTAAATGAGAACTTGTTGTCTTATGTGTGTAAATTATAGAGCTTAGTGAAATTGAAGCTTAAAGCAAACCAAATATTGCCGAAAAGCTAATCCAAATTGAGCCGTGCAATGCACGTTTAACTGAGTTAAACATTAACTAAAATTCTGCCAATTTTGTATTCGCTAAACTCTCACTGCTGCAAGTCGTAGCGTTGCCCCATATGCAGCTGTGAACTTTAAAAGGGCCTCATGAGGGCTATTTTAATGTTCACCAGAAACATAGAATGTGTTTTGGACATATCAGGGATTTTACATTTTGGAAAAGGCGCCGTTTCATATTATAGTCAAGAACCCATGTTAATTGAAGAACTTTGGCGATTAGCCGTAATAATGTGACCTGTATAGCGGTGGGATGAAAATGGATCTGGCTTATGCGTCTTTGTAGCAGGAAATCTGCACACTACACATAAGCCAGGACCGAGGAGGGCAAAGCACATTACGTGAACATGCACTTCCACATATTTATCCAGCGGTAGTCTTAAAGGCAAGCCTTCGCAAGTTTCTCACCCATCAAAAAAAAAAAAAAAGAAAGAAATAATAATAAGGTATATATAGTCCTTACTCGCGCTGACGTGGTTATAACGCCCCATGAAGCGAATCCCTGGGGCAAACTCCTGCATCGAACTGCGATCAGGAGTGAATCCTTTTTTGACTACTGATTAAGAGTACTCTTACTTCGTGTGAACTTTACGGGTTACATGCGCTTCTCCTAAGGCTAGAATCAGTCGTCACGGCTGCGGCCATTAACGTGTTTGTTGCGTCTCGTGTGAGCTCTTGAAGGAAAGCAAAGCCTTTAAGCTCCGCACTGTGGAGGTGGTAATAAATTATTTCGCTTTCCAGATTAATGAATGGTTGGCCGTTGGTCATTAAATGCTTCATAATTAACTTTGTTTACTTGTTCAGTTCGCTTTCATTGTGAGATGGAACTTTGTCGGCGATCACGAGACATTGCGTGCGCGGACGAGGAAACAGGGCCATTAGTGACGGCTCCTATAGATAAAGGGGGAAAAAAACGAACACGTGAAGCGGCTTTCAATGCAGCTCATAATAGCAGTTGCATGATCATAAGGGATTACGTTCTTCTTCAGTCGTTAGCCTGGAAATTTTGAATGATGAGTTCAGTATTAAAGACTTAAATCGGCCTCGATGAAATCAGTTTATATCACATGAAATCAGATGAAAACAGAAATTAACTTTCGGAGGTGTATATATGACCATAATTCCTATTCAGAAGGTTGTAGTTGTAAAGCGACGAACACAACATAATGATGACGCATGACACATTGTTATGCCATCTTTAGTCAGAGGCCTGTAACTGCGACAATGCGTTTTTTGGGGGAATAGGTGGTAGTGAGTGGCTGGAACAGTCAAGGTATTCTTAGATGGCCGGACCAGTGTTTTGCGACAAGAAACTTTGACATAGAGCCTCTAATTAGCCGAACTGAGGCTCCAAATTCCAAGGAGCCAATAAAAAATGTCCATGCTCTACAAAGAGGGAGCTTGAGGGAGTTTTATTTTAAGTTGTGAGCTTACGAGTCAGGCACTTTGGGCCAGAAGTCTGTTACGCTCTGATGCACGACGGCATGGGCTGACCTAGAAAGGCTATTTCTTTATTTCTCAAGATTCCAACCGTTTATTTTACTTTTAGCAGGGTAACGTGAAAAAACCCTTGTCTCCAGAAAGCCCGTCCACTTTGTCGACGTTGTGATGTCATATCATGGGCATGACTTTGAAGGGTCCAGCAACGGACCTAGCAACGGACTGACAGGTCGTAATTTTGTGAGACGTTGCGAGACCACATGGCCTGGCTAAACTAGCAGTTGCCAACTCGGGTTTCCCCTCTGAATCGGGAGGGGGGTAAGATGGGAATACTGCCTTCCAACGCATTTTGACATTGTTACGGACTTGTTCTCAAGCAGAACACGGCGGAGGGAACAAGGAAGAGGAAGAAGAAGAAGTGTGCGCGCCTTTCGACCCAAGGCTAAGGGCGTAACAATATCGATTTAGACACGTCGCCCCTTGAGTTCGCGCGCACGTTCTTGAGGCTTGGTTAAGGCGGAGATTTATAGCTTTATCAGGTGGTCTCCCACATAAAGGTATATTTTACAGCCGCATGCTAAAGAACATGTGTGCCCAATAATAATAATAATAATAATAATAATAATAATAATAATAATAATAATAATAATAATAATAATAATAATAATAATTAATAATAGCGTAATGAATAAAAAGGTAAAAGATACTTCTTAAGCGTGTAGAAAAGCCTGCGTACGCAAACGAGGATCTGAATGGGGAACCGGTCACCGGGATTCCTCAATGCTGTCGCCTTTGAGGCATAGCTTAAAGATCCCCTCAATTTTGTGCGAATGAATATGGCTATGAAATAATGATTTCGCATGCTTTCGATCACCTGTCATCCTTAGTCGTTTTCACGGTAACAGTTTACATTAGCTTAGTTACGTTTCTGCTATTCTTCGGTCTATGAAGAAGTGAAAAAAACTTTCGAGCTTTAACCGATCTCTGGAATTTGTGTACTCTGCCTTTGCATGAATTATGTGGTTTCTCAATCGGCTGTGAAACCAAAACAGAAAGACTACCTAATTAAAGCAAAATAAAATTTCATGTTTCATACATGTTTTCCTTGCTTTTGGCAGTGTGCCTTAGGCGTGCAAAAACACCTACCTTCGTCTTCTTATATGCTACGCCGGCGGTGAAGTTAACGGTGCCAGTGTTGTTTAACGGTCAATGCTCCTTCTTTTCCGTTTTCTAGCTTAGTGGCGCCGAAGAAGTTTGACAAGAGACTTTGTGCGACTATTTATTTATTTGTGCCTTATTTATTACATGGCATGAAAACACGCGCTCTTGTAAATATAGTACAAAGCATACTTCGCACCGTAAGTTGTCGTCAATGATATGACTGTATGAAAACTTCCAACCAAACCGCTACAGATACTAAAAAAAGAGTTATAAAGTGAAGTACGCAGTCAATCGAATCATGAGTAAAATATATGAAAAATTCAAGAAATAATAATTGGAAAGTGCGCAATATCGGCGCGCAAGCTTCATGGTTAAAATACAAACACATAGTTCGCAGACTCGTTCACCGTTCATCGTTCATCATTCACAGTGTTTTATTGCAGCTTCCACTTCAACCTTTGCGGATTAACAGCTAAAAGCAAGTCTGTGCTGTGACTATATAACGTTCTTTTCGGCTACAGGCTGCTTTCTCTTTCCTAGTAACATCAAGGGAGGATTCACTTTTTTAATATATTTGTGCAGCATAAATATATATGTGGCACTCTGTCATTTTTATTGCGATTACAAGAAATGTGCCGAGGTGTAAAATTTTGGAAAAGAAGTGTAGCGCAAATAAATCACTCAATACGTGCAAGCCTGTCACTTCTCTTCGCTTAAGAAAAGGAAGTGCTCTATTAGGTTACCGAGTGTACATCTGAGACACAATTCTTGTCTATTCATTTAACAACACTATTACAGCTCTTACGTGATTTCTGACAAAAAAAGGTAATGATATAAATTGGGGGTAAAAGACCACCGTTATGCTGCGTATACTACGGTCCTGTTATGCATGCAGCTCACAAGCTGCAGCTTGAAATCAATGGCAGGGTATATTTTGACACAGCTATTTTTAAAACTCATCATAGTATGTAGCACGCCTTCGTAGAGTGACTTCACAGCGTGCCAAATGTCAACAAATGGCAAGTCGATGAGGACATAACTGCGAACTTCAGTGACGGAGTACGCGCTGTTTTTTTTTTTTTTTTTTGGCGGAGCACCACCACTACCGTTTTAATTTCCAACGCATCCTTCCTTCATATCCAATCTCAATTTGAAGCCAGAACAAGAGTGCGAAAATAAATAGGTTCTAATTAATGTCAGTCAATGTGTCTGAACAGTGTTCTCCTGCATATTGCAATAGCTGAGTGATTAGGTTCGTCGCCACAGGCGACATTCATCTAGGTACGAACGAAATCTCCGTTTAAGACGAGCAGAAGGCAAAAAAAAAGAGATTATCTTTTTAGAGCTACCAATACATATAGTGTTGTTAACTGGGCGCCTTCTTCTCCAATATGCAAAAGGAGATTTTTCTCTCACATTGTATCATGTCAACACATCCACTAAAGCGCCAGTGAATCTTATCAGCTCTTGTGTTTTATGAGGAAAGGTAGAGGTCATTTTGTCATCAATTGCTGATTTCCTCATAGTGCCTGGAAATGGGACCTACACAAAATTTGCACGATGTTCCCATTGGACGGTTGCATTTACCTGCAGCAAAAGTTTCGAGAATATATTACGCGATTCCTCTTCTACTTCTGCATACGCATTTTCTCCAGTTCATCTTCTGCTAGCTGTAACTTTAATATCTGCTGGCTTCTAGAGCGTCGCACGTTGTTTTTACACAGGTTCTATTTCTATAGCGCTATTTCCTTCACAATTTTTACTCTCGCCGATCGTAAATCGACAGGGAAACGTTTACAACGAATCACACAACCAGCCGTATTAGGCCGATTTCTTGAGGCTATGAAACTTTATCCATGGTCCCCTGGCTGGCATTGACACCATAGCGCGTGAGCCCATCTTCATTGCTCCCTGAAAAAAGGTAAGGATAAATCTTACCGAATGATATACTGTCATCAACAAAGCGCCTTGCGCTTATAATTTTGTCCAATATTCATGCACAGCAAAAGTTATTTCACTCATCAGGTAATAAGAAATTCGTATCTATGAACTTGGTCTCCAATGCATCAAGGCTGCCCGTGCCGTTTGCATTTCAGCAAAAGCTGTGAGATAGACGTTTCCACCACCAGGATCAGATGCAGCAGTAAAAAGGCCCAATGGAAGCTCAAGGAGGGGAACTCAGAACACCGGTGTGCTCACTCTCCAGTCGAATGTCACATGGAACTGCAAAAAGCTATGAATTCTGCGTATGCACCAAACCTGTCACTGTGTGCACCGCATCAGATGATAAAGCCTGCCCTACAATGTTCTAAGCAGCTACGGAATGAATGAATATGGCTCTTGTATATAATGTCGGCTCTCGCCCACGAAATATTCATATTAATTTATTTATTTTTGTAACCTTAAAGACCCCAGTAAGGAGCATTATATTAGGGGTTGGTATTCAAAACTAAAACATCAACAAAAAGGGACTATGATGTGCACAACGCCTATAGATGGGGACAAAATAGTAATTTGACTTAGATAATATAGCTTACAATAGCAAAGTACAAAGCGCTAAAACGGTTACGAACCCGGTAGCAAAGAAGACAAAAACATGCGACGGGCAGTGAAAGAGAACCTGATTAACCCATTGGTAAACAAAAAGAAAACTGGAAATGGAAAGCAAAGTACGATAGATCAATGTTTCAGGAGATAGATAACGTAAACTAAAAATAGATTTTAGGATGTCTTTAAATTGAGGGAAATCTTAATGGTTACAACGATGTTGGGAAGCCCGTACTAATCGTCTCCTTAACGGAGTATGACGTTTTTCTTTTGTTGTTGTTTTTTGACGATCTGAAAACGGGGCTGTCTTTTTACTTAGGTGCTTGATGGCAGTAAATAATAAAATTGATGAAGAAGAGCCAAATTGGCTACATTTTGTCGGCGCTTTACTATAGGTAAGCAGCCACAGTTCTCTAGTTCGGTTACACTAGTGCACGATGAAATGTCGGTTTAGACGAATCAGTGCTACTGAATACTTTCATAGTGCCAAAAAGGTACTGTTGATGTGGGTTACAAACGGTGTGGTATGGGCTACTAATTTGACGTGTGCTGTTCGAGCTTCATAAAACATTCACGATAGCCCAGAGATCGGCTCTATGCTGAAGTGATGTACTTAATGTGGGTTGATCAAGTAAGGCTGTTAGAAAGGTGTAGTCCTAGATTTATGTTTTAATATCTAGTAACTGAGATCCAACGAGAATGTATCTATGTGCAGGGTAATTTTAACGTCTATGAAAGTGTATCGCCTTACGTTTAGGAGTGTTTAATGACATCTTTAACGTTTTTCTACCAGTTTTCGACAGCGATGGAAGTCGCGCTGCAAACTAAGATCATCTTCAAGATTGGTTATTTTAGTATAAATAACGCAGTCATCTGTGGAAGACGGAATGTTGCTGTATATGCACTGAGGGATATCTTTTCTGAAACTCCAGTGGCTTATGTCTATAGCTCAGTTCGCGGGGTTAGGACAGTAAGTAGGTGATCTCCACAGACATTCCAACTAAAATAAGAATTCTAAGTACTCTTTCGGAGAACATTTATGATCAATTCTTGCTTCTGGCTTTCCATCAGGTGCAGATACTCTTGTCCATAGGTACGAGTTGTCACCAGCTACTTACAATTCATTTGCTAATTCACGAATTACGAAAGATGGTGTTTTAAAGGAAACAAGTGTTTATGTTCAGCTGTTCTTCAGAGCTCCACTACCGAATTCCATCAAGGCAACTGCTTTAAACCAGTTACCCATTGTGCGCTTCCCAACTGGAGATTTCACTGGCCGCACTGACATAGCGAGAAAGCCGCTTTTCTGATGCAGCGCAACTGAGCTACTGCTACGGGCAACAAATGACTGTGGCACTCACCAGTTGAGATGGACCAATCTCCAAGCGGTATTTCTGCAGCAGCCTTGCCACAGTGTATTTATTCTGGAGTACTGCAATCCTCTGACCGACGCAGTTTCGTGGACCAACACCAAACGGTACAAAAGCCATTTTCTTTATGTTGGCTTCATTTTCAGGGAAAAATCTGCAAGAAAGCAGCACTAATGAAGGCTATGCGGCCTACTGCTTTTAACTGTTAAATTCGTAGTCAAGAACTACAGCCAAGAAAAAAATGGAACACTTGGGTTGTCAAAGCAGACTGAATGAGGATTAATGGAAAGCCTCTGCCTGAAAGCAAAGTTTCTACAAGAGGGCTTGGCTTGTCTTCACCTGAGAAAAATGAGTTCTTTTGTAAAAACACTCGCTAGAGGATACGGCCTCTCTTTCACGCCTTTTTAATAATGCTTCGTGCACTAAATAAATAGTGTCATTCTTCTCTTCAGCGGATCTTTGTTAAATTTCTAGATTTCTGAGGGCATATATTGCTGAGAAACAATTCCTGTTACATAGATCGAATTCCTTGTATGGTTGTGAGCATTGCTGCAAGCGTTGTTGTAAGGGCTTCCACTCAGTAAAGTTATCTAGGGTACTTAATTATTCTTACAACTAATTTGGTTATTATTCTTAATTTTTTCTAATTCGTCCAGGAAAGAAGAACCTGAGCCACTGCGTGCTACTTTTATCCGAGCAAGGGACTGCAAAATAAACGCCATTGTAAGGTTATCTCAACCTGCAATTAGCTGTTGCGGGGTGAAGCCACTTCCACCCTATAAGTTAAAATTTCCGAGCTTCAGCCTTGCTCCTTGCACTCTGATGACCATGACGCCTATTTTTGTTTTATAAATAACCACTGGATTCTTGAAAGTGATTAATTTCACCGAAGCTGAACCTAGTTTTTTCAAAGTCCAGTGGCGTTTCTCAATTCTATAGAAGGTATCGACTTAGTCTCTTCTCTGATCTAAGATACTGCGTTGCGGCCTAGTATTAGACCCAATTAGTGGGTCAGAGAAATAACTCAAGTTACCGACATTCTAGTGGAAATTAAGAAGAAGAAATGGACATGGGCAGGACATCTAGTGCGAAGAGAGGATAACCGATGGTCGCTTAGAGTAACAAACTGGATTCCAAGGGAAGGAAAGCGTAGCAGGGGGCGGCAGAAAGTTAGGTGGGCGGATGAGATTAAGAAGTTCGCAGGGGTCAAGTGGATGCAGCTAGTACAGAACCGGGTTAAGTGGAGAGATATGGGAGAGGCCTTCGCCCTGTAGTGGGTAGAGTCAGGCTGCTGCTGCTGCTGCTGATGATGATGATGATTAGACCCATCATTTTTTTTTTTTATTGCGGAAGCAATACTACGACAGCCAAAGCGAGACCTCGGGTGGCCGCAGCTAGGCCGTGAAGGGGCGTACCTGCGGTCTCAGCCTGCCATGACATTTGAATTAACGCTACTCCTATGCCACGGGCAGGAGCTCAGGTCACTCCTTTCATACGGGAGGGTGATATCAGAATCAGCCTGCCAGAACCGTTTGCATTCTCGTTATCCCTACGACAAGCAGGCACGTAGGGAAATAATGTAGCAGGCAAAAGAAACTTCCGCCGTTGCTTTCACAATTCAACTAGGGTTAACGACAGCTAAACCACAACTATTTGTTTTTCATGAAGGCTGACACAGCCGCTTTAGTTACCAGTTACGCCGGTAACTGTTATCTTGCTGGATTTTTCTGCTGCTTTAGGTATTAAAGAAGCTCGTGACCCCATAATTATCGAGCTGTCATCATTATCATCACATGGGCTGAAAGTGTCTCGAAGATAACTGACCACTCATTTTAACTTATGAGTTGCTTAGTAAACAATTTTGAATATTTTCCAGTGGAAAATGGCTCTAAATACTCCGGAAAACTTATTTTTTGTCATGACGTCAGCTGAAAGTAATCCTGCAATGCTATGCTTTGATTCAGCACTCCATGAAGAACCACTGAGCGCATGCACAAAGCTGCTAATAGATAGATGAGAATGGCAGCGTGCAAATGTTGTACGAGTTTAATTTGAGAATGCAGAATAGCCATTTTAATACTATATAAATTACGTTATTGAGATGCTGTTTTAGAACTGTATTAAAGATTAGGAGGACACTCAAGTTCCTGCCTGAAGGGTGGGACGTGACAGCGGTTATGATCCCTCGTCTGGGGCTCCCCTTGAGCTACTTGCTTGATCCCTAAACCTCTGAATTTGAGCCTTCATTACCACTACAGTAGCTATTAACATACTTTCGGACGCTACCATATTCTGAGAATTACTATCCGGTGTAAGTATAAAGTTTCGCTTTGATCAAGCCGTATGAACATGTCTGCATGTGCCATAAGTACACATTGTCTGAATCGGGATCCAAGGGACCCGGTGGTTTCGATTTCCGTCTCAACAGAGCTGCCCGAGTTGGCAGGTCCTCCCATGCAATATGGTATTGCGACTTCACACCCGGGCGGCCAATTAGTGCATGGCCGTGTCCACAGTGAAATACGTCTTGCCTAAATTATGTCTGTAATCTCTCGCTTAGAAAGCCGGAAACACGGAACTTTGTGCACAATGGTCTGTTACTATCGTTTAAAAGAAAGGAATAAATGGCAACATGGGACGTTCTGCACAACGGATACCATCGTGTGAAAAACTGAAAAATCGGGACACACTCAAGCCCTACTTAAGAATATGATGCGAAGCGTTAATGGCTACAGCTTAGCAAATATCTTTGCCGATCTTCGTTCACGCACACCACTTTGCTAGTATCAAAATTATTTATTTAAAATTCGGGTGTCTATTTTCTGCACGTACTTATTCGCACGCGATTGTATTATATGAAATTCGTGACGTTTAAGCTCCACTGTTACGACGCAGTAGCGTTAACGACTACCGCCCGAGACTCCGCCTGTGCATTCTTGATCTGGTTCTACATACGCGTTAAAAAAGTTCCAGCTGTAAGTGAAACTTCCACTTATATGAGTGAAAATTCCACTTATAACATGGAGCTTTTTTGACACATATGTGGAACCAGATTAAGAGTGTGGATCCTTGCTCGCGTGCATATGGTTTGCTGCTAGGTTAATGATTTATTTTTTAATTTGTGCCTAGATTATTTCACGCATGCTCCTTAGCATGCACTCATAACTTAGCCCATTATTTAGACGTGGTTTTTTTAAGAACAAGTCTAACGTCAAGGCTAGTTACACCCAATTAACACTAATTAAACCTGTGTGAAACGCAGGCCTGGAAATCATCCATTCACGTGTTTTAACAAATATTGGCGCAATTAGGCCTACCCGAGCTAACTGGGCGTATTATAGTTAGTTAAGCCTAATGGACTTAGCCCTACGCAGTGGTCACGATACAGTGGCACGTGCTTTCCTAAGCACACATCGGCCCCAATTTCACCGTTTTTAACCTAATTAGACTGGATTAGACTAAGGTAAACTTGATGTATAAAGATGAGACAATTTTACTCGAAAGCATGTCAAGCTTTAGAGTGTAAAATATGCGCTTGCTATGGTTAAACCACTGCTTTTTTAACCTAGATGTTTCCCTCAAATATAATTTTGTCGACTGGTATGATCAACGAGCTGTGATCTCGAGAGTGTCGATGTGGTCCCAGCGGTCCACGTCCACCTGTACGCCATGGTGCTTGTAAAAGTTGTCTTTACGTAATATTCGAGCGCCCTTAATAACGCCCTTTAAGTTACAGAAAGACCCTAATGCTGGAGTTCCAACAAAAATCTGCTTCTTACCTGTCGGGGTTGAACACCAAGGGGTTTTTCCAGTAACGTGGGTCTCTCTGGATCTGGAACTGTGGAACCATAAAGCAAGTTCCGGCCTTGAATTTCAGTCCCTTGTACTCGAAGTCTTCTTTGGCTTGCCGTGTCACAAACCTGACACATGTGAATAGATCAAGGCAAACTCAGAAGCTAGCAGAGCCCAAAAGAGCTCTTAACTACAATAACATGCATGCTCTTAAGAAAAGCAGCCCGCACTCGTGTTGAAAAAAAATGAAGACAATTAAAGCTGGATACAGTGCGCAGGTTGCCTTTTACATTCGAGTGATCTAGAAATGACCGTGACTCTGAATATACACGTTTGCAATTTTATCACAAGACCTATACGATGCTTGCACCGGATATAGGAACTCTTTTCATCCAACCTGACGTTCCTGTGGCCTTTTAAGAACTCAAAAATCGGAGTATATCAAGACCTGAAATGCAGCAAAATTCTGCCAGGAAACAATCAAAACCTCCATGATTTTATATGGTGGGTTATAACAAGAAATTATGGCAAGACATTCACAAGCTTAGCAGCGTTCGGTTTAAGACAGCGAGCTAAGTGCAGTGACCTTCAGCCAAACTTTCTTTTTGGAATAGAATGTAATACGCCGATTACACATTTTTATATCTATTCTTAGTCATTTTGGTAAAACTGAAGCTCTTGTCGACAGTTACTGCTTGTATTTCGATAGGTGAATTCAATTTAAATACCAAACGTGGTTACTATCTTGCGGCCTTGCAGTATCTGACTAAGTTTTACAACGTTCTTGGAAAACCAAAGCACCTCCAATTTTCATTGTTTTCTGCTTACGAGATTGAGAGACTAGCATTTAGATTAGCTGTCATGGAGCCATATGAAATTGAAACAGAAAGTTATCGTGCCCTGTTTGTTTCCGGATCAAACTATGAGTAGGTGTCAGTAGATGACCATTACATTTTGTTACCAGTGACGTATGGGAGCCCAACTTACGTTAATCCTGGAGGATAAAGGCGGTATGTTTCATTCATGACTTGTTCCAAGTAAGTTAGCTTCTTCATTACAGTGTCGTAATCCAACTTTCCCTGGGCGAGTAGCAGAAAAAAAGTATTTTGTATTTCGTAAACGTTAGAAGCATTTATTGTCTGCACAATACACGTGAGAAAACCTAAACAATTGTGTTCAGGTATGTTCACATGAGCAACCTATATACGAGCATTAGTTTTAGCGAAGAATTGTGCCCCATAGCTTATTTATCCCAAAACCTCTACTGTACTTTTTCCGACAAATTCGGAGGCCTTATTTACGTTAATACAAAATGTCCAGGAGATGTCAGTGCGACTAAATTAAAAAAGTACAGTTTGAATTAAAAGACTGAGATTTCTTGTGAGTGTTAGAATAGAGACCGCGTGTCTTGCAAGGGACCAAGCATCTTTCTTCATGCAACACAACTTTGTGAGATGCAACAGGAAAAATAAAAAAGCCACTCGGTGTTCTGTGAATGCCTAGTACGCAATATTCTCAAGTCATAAAGAAAAATTTCATTTGCATTTCTCCTCCCAGCCTTTAATTGTACTAATTATTAGTGCAGCTACATTTATGTGAGGATTTTAAAGATTAAAAATGCTATGCTAGATTAAACTGAAATTTTACCACACCTAGTGAAGACTGCGTAAAATTTGGCACTGAAGTACCTAAGTAACAGTTTCTGTAAATGCATACAATGTTGCGAACCTACGTATGTGTATCTGCTGTTAAAAACAACGCTTGCATTTATTTATCAGCGCTTAGAAAGAAACAGAATTGTCATGTCAGTATAATATCTTCTTTTGAAGCATATGCTAATTTCTACCAAAGATTGATTGCTTCTGCCTGCAACTTGGACAGATATTGACCAAAACAAATCTTTTCTAAGGCTCTAGCAGCATTTTAGTATTGAGATCAGTGGCAGCGGCAGAAGTGTATTCTGGCACAAAAATGGCTCCAATTACCTGATATAGAAAAGAGCTCCGAAAACTGCGCTCAATCCACCCGTATTTCGTCCTCAACCGTAAAGGAATTTCCGACCAACAACCGCAGTCACTGGATTTGATAGCGAAACACTCAGGGGTATTAAAGGCATCATTACAAACAACTACCGCCAAAATTAAAATTTAATTTCCCCTCCCCCACTGCTTATAGCACAACCAGCTTAAACTAATCCAGACTAAATGCTGGGGGCGAACACATTTATATAAATTCGCATAGGAGAAAAACAATAACAAGAAAGGCAAATTGATGATCCCCTGTATCGTTCGCTACTAACCTAAGGCCAGAACTTGGGGCGCCCACTATATTCTTATACTTACACTGCTATTTACTTAAAATGAAGATAAATGTACAATATCCAAATAATATTAGTGTCACGAGAATATGCTGATATATATTTGAAAGTAGTCATTCCTCTTTAGATGATACAGTATATGAGAAGGCGATAAATATTGAATGTGTATGCATAATTTTCGGTCAGTTGCATACATTAGTTATTTAAAGAAGCACACTTTAGTACCAGTATATCTAGTGCACCGAAGTATATTTTACAGCCCTTCTGTAGAAGTTCGGAATCTACTGAAACACTACGTGAGCATTTTTGTACAGGTAAATTTATTTTTCTTCTCTAGAAGTAATGCAGGTTTCAACTGTTCCAAGACTTGCAATGAAGCATGTGCTTGAAAAACGTTGCAAAAATGATTTAATGTGTTGATGAGGTAATGTGCTTGCTGACAACTTCATGGGTCGAAAGGATGCAAAAAAAATGCAAAAATGGCCACTTACATCTTTGGAGACGCAATCCTCAATTTCTTGGCGGACTTTTTCTTGGATATCCGGGTACATGGCAAGAACGAAGGTTAAATAACTAAGCGATGTCACTACTGTTTCGTACCTGCATAAAAAAAACAGCAACAAAGTTGTTGATGATAAAACTGTTTTGTGCAACTCATTCTCATCATCACCGTGGCCTCCAGCACCTACAAAGCAAGGCGCCCGTGTGCTGTGCGATGTCAGTGCACGGTAAAGAACCCCAGGTGGTCGAAATTTCCGGAGTCCTCCACTACGGCGTCTCTCATAGCCTGAGTTGCTTTGGGACGTTAAACCCCACCAAACCAAACCAAACCATACCACACCCACTACCAGGCGAAAGCCGTCCCTTTATTCGTTTTATTAACCCGTTTTAGTGACAGCTGCATCCACATAATCCCCGCTAACTTCGTAATCTCATCGCCCACCTGATTCCTCCGCCCCATGTAACTATTTCTTTCCATTATAATCCAGTCTGTTATCTTTATCCATCTGTTACACTCCCTTCTTGTCCTGCCCATTTACGTGATTTCGACTTTGGAGAATGTTAGCAACCTAAATTTTCTATTTTCACTTACCCTCTCTTTTCAACTTCTGTGTTTAAATGCTGCACCTATCGTTCCTCGTTTCACATATCGTTGCGCTGCCCTGAATTTCAATATCTGTCCTTTCATTAGCTTCCACGTTTCTGCACCACAGGTGAGTACTGGTCAGTTACACTTGCTATATAGTTTAGTATTAGGAGATGCAAGTAGGCTGCATCTTGAGTACTTGCAAATTACTCTTCACCACAGTTTCATCCTCGTAGTTATTGCATTTTCACGGTCTGGGTCAACGGACACTACTTGACCTAAAGAGGTGTTCTCCCTTAGCATGCTCAGTACCTCGCAACCTATAGTAAACTGCTGTTCCTTTCATATAATGTTAAACATTAGTTTATCCTTCTGCGTATTAATTTGATGCCCACCATTCTATCCTGTTTGAGTAGGTCGTTAGCAATCCTTCATAATGCGTACCTTTACTTAGCAAAGCAAGGCAATCAGGGAATAGCGAATTCCTGAGTTATTCTCCATTAATACTTGCTTTAACTGTTCATAATAGGCGTCTTTTAATAGTTATAAGCAAGCAAGTGGTGAGTACCTTTCGTGTGATCGTGTGTTTTGGCCAAACACCCTTTTTATGAGAACTTTATTACTTTCTTTTTCGTGAGCATATATATGGCTGCTGGGCAGCTACTATATTTATCTTCCAGTACTTTCAATATTGCTCACGTGAACTATGACTGCTGAGGGTTGAATTGAATCAACTGCTTTCGCCTAATCTTTGAACTGTGCGTATATTTGTATTCAAATCATTTTTTTATAACCTAGCTGACAGCATTATTATAATGTATTATCAAGTAGAATTTACACATTTACGGTAGCATGCCTCGTCCTTTGGTTTATTGCCGTCTAAAGTTGTTCAGATCCTATTAAGGGTTGGCATAGCGAATATATTCAGCGGATTTGCCTTGCACCTTGATGTCAATGCCTTGTGTAACTGGTTATTGTTAAACACGACAAATAATTTACTTTAGTGATCGTCATGCATAGCGCTCAAACATAAAAATGAGTTTTACAAATTGCTTCACGACTGGCTACTTCTCATCACCTTAGCACAAACTAGCAATTTACTTGCAGAGTCAAAAGACATTAAAGGTTAGAAATCACGAACCCGAATCACGAACGATAATAGACACAAAATTAGTTGAACCTTGTCACGACATGAAAGGTAACCAAAGAGACAATGTGAGATGTTGTGTTCCTACATTTTCTTTTGTGACTTGCCTTTATTTCCAGCCTTATGCGGTTGTTCATGCGTGTGCCACGGTAGATGTCTTTTTTTAAGTCGCAGTTTCTAAGGCTACGGCTTTCCTCTCTGGCCCTGTTTATTACAGCAGTTTCTTTTATGCTGTTGTTGTTATTAGCGTTGTTGTTAACAGCAATCTCGATATTTGTATGTCCATTTTAGATTGATGTCATGTGATATGGCTGACTACTACTTCACTGCGTGATATTATAGTGTTTTATATGCATCGTGTGCCTCTATTTTGTTCATTTTGTTTTTCATTTTTATGACTATTGTTACGACCGTGCATCATCCGCACTTGCGCGCTCTATTGTTCGCCTGTGGGCATGGATAAGTGCTGTGGATATGTGCTGTTGGTACAAGGGCGCTAAGTGAGCCTGTTTCCAGGAATCCTTTTGTGTAAGACTGTTTTGCTTTGTGGACACCCTGCAAATGCCAAATTGACCCTGTCAAGAGAACGTCTAGAAAAACACAAAGAAATGTCCCCCTGCGGGAAATAGCCGGAAGTGCTTTGGTTCAATTGTTCATCCTTCCCGTCGAGAAGCCCTATCGTCCAGTGAGGAATGCCTACTGTCCAAAGGAGACGACAGAGTGACACGTCCGCTGATGTGCAGGACAAGAAAGGAGCATGACGCATACGGCCATTAAATGATTTCCCGGGAATGAAGGAAAGATTTGCAATTGTCGAAAAGGGACAGTCCTGGGAGCAGTATGTGGCGCGCACGTGCTTGGGTTTCTGAGAAGGAAATCCACTTGCCGGAACCAGCCTATCGTTTCTTTGCTGAAGGATAGAAATGTACCTCCTCTCCTCGCCGTTCCCAAGCTTTTCCCGCCAACTAGTGATCACGCCCAACGAATCAATGCCGGACCAGTCAGTGCCTCAGACCATCAGTGCAGTGATGTGTTCGATTGGATGACGATATCTGAGGGGCGTGCCCTGGAACTGGTTGGTCAGCATCTTCAGAGGGGGGCTGGACATAGGGGGTTTTAAGGACATTGCAGAGCACGAAAAGACGCTCTGAGCCCTGGGTAAACGGCTCATCCAGAAGCTTCTCACTATGAACTCTTAACGCTTGCCATTTTGCTGATGTACCCTTCTTTTTCTTGTAAATAAGCTTGTAAATAAGTTTTCTCTTAAACCTGCTTGTACATATTTCACCAACTTCGAAGATTCAATCCTTCTTCAACCCGGAGTCTCTGCACGCTACCAAGTGAAGGCCGGTTCGACATAGCCCCAGCGTCACGACACTATTAACAACTATGTTCTGCTTGCTTTGATTGGTTTTCTGCCCTTTGAGGCTTTTGCAGCATGTTCTGTAACAGCGGCACGCTTACTTTTGCCTCTTTTTTGTCGCGGTATCTCCGTGTATAACGAGCCTTATCACAAGGCATTAATCTTTGAACCTCGTTTGATTCGTGCATCGCGTGTGGCGGTGCCTGGAGTCGCATTGGTTTGCGTTTACCCTTTGTACGCTTCTCTTGGGATCTCACAAATGGCGCCTCCGCCCTTCTCTTGTTCTGGGCCACTCAACTCATGCTCCCGTCCTTTTTCCTCTTTTTTGCCCTTTTTTGTGTTTTCTTTTCACCTCCTTTTCCGCTTTTTCTCTTTTTTTCTCTCTCTTTAACAAGCTAGGATGGGTGCTCCGTGCCTCCCCACTCTTTTTTCTTTCATTCTTACGCATGGGTGTTCGGTTTGTACGCGCCACGGCCGGCAACATCTCTTATCGCCCATTTCCTTCTTTTTTCCACTCTCTCTGTGAGCAGTTGCTTTAAAAGGACATGTGTTACTTCTTCTTGATTGCGTATCTTCGCACCCCCACTGGTCTCCATCCACACCACTGCAACTACTGCAGGAAGAGCTTTCCACGAAAGGGCACCCTGCTGTTGCACCTTCGCATCCATGCGGCTGAACTTCCACACAAATGAGATCACTGTGAAAAAAGCTTTTCAAGAAGGGAAAGCCTTATGCTACTCCTTCGCTCTCACATGGGTGAATATCCACACATTTGTGACTTGTGTGGCTCACCTTCACACTCATACAAGTGTGGGTTGCAATAGCCACCAGTGTGGCTTTTGCAAAAGGTGCTTCACTAGAAAGAACACCCTGAAGGAGCACCATCGCACCCATACTGACAAGTGTAACATTTGTGGTAACAGCTTTGTACAGAAGATGCACCTGACAGCACTCCGTCGCACCTACACAGGTGAGCGTCCGTACAATTGTGACCACTGCACGAAGAGCTTTCCAAGAAAAGAAAGTCTTATGCGACACATTGACTCCCATATGGGCGAGCGTCCACACAAATGCGACCTCTGCGAGAAGAGCTATTTTCAGAAGCGGGAAGAGCACATTAACTCTTCACAAAGATCCGTCCGTGATCTAAACGGAAATAAATATACTGGTCTGTTTTTAACTTAGTGATTAATTTCTGCACACTTGTATATAACATATATATATATATCTTTAAATTGCTTTATTTTTAGCTTTCCCGGGTGCTGTCTATCCGACGCTGAAAGAGGGCGGCGCCACCGCCACTCATCGTCACCTCTGAAGGGCTCAATGATTGCACTCCTCCCTGTGCCCTTGTCATTCGAAGGTGACTTCCTTCGGTTCGTTACCTCGAAAACCGTCCTCTTATGGCTTCTTACGCACTAGATTTACTCTCTCATTTCCACGGTAACTGCTCTCCAGTTGTGGATTCGTGCGCTCTCTCGATACCTGCTTTTTCCTGCTGCAACCAACATAAAAACATTTACCGTCGCGACACCTTTCTTGTTGCTGTATTCCATCGTTTACGCCCACATTCTCCTGCTTGTAAGACAACAGCACTCTTCTCATTACTAATATTCTCTGCTTTAGACTACTGCTCCTCCTTCCACGCTAACCACCCTCCTTTAATGCATTGCGCGGCTCATCGTACACGCCTCCTTCCACGTATAACCACCGTGCCAGTGGCTCTGGCAGTGATCAGCGCCCTGTTATACCGACTACTACTATTACATCGACGCCAAATCCATGAACGGGAACTTAACTGCTGCTGCTGTAATATTACTACGTCAGCTACACTACTGCTTAACACAAGCAATCCAGTGAACTAGCATAACGAATAAACAACGCTAAAGACGAGGACGAAGAGCAAAGAAGCAAACAAGACGAGCGCTTCATTGATTATGTCACAGCACCAACTAAACCAAATATATTTTATATAACAGTTAAGTAGAACGCTCCTGTAGTCTAGTTTTCTTGCTTTGTGGGAAATTAACTCTTGGACGAGGGATTGGACGAGAACGCAATACAATGAAACAAATAAACGAATACAAAGCCACGGTGCCAGTGCTCTTGATGTTTTAATCACTTCTTTGCCGTTTATCCTCATCCTATTCGCATAGTCTTAACTTTCCTTGAAATTCAGTGAACTCGCCCGAAGGCCGCCGCTTCATTTTCAAACAGGTCACGGGCTAAGGGGCACGGAACCTAGATTCTTCTCCGCAAGATCTGCAGTAATACCAAATATATGCCGCAATCATCTTGCGGGGATGTCTGATTTGAATTAGAAGCGCAGCCAATGACCGTGACGTCGGACGGGCGGCACTATTTTATCTCTGTAGACGCTGCTGGGCATGCTAATTAGCACGCGAATTTTCGCTGCTGACTGCGGCTCATTCCGACCAGCCGTCTCCCATACATGAAGTTGTACAAACCCTAAGTAATCTCCGCTTCGAGCCAAGAAGCTGAAGAAGCCATGGATTCATGATATGTACTTGGCCTAGTGCCGTAGTCTTGCTTTTTAAAATAACACTTCTAAGTGCGATTCTACAGCAGCAAATGAACCGATGAGCCAAACTGAGTGAAAGCGCCGCTTCAATTCGCAAACACGACGATGCAGCCATAAGCGTTCGAGAGGCGCTAGCCCGGGCGGTTTGAGCGCCTTCCAGGTCTGTCGCAGATGAGCTCCCTATATTAACTTTTAGCTATTATATATATTCTTTCAGAAAAAAATTCAAGTTTTGAGACAGACTACAGAAAACAGTTGCATACAGCTGCCAGCCATATTGCACATCACAAGCATTCTTTTTTTGCTTCGGATAAAATCATTACTTAATTAGGTTCATTTTTATAGTTTGCTTACTATTGACTTTAGACAATGAATGTTATTTGCAAATTTGGAAAGGACCTTCAGAAACTCCATTCCATTTATTTGCCACAAAGAAAGCCTCACATGTATATATTTTTTCCGAGCTCCAAAGAAAGCCCGATAATTAGGAAAACTTTCCCATGAGTAGCGCATTAAAGCACCACGATTGCCCTGCTCTCAACCGTGAATTGTCATTACCACTGTTCTGTCATACACTGAAATGCGGCGCTTGTGCGTGCTGCAAAGTTTTCGCTAGCTGTTCTCGCTTTCTTGGGCAGGAAGCACAACCATTTTTTGTCATTTTTCCCTAGCCAGCCAGATGGGCTAACTTCGGCGATCTTTTTCTGCGACCTCCTTGTACACGGTGCCCTAAACCATAATTCTCGGTCTTTCATTAAACTTGGGTCGCTACCCCCTCACCCCCCCCCCCTTATTCTTTTTTTTTGTCACATCCAAAGGCTGTGTGTACTTTTCAACAGAAAGCATGCAGCACTCAAAACTTGCGCAGGCACGCACAAGCTTACACACACACACACACACACACACACACACACACACACACACACACACACACACACACACACACACACACACACACACACACACACACACACACACACACACACACACACACACACACACACACACACACACACACACACACACACACACACACACACACACACACACACACACACACACACACACACACACACACACACACACACGTGAGGTATGCTCTCCGTAACAGCAGTTTGTTTCTGTTCATTGTCGCGCGCATGTCTTATTGTCCTCACGTCTAACACAACCACCGCTCGAAGCTACAGAGGTATTTTATGCTCCCTTCTCTCATGCAATTTGTCTGTAACGTAGCGTTAAGCTATTTAAAGAGATGTTTTTTAAAGAGTGAGTGCGATTTTCCTTACCCAGCAATAAACAGAGTAGCAGCGCTGGTTGTTACTTCTTCAGTTGTCAGAGCTCTTGATTTCACGACACCTGCACAAAAAAGAAAATGGAAATAAAAATGTAACACAAGGAATTAGAAATAGCCGCATTCAAATAACCACCGTGATTCGCTTCTTCATTTTTCACAGTATATCCTCCTGGTACTCAAAATATACAGTCGTTTGAGCGCGTTTTATGATGTTTTAAATGTAGTTCACCTTGCTGCACTCTACTTTTCCTCGCTATTGGAAATAATCATAGATGCAGTTGAAAAGAAAACTAAAACAAAAAGCTAGTTTGGAAACTTTCATTTTGATGTATTGATAAGGCATACTACCACACCTTTTAGGCTCAGCAGGCGACCTCAGCGCCGCCGTATCTTGCTCAATCCACGAATATTGCTGGGGCTCTATTCTAGACAATTCGCCATATTTTTCAAATTGTGACGCACGCGTGACGTGTGCATCAGGACGGTGCCAGGTTACGTAAGCACACAATCATGTTACGCATTCAAAATATAAAGAGAAATAAAGTGACAGAAAAAACCGCGCTGTCGTCTACTACTTTATATAGACCTTTGCAACTAGGGCCTCCTGGGCATCACCATATTGCTCGCTGGGCTGTTGTCTGCGCTTGACATCAACACGGTGGAGGCTGCAGCGGAACCGGTTTACAACAGTCCAGAAAGGAGGCGTTTCGACAACCTCCTCACCCGACGCAAAGGTTCATTGGCTCCAAGTATAAAAAAAAGACTGTGCTCCTGCTAGAACCGATACCCTGCGGTGCATTCCGTGATTCGGAAGCCTCGGATTGCAGTGAGGCGAGTGAAGTTTGTTGTGGCGTTGTGGTATTAGTGTGCCATGGCATACGTGTGGTCGAACATTTGGCTTCAGATACGCACGGAAAGGCTGCGCGAGTTTCATCTGAAGAGCAACAACGGCAATGGAATATTCGCAGTGGCTTGGTGTAAAATGAAAGCGGAAAGTAGCATTGCTGTTCATAAGCGCCGATGACCTCTCACGTTCACGTATCAGCGGCTTTTAAATGCAGGAACTAAAACGTTTAAGGACTTGGTCGTAAACAGAAGGAATCGACAGATTCTAATGTAGCTCCAGCACTGACGAAGAGGAGACGGCGCAGCCGGTAATATCCATCTCTAAGGACGACGCTGGCAGCCTCAAAATATCAATTACTGTTAGACACTGGCTGATCGACTCACCTTTTTTGAAAAGCCGCATTATGACCTGCTACCGTCACGTCACCAAGTCTTCTTAAGTTTCTAACATATTGTATTGGCTTAAGTTGTGTAGAGCGCGGAAAGCAGCGCAGAGAGAGAGGTGGAAGGAGAGAGAGAGACAGTCTTCCACACACACACATACACAAAATGGAAGGCATACGCTGGGCCTTACGCCTTGTCGGTTAAATTTTCATGCGCTGGCGTGCGATAAGCTCTTGCGAAACGCAAAAGATATCCGAGAAAGAAAAGGAAACAGAAGAACAGAATAGCAGGAAGGTTAATTAAGTGATTCTCAGATTACCGTACACGTGCAGCGGGGGATAAACGGACAATATGGAAAGAAAGCGAAAGATGACTGAGGAAATCATGGTATGAAGCTAGGGCGGCGCCGCGCGCGCGTACTCCTTACTGTCGAAACGGTAAAATGCAAATCAATAAAGGGAGATTATTTTCAGGCTGTATTAAAAAAAAGGAATCAACACAAAATGCCACTACATCATATGATTAGACTGTACCGTCATAACGGGCTCCGGAGTACGTATTTGTTTTTCTAAAAAATAAGCAAATGTTGAGCCCTCTTGCATATTAAACGAAAACTTTATATATGAAACACATCACATGTGGCAAGCAAACATTTGCCATGTACATGAAATATACATTCCTTTATTAAAATAGAAGCTGCGAGTATTTTTGCTTGTTTTGCCGATCGTGGAAAGGCTGTTCAATTCATTAACATTGCAGTGCATAGTGCAAGGCAAAAAAGGCAGTGTTTAGGGCTGACGTTTAAGAAAGTCTTTGTTGATCCCCCGCTGCCTGTCACGCGAAGTTCTTGCACAAGCATTGAATCATGTGGCCCCTCATGCAGTTTGTACTCACGAACCGATCAAACAGATAATTAGAAAGCATGGCGGTGCTCTCTGAAATTCATGGTTTGGTGGCCGCTGTTTAACACAGAGACAAAGAGAAGAAACCACGGGACTGGTGCCTTTATTTATCTTCTTTCCTTTGTCTCTGTGTTAAAGAGCGCCCACAAAATCATCATGAACAACCTACAACTCGCCCAAAAATTTCCCCTTCTGTTGCTCTCTGAAATGCCTCGTCTCGCGCAGATCAACCGCTTGAGTTAGCGCGCCGCATTGCTGCGCTTGGCAACGACAGCGTGGATCGATGGTATCTCTCTATGAGAGCAAAGCATTTGCAACGGGAGGTTTTCTACGACCCTCATGCAGCTCTAAATCTGCGTCTTCATTATTAATCCTCTCAAAGATGACGCATCTGAAAAGTTCTCTTATTACGTCGTTTCAGTGCTTTATGCAATTACAAGATGTGTCAGCTTACTTCACCACCCACCAAACGCTCTACCAAATTGCGGTGAGTTAACAGCCGCCTACACTGCACGTGAATTCGCTATGTAGTTATCGCGGCCGCATCAAGTGGTTCAAAATGCGGCGCCCAACTTTGCTCACTTGCAGTAATGGCAGAACGTCCTCTGAGTAATGAAACGTCATTTTGAAGTCATCATTAAATGTTTATGAATGCGGTATTTACCGCCACACAACGTCAGCCAACCAAATTTCAGGAGTCGGCTCTTGACATTGGGCTTCTCTTTCTATCATGTATACCTCTGTTTTCCCTCCGCAGTTTTTTATATATACCCTCCATGCATCATGAATACCGCTGATAAAAAATCTTTTCTACGCTCACGTCATTTTTTCGTCACCGCGAAAGGTCCTTTTGACACACCGAAATTTCGTGCCACAAATTTGAAACACGTGACTGTTCTGAGAACCAATCAGAGAAAACAATGGCGCCGAACGGCGGCCATGTGTGTCGATAATGGGGCTCCTGGTCTGTACAGAGACGATTATGACATTTCTGCAAGACTTAATGAAGTAAGAGATTCTTCGCTCAAAGCTAGCCGCCTTTATATTATGATGTACGGTATATGTGGTTTATCATCCCAGACCAACCCACTGGATAACAACGGGGGATAACAACGGGGATAACACTGGGGTATTGGACTGCTCCGGAAAGTTATTTAACGTATGCTGTCAACGCATAGTACGCGAGCGTCTAGAACTTCGTCCCCGAAACGCTCCGCCGTTGCCGGGTTTATTGCTCATCATTATTACGCGTACAAGAAACCATTGGCAGATGCCCACCACATTAAATCGAGTTTGTTCACATTGTCACCTTATTAAAGCTCATAAAGAGGGGGAAGTGATGCGACTTGGATTACACTCACTAAACTGTGGTACACGTCGTAAAATTAGCTAGGCACAAGATTTTAACGGCTCTATATCCCCTTCCATGGATTCTGCACCTGCGGCATTGTTGTCGAATTAGTCAAACGTTTTAGAGCCGGGTCTCAAAAGTATCGCGATGCATTTAGTTGACAAAAATACTAATTTTTACTCTATGAAAAACAAAAAAAAGCTAAGCCCGGTTTTATATTTTGCACTGCATGCAGATGTTGAAATATCAATTTACTATATTTCAGTCATTGAGAATATGCGGAAATGTTGCGGTGTATCATCCTCTGGTTTTCAACTTGACTCTTGAAATATCAACTTCCCTTGCAGGTAAAATCATGTCGGTATTATCTATCTTAAGTTATGTTTTGCGCATTTGTATTTTCGTTTTTTGCTCTGCGCCGTTCTCTTTTTGCTTTTCCAAGCTCGCAGAAAGAGCAGAAATTGCCTTGGCTCAATTGGTATTGCTATGCTGCATATCTATCTACGTGAAAAAAAAAAAAAATCAGCCTCACCATTATCGCCTTGTGCTGCCGATGCGTCAGTTTCGCCCTCGATATATTCTGCGTCTAGAAGGTTTTGCAGGATGTCAGGTCTTCGAAGCTGTGGATCCCCCAAAAAGATTTCATCATGTTCAAGTTTCGAAGTTACCACAGCCCACCTCAGAAGTTTATGGAATAAAGTGGAAGCTATTGTCCCAAGGTAAAGAATTCTGGCCTGTCTGAGTAGCTTAGCAAAAGGCTTCACATCATGCTCGTGCCTTCCACTCCACTGTAGCAATCATTTGATGGCGTATATAACATCTACTCAGTATTGTAAAATTCATCAGATAACCGCAGAAATAATTCCTCGCTTGCTTCACTGCCTATGCAAAGTGGCAGATTGGAATATAATACTGCCACGTGTACATCAAGCTTCTATATTCGTACTAGGCATTTCGCGTGCAAAAACAAACACTCCACACAAAGTTGCCGGACTGTCTTAAATGCAGCAAAGCAAGAAGTCAACTGCACAAAAATTGACGGGACAGCATACCGTCCGACTCCCATTTGCAGGTTTTCTTAGTTGATCCCGCTTCCTGTCCATTAATTTTCTCACTAATTCAGCCATCTTTAAATTGTGCTTCTCTTATCCTACACATACTCATTAGTGTAGAGCAGTGAGACTCCCCGTTGCGTTAAAGGCCACCTGACATAATTAAACAGTCCTCCGAACGTACATGTCCATGTCACCTGGCGAGTGGTACATGTCAGACTATTGCGCGTTATTTTCGAACACGACGACAGTGCCGACGCCCACCACGCTGCACCGACAACGATAATGTAGTTTAGTGAGAACGAGGCTTTTAACTCTATCACGTTATTTGAAAGAGAATGTTAAATAAATGTGCAGTAATAAGCCTGTTTCCGGACGCTACTTCAGAGTCACATCAGTAAAATGTTAAAAACCGGTTTAAAAACGGTTCCTGCACCATGCGCTTTCCTACGAAGTGGCACATAGTTGTGGCGAACGCAAAATGCCAAATGTGATAGCTGGCTTGTCATGAAACAGTGCTTCACTAAGCTAAGTTCGAGGGTTTCGAGTATTGTGTAAAAACCGCTCTGTGCAGCGATGTTTGATTGCCTTCATCACTGTCGGAAGGTCAGGAAAAGTTCACTCTCCTAAGTACGGTTAGGCAAAAACCTTTCCTACAACTCTTTGCATCTATTTTCGACTTTTTCAGGCTACACTGAATACATTTTATAAATTCTATAAAATTGTTACTGTGCACGACACAGAATGCAAGAACGTTTCAAACGGCACAATGAATGAAGATGTAGTACTCAATTTAGGTTCATTTTCATTTCGCTGCTATCGAAGAGCACCAGAGCGAGGAATTCCAGCACAGTTACCAAAGGCAGCCGCCTCGTCATCCACACGTCACGTACATGCAGTCATTAGGAGTTAGCTAATTAGGAGTAATATAGATGGACTCATTTCATCCAGGAGTCAAGTAAGCATGCGGTATGCAACACAAGTCACACGTGTTCTGTTTTGCTTATTACCAGAGCAATAAAGGGCAAATCAAAACTTGAATTCTTACCGAAGGGTCTTTTTTCCTCATTTCAATAATTTTTGCCGTGTGCGCTGTCACTGTGTCAAAGACAAAGTCTCCCATATAAAGTGAAAGCCGACAGACGAGATTCATGATCGGACCCAGGCTTGTGGTGCTCTCTGCAGAAAAATAATGACAGAATATTTTTTATTACTGTTTTAAAATATGTGGGCTTTTAAAACAAAGAAAATGACAGCCCTTAAGGGCACTTGCTTTCTAGTGAACTTTGCACTGCTACTTGCAAAGGCCAAACTGAAAGCCCAAACTACGCGTGTTTCAAATAATATAAATGTTATATTGCTTACTTCAGGAGCCGGCGAACGTAAGCTTTCCCTGGCTGCGGCTCTGTTTTGATTGACCATGCCGCATGCATCAAATGCACGCGCCAATTTGGCACTCTTTATTCTGAAATCACTAATCTGCTTCCATCAATTTTTCATGAGGTACTTGGAATGATAACTCTTGAAACTCCAGAACTAACTCTTTGAGGTGCCTCTCCTGAGGAATTCAAGAAAGATCACGAAGGTTTCAACTGCATTACTGACCCTGGTCAGCATTTCGTGTTGCGTGGTTTTCAGTAATGTCGTTTTCTTTGTCAATTCGAGTCACCTGATTGGTGAAAAAATCGGAACTGGATGTCAGTTCTGTTGCCCCCACTTCCACTTCCAGCTTTTCTACCAATCAGACGAGGGCACAAACGGCAATAAAGACACCTCTGAAAACGGTGAAAAATTGAAATGGGCGCTCTGCAATGCCACCTAGTCGCCCATCGACCTGTCGTTTTGAGCACATGAATGTTTTATGCTCCTCTGCGAAAACAGTCTCTTCCCTTCAACCAGTGCACTAGGACTTTAGTTAACAAAGCACAGACCATGACTGCACCTGCGCGAGTTACAGATGCCGAAGATAGGGACCGCTTATGGCGCAGGGCGGAGCGGATACGATTTGCGAGGAAATTTATGACCCGTTTTTGTAGACCCGTCTAAAAAGAGACATGAAATTTAAGTTGCAGTTATCCGGCGCGCGAAAACTGATGCGATCCGCGGCCTTTTCTAGCAGCACTAGCCACACACGTTATGTGCATCCTGATAACATAAAGCGACGGGCATGTAGCATGTATGCTCCAAAAGGTACGCCTGGCAGCTTGAGCGGGAGCAAAGCTGGTGTCTAGTAACCGTTTGCGTGAAGATAAAGAATGCTGTGTGCATTGTGCAACCACGTGTTTAATTCGAAGCAACTCCACCAAAAACGTATCGGAGGCCATTTGCGAATGAAATAAGGTTTCGTGACTTGGCTGCTATCATTGTTTCTCTAAGCGTCACAATTCGTTGGACTCCATCTCTTGTCACGATCTCCCCTTTGTTTGCATAGCACCTTTTAGTAATTACCTTGATTTTCTTAAAGCAATATTTTATTTATACGAGCTTACTAAACAGTGGGTTTTTGTGCATTGCCTATCGGCGCTTCCATCCTAATACGGTGTGATGAGTGCACGCAGCTAAGTTGACGGCAAGCTCTTTTAAGCTACTTGACCTTTCCAGGGATGCGTTTTCATTTATTGTATTTATATATTTTTACAATTACCTCAAAATTGTGAATAAGAAAATACATAAGGTAATTTGTTTTAACGAAGGACTTAATCAAACCTTTGTTTCCTCTTCATATTATGCATATAAATTTGGTATAACATTTCAGTTTGAATAAAGGTTATATATCACATTTAAACAAATGCTCTAGAATTTCTAATGCGATGCACTGTGTTACTGGAAAGTAATACACTCTGAAGGGCTAGTTGGTTTATATTAATTAAACGGGTAAAACTGCGCGAAAAAGACGGGACGTAAGAAACACAGAGGCACAAACAAGGCGCAGACTTCCAACTAGAATAGAACCTGGATAGAACCACCTTCCTCGGTAGGGCAAGGGACAAATCTGAAAGGGAGGTCATCGAAGCCTTGCTAATCGCCAAAAAAGGTAACGATTGCATCAGTTCACCGTCAGTATCACTATCAAGACATGAGACAGATTATCTGGAAGGGAATGTTCGGGTTCCACAGTCGCTTTGATTCTGCTATAATGTGCTGTTGTAACCGTCGAGCGTTTTTTTCTCGATAGTGTTTTTGTTTTGTTGAGAGACTATATAAGCCAGCTGTTTCGTGAATAAAACTGGTTGGAAGTCTACGCCTTGTTTGTGCCTGTGTGTTTCTTACGTCCAGCCTTTTCGCGCAGATTTACTCGTTCAATTACTCGAAAGTGCCATGCTATCATCTGTGCAGTATTCGTAGTTTCTTTTGCATATTGCAGAAACTTACATTTAAGAGGAAATATATTTACAATTCATTAATTTCGCGCAAAACCCACTTGTCTACCTGTCCGTACTTAAGATGTGTGCTGCTAGATGATTTTGGTTTGCTAAAATGAGCTTTGTCGTCATCGCAATTGCGGCTCGCCTAATGCGAGAAGGAAGTACTTAGCTCACGTGCGATCATGTGAAATGGTCCGGTCATCAGTTTGCAGCAAGCTGTTCGGGTCATGTCGAAAAGCGGATGCTCGGGCTTCCCTTGGAAACGCTCATCGATGCCAAAACAGCCGCGCGCTACGAAGTCCATGGAGAGCTGCTCGTACTTGCGCATCATCTGAACTTCTTCACCTGTGTCGGCGCTCTTGTCTAGAGATGATAGCAGGAAGTCGACGTCTTCTTCGAAAAATGGCACCATCTATGCATCCAGGAGCAAAAAAAAAAAAAAAGCAAGGCCGTAGAGGTCAACATCCTTTATATATATGCATGTAAGCGCTGTGTGGAAGGCACTGTTAATTCGCGTTGTAATGGAAGTGGCGGTTTCCTTGAGCCAGATTGGTTTAGAAGTAGCATTTACTGTGTAACAACGGAATCATAAATGGTTTAAATGGTGAAAATTGCGTAACGTATAATAAATTTATGAAAGAATCCCAGCTTAAAAGCCCTCGAAAACACCAAATAATTGAATCTCCGAATGACAGAGAACTAGAACCTACTTTCTTTCTTTCCCTCTTTCTTTCTTTCTTTCTTTCTTTCTTTCTTTCTTTCTTTCTTTCTTTCTTTCTTTCTTTCTTTCTTTCTTTCTTTCTTTCTTTCTTTCTTTTTTTCTTTCTTTCTTTCTTTCTTTCTTTCTTTCTTTCTTTCTTTCTTTCTTTCTTTCTTTCTTTCTTCCTTCCATTACCCAGTATCAACTGAGATTGGTAATTTATTGTTTTTAAAAACTAACATTACATTCTTGCCTGAATTGTAGGCAGTGTATATAATTCTGTGCCATTTAGACATACCCTGTGTCCGCTGGTGTACTTTTCAGCTTGTGTATTATTTTGTATGTCATATGCCGACTGTTTCAGCTCCGCGACAACGCCTCCAAGCTTGAAAGGTGACACCAGCGACGAGGTCATAGAATATATTCTAGAAGGACATTTTGAAGAACATATTTCAATCAGTCTCGATTTAAACGTAAAGCTCCATTTATCATTTTCTGGTTGCCATTTTTTTTTTTAGGTTGGTTCATTTATACTTTTCTCATCTTCAGCATGTTATGAAATGTTCGGAGCATGCCTTCTGTCGCCGGTGGGAGGCGCACGTGCCTTTCTTCAAAACTGCTGAAACTCTTCACAATCGGAATACTACATCATGCAGGTCATGACGCAGTCTAGCCTTGATGTTTTCTTACCTGTTTCAATTTTGATGCACTGAAACCGTAAGCGACCGAGTTTCGAATGCTCTTCCACATAGGAGCATTCACGTGTATGATAGACTTGCCGAGGTATGGGTGCATCTGATCGGTCATCATCGTTAGCTGAAAACAGAATAATAGTATGGTTAGTTGTTGCAAAAGACTTCGCAGCAATGTGTTAGCTGTAACGCGCAGTGTTCAAAACTTGACGGTTAACTACGAAAAACAAAAAAATGAAACGTAGTTAACCATCATTATTCTGCCTAGCATGACAGGGCTCGCGACGAAAATATATCGAACTACTTCGAGATGACACAAACCAAGGCGCAAGCTTGTTTGTCTAAGCTAATATTCAGCTAATATGCTGTCTTCATATGAGATAAGTAATCTGTGGGCTACGCGACCGACAGCAACGAAGGTGTTCTCTGACTCAGTAAACCTGCTAACTTTCAAGCACTGAAGAGAAAGTCTCAATGACGTTAATTTAGGTTTTCCTTTTCCTTCTTCTTCTACGAAGGTGTTAAGAAACCTAGCGAAAAGTATTACATATTGACAGAATTACTCTATATTCTTTTATTTCCCCATACATTTTATATGCTTGAGAGTTGGAAATTGTCGGCAATGTTTTCTAACGTTTCTTCATTCGATCTCTACTTCTCATTGCTTCTCAATTAGGCCATTACTATCACAACAGCAAAAGTTAGCTTGCTGCAGCTAATTGTTCGCTTATTTGCCACTGCTGAGTCCTGTCTGGACACGAAAATGGCGAGGAGGGGGGGAGGCAGGAGGCTTTTTGTCCAAGTGCCGACTTCTCTGACCACTCTCCCATGACGGACAGGACAGCCATAATTCGTCAAAAGAACCGTTCAGTAATGCGGTGGCCACAGATTGCACTCGTATGTTATAGTATAAAGGTAGTACTTACGCCTCTATTCATAAAGTTCTGAAATTTTCGCACGAAAACAAGCTCAATCAGTTCCAAGTCCTTTGTTACCACGAACGGAACATCTCCATTGAAGAAACTGGGCAAGAGAAGAATCCCCAGTCATTCGCGTCCCGGACCCCAGAAGCAATACATTAAGCAAGTTCTAGAAACGTACAGTTACTATTGATTTTGCTAGCCTGCAAAAGAAAAGGTTTATGAACATCGCCAAGACTCACCCAAATGTGTCACCATACTTTTCCATCCACCGACCGACCGCCTCGTACAAGTGCTGTAGAAAAGATGATAAATGGTAAGCCTCACTTTTACTGTTAAGGAATGCAAATGAAAAAATGACACAGTATAGATTGCTTCAGCCAGTTTTCAAAGGTTTATAGCCGTATCGGGGATAACTAAATACATTTTCTTCATCCAGAATGGTTATTTACCCTCATCTCCTTTTTGCTGTTATCCCTCCCTAAAAACCAAGAATTTTGCGCATAATAAATGTTTTTAAATGTCTTTTTCTATCCTTAAAATTTTTGATGTTGAAACAGCAAAAAAAATAAAAAATGTGTGCCCTTAAGGTATGCTCTGCCTTTGAGGATATGACATGAATCCGTCTGCGTGTTCTTTCCATGTCCTCTTTTACGTAGGTGCACTTTAATACTCGCCTAATAACTAACGCCTTAAATTCAAGTTTCTTATACCACTGATGGTAATCATCATGCAGTACTAAGCGCATGACGTCACGGGGAGTCATGTAGTTATGACCGCCTTCTTGACTATATATATCCCACCGATCGATCAGTATCCGACTGTGCCACCTTCCAACTATGACTTGCCAGAGCTATATCCGTGCTTTTCACCCACAAAACCGACATAACCGCATTTTCTCGAGAGCAGGACCTTTAACTATGCCGCGTCAAACTCTAGTGAATACGGGTTACAGTAGATCAAATTCCAGTTCTGACCGTAGCATGGTACTCCATGAGGTTCCCCCATATCAGGTTCGGCTTGGGACCAGGGATACCCAGCCTCTTGAAGTATGAAAAATGTCTCCACCGCCATCTGTAACACAATGGGAAGGAAAAAAAATGGCTGATAAAGAAATTTCAACGCAATTCAAAATAATCCGAATTAAGATCGTTTTAGGGCCACAAGTTTATAATTAGGGCCCGCGTCACCACACTCTTATAAGCGGCTGCAATGGATGCTGCTGTGAGCGAACAGAAAGGTGCACAGCGCAACTTCTAGCGGCCGGAACTGTGGTTCACCGAAGCCAGTACATCATTACGAAACATTGTCCTTTTTTTTTCTTGATGATTGTCATTGTTCGGAGCAATGTCGCTCCTTCGCTGTGGACAGTATCTTCAAGGCACATTGTCAATAAATCGTTAATTTACGCTGGGATCGTACTGCACACTCCCCGCTGCACCGGCTGTCCTTAGACTGCCTGATCTTCTCCCTATTGCGGTGGGGAAGGGGCGATTTTATTTAACAGCCGGCAAAAGCACATCGTTCAAAACCTGCTGTCACTTTAATCACAAAACCCAGCTGTCCAGAGTTCTTCACATGCCACGGGAAACAGTCATTGTAGCTGTACAGTTTTCTTCTGTTCGAGAAGCCAGAGGCATAGTTGGGTTCAGTTTCAAGTTGTTCGCGCGCTGCGTATTTAAAAATAATTTATGCGGGGTGATTCATTAAATAGAGCACATTCTAGTTCATCGTGGGGCGGCAGTACATACATGCTTGGCCAGCGATTGAAGCGGGGAGGAAATGAAGAGAAATAAGAGAAGAGAATGGAAATGGGTGGCAATAAGAGGAAGAAAGAAATGAAAGCGCTCCGCAACATACAGTTAGCTCAGACCAGGTTCTCTCTGCAAGAAACAAAAAAAAAGAAAAAAAAAAAACAGAAAACGAACGCACGCGAATGGCACCGCAGCTGCTGCATTGTAGTACTACGTGTTACGTGAATATGCTCTTCACAACTGGGAAGACCAAATTCAGTATATACGAAACAAATTTGAGCCCGCAGCTCGAATAGAGAGTAGCCGATCGGAGGAGTAGCTCGGGCTAGACCAGCCGCGCTGGAGCGACAATGTAGAAAGCGTTAGCGCGGGGCTCCCGCCATCGCCATTACCGCTGTACTTCAGTCTTACACCGGTTGCTTAAGTAGGCGACAGCCTCGTTTAGCTCACTTTTCTTTCTTTTTGCTAAGGCTGTCCTTCATGCTCCGAAGAAAATGGCGGTACACATTTCCCATACAAAGTAGCCAAGCAATGTCACACATTTTATTACCTCTTGCAGTCGTAAAGCGCAAGGTAAACGTATATAAAAAGAAAATATTAGTTTTATATATTTTATTTTTTTAAGAGGGATGAGGGGGTGGGTGTTAGGTGGTGGTGACAATTATTCATATACTCCTTCTACAAGGAGGTGTTTGGACCGAGCCCCTATTGGCCCAGGCCTTCACAAATCTGGGTGGAGCTTCTATTCCGGAGCCCCAATGGCGTCTAACGCCGCTCGCGCCCTGGCGACCAAGGTCCGCTGGGACTGTAGGTCGTGGCAGCTTTGCAGCGCCGCCTCCCAGGCCTCCCTAGAAAAGTGGGTAATGAAGGATTGGGAACGGTGGGGATTGGATGGACAGGTCCAGACTATGTGGGAAACGCCCGAGAAGGTCGCTCCACAGAGGCTGCAGCCCCCATCAAAGTCTGTATTGAAGTGCTTCAAGACTGCCGGGCACAGCATTGTATTTGTAAAAATTTTGAGAGGGAGCCCTTAGTCCGCTCTCCGGAGACCTTTACAAGGTCCCGGAAAGCGGTTGTGGCTATCCTTATAATATGTGGTAATTTCTTTGAATGTAATAAGACATTGCGTGGCATTGGAGTAGACTTCTCGAGCAAGTTAGAGTGCCCGGGGAGAGAGCGCGCGGCCCGCCTGCCCAGGAGTCCCTGATGGCCGGGAGCCCAGATGAGATTCCATTTTTGAGGGTCGCTGGACCGACAGCAATTTTGTAGGATGCGCTTGGCTAGAGGAGGTATTCAACCCAGCTCATAATTCCGACAGGCCCCCTTGGAGTCGGTAATGATGTGTTTTACTTGGGGGAGGGCGTGTGGGAAAAGATTCTCTAACTTTATCGAAGATGCCATGTTTTAAATTGACCAACATTAACCTTATGCCGACTGTGCCCCTTGCACTTCGTCAGCGGAGCACCCAGACGTCTTTATTTTCGCAAGCTTGAGAGAAGAAAAAAACTTATATAGCTCAGTTTACCAGCTTACAGCGTAAATCAGCGTGAGAGCATTGAACTTTGCCGTCGAAATATGCGGAGTGGCAGAGGGTCCTGGCTCTCAGCCGACAGCGTAGACAGCAGACATAAATTTGTTCTCCCTTCCCTGTCGTTCCAAACGAACGAAGCAGCTTGAGCACTACGGAAAGTGGCTAGCGCCTGTGGCTCCGCCCAGCTGCCCAATGTCAATGCGGCTACTGGTTCGAACTTAGGCTTGCACGTGCATTTGCTTGCATGGTTTTTCTTCACGACATGCGCATTAAAGAAAATTGTTCAAGACGGTGACACAAAGCGCAGGAATGTGGCCGTTTAAGAACAGAACATCAGACACAGCAGCGGCGATGACTTTGTGCGTCTAATACAGCTCTTAGTTGTGGGATCAAACCATGCTTGCGGCTGTATGCTACATTTTTGCTATGTGTTTTATTTATTATGTGCACATCACGTGGTGCGTGCCGTCACACTATAACAACGGCGGCGTGGCTCCAGTGTTTCAGGGTTTCACACCCAGATATTCGATGGCACGCGAGCCTTGTTACTGCGCATGGACATAATGAGAGAATATTTGTGCGGACGGGTAAGCATCTCATAAAACTCGCATTTTCGGTTTCTCCATTTTTGCTTTCAATCAGAGATAGTTTTAGAGCCACAACTGCAGAAGAACTGGTGGAATGAGAACCTGACGCTGATCCACTGCACCATCTTGCATCCAAGGTCGCACTCCGGGGAATGCTTGGAGATTCAGGGCCTCAGTAGCATACTGGTGTCCCCACGAGAGCCATTATAGGTGTGCTGTGTCGCCCGCTTGACCTCAGCCGAGAGCAACATGCTCAGCGTTCCAGGAATGATTCGCACATGAAAAATTTCCTCTGTTCTCATTTTGTTGAGGAATATTTAAGGGGAAAGTAGCAAAGGGAGAAAGTTACCGAGATGTTTAGTTGTTTAAGCGAGGAGAAAAATATATACTGACAAAATTCAGACAACGGAGGCGTATTTACAAACATGCTTTCAACAAGTTGTACACGAGAAATGGAAGTCGCCTATTTATGATGGTCGTTGGCAATGGGATAGAAGTTAGTCTTTTCTCTAAGTTTGTTCGCAGAAATGATGACTGAAGTGGGTTTGTGTTTTCCATCTCCCGTCATTTTGTGTGAGTTCCTGCATTCTCTCATGATAATGATTCTATACGTCTCTTGTCTCTCGCCACGCATTCGAACTTGGAATCGCATGTACACCAGCCGCTTTTTATTTTGACCGAGGTTACCCAGGAGTACGTTCTTTAGCAACATGTAGGGAATCTATAACATCTGCTGGCTCTGTTACTCCTGTGGCGCAATCGATTGGCAATTTGTTTCTGAATGCGGTTGACAACGGATACAATTCATTTTATAAGCGAAAGCTATATCTCAATTTACAACCCTGAGTTCTATCTGGCTCCGTCTGAGTAACTTTGAAGCCAAGCAAAGGTCAAGCAAACCATAACCAATGCTGATAATGTATTTAAATTTAAATTGATTTATAGAAAATAAATGGTACAGTATCTGTCATACTTCGGGGTGGACACCTGAACCGCGCAGAAAAGGAAGGTGGTAAGGTTAGAGTGAAAGAAGAAGAGAGAGGTGCCGTAGTAGATGGCTTTGGAACAATTTAGACCCCCTGGGAATCTCTAATGTGCACTTGGCATTGCACAGAGCACCATGCAGGTTTATCACGTAATACGGTGCATGCATAAAAGCTCAAGTGTGTGCGGGATTGCGTTCAGATTGGCCATGGAAGGAGATTGCACCCGAACGTCTTTGAGACCTCCATCATATAGAAGCGAGCGTCAGAAACAACAAACCTCTCACTCCTCATAACACAGGTTTAAGTACGGTTAAAACCTGCGTTATTTTTTGCTGCTACGTTTTCGGGCGTTTTTGTTTTAACAAAGCAATAACTACGAGAAAATTATTTAAATCCAACCCTTTCAACTTGCATTGCCTGATGATTTCGGGTTGCAGCTGGCGGCTAAGCGACAACTTCTTAATGCGTTTGTAACTCATTTTTTTTTCTTTTTTACCATTTTAAGAACTTATTCCTGTGCAAAAATTATCGAACTTTCCTATCTAAATATACATCGCATTTTAGGTTGCATTCTAAGCTGTTTTACAACAAATATCTACGTTTGAAATGCTGTCAGACCAGCCAAAAGGCGAGATGTGGAGGTTGATGCTCAATGCTATCGCGCGTCCTCAGAACAAACAATCACGCGTCTGTGGATGTCGGATTTAACTTTGAACTGACTAGCATACACGCGTGAGAGCTGATATAAACGTCCAAAGCACAGCGCGAGAGGCTGGCAGTTTGTGACAGTGTTTTTAGGTTTCTGTGTTGGCGTAGCGAATATTGCAGCGGATACCTGTACGAATCCCCCTAGAGGTTATGCGGTTTTATTTTTCTTTTACAACGGTGGGGGCTTTCGACCCATCAGGGCGTATCACTGCAGAATTCGCAGCAGGATGCCTTATTATTTCTCCGGTGTGGCATTTTAATGATATTGCATATAATGGTTTCTGTTTACACAACAACGTTCTGACTGGCTGAACGCGTTTAGCGATATAAGCAATGAGGGGCATTGACCAATGCTCAGAGCAGAGCTGTTCCGAGTTATATCATTTTGGGTTTGTTTTCGGATTCTTGTTGTTTTATCTTCTAGTCCATGTTTCTTTGTCCCTGACATAATAAAGCGACAAGGTCTGGTTCTCTAGCAAATATATCGTTGTAGCTGTTGTGAGCGAAAAATCAAGAGCGCGTATCTTTCAGGTTGCAAG
Organism: Amblyomma maculatum; assembly: GCF_055883805.1. NCBI lineage: Eukaryota > Metazoa > Arthropoda > Arachnida > Ixodida > Ixodidae > Amblyomma > Amblyomma maculatum. Next base: position 47,401,334 of record NC_139347.1, on the reverse strand, counting down.
GAGAGAAACTGACTGGCCAAGCAGCTGTATAACGTCAAAAACCATATGCAATTAACAAGCCTAGAAGCGTTGGCAGCTTAGGTAGCTACTTTGAGATTGAACCCACCTGGATCCTACTATTCACACTCGGGCACGCCATTTCTAGGACCCACATTCACCGTTAGCGAAGCTGGGTAAATGGGTACTTTATTGTTATGTGGGGTGGTCTTTCACGTAACGTGGTAGTGCACGAATGTGTGCAATTACGTGTACGTGTGGTTATGGTGGCATACATTATAAGGGATTACTGATTGGCGAGTAGCAAAATGGAACTATGCGAATGATGATACACAAATGAAGCCGCCCTGCTGTAGTACGTAGCTCCGTGGTTATGGCACTCGACTGCTGTGCCCAAGGATGCGGGTTCGATCACAGCCGTGGCGGCTGGTTTTCGATGGAAATGAAAAGCAAGGTGCCCGTGTATATTGCTATGTCAGCGTACTTTAAAAAAAAAAACTTGTGTGGCCAAAATTTCAGGAGCGCCTCACTACGGCGCCTCTAAGCCTGAGCCTGGGCTGCTTTTAGACAGCAATAAAAAAGCCAAAAATGAAGGGGAACGGCTAAAGGGCTTTCTTAAAGACGTCGCGTCGTACAGGTTAAGGTGCTGCTTAAGTATCCTCTGTTTTCTTTTTGCTTCTTTGATCAGTAAACTTTTCTTGTGGGTTTGTGATAAGAATACCTGAGATTTTATTTGCTTTTTTTTATTTGTTTACGCCTAATTTTGCTGAAAGCAACAGTGACGAACTGCCGAATGCTCTATGTGTTTTGAGTTGTTCGTGATAAATTACCTAAGAGCAGTTCCTACCTCCTGTAGTGTGCTGCATCACATTTGCTGTTTGCATTCATTTCTTTTCGTCTTTCTTGTTCTTTAACCACGTGCATTATGTTTTATTATTTTAAAGTATCAGCCACTATAAATCTAGTGGAACGATATTCTAAGGCCTTGCAGCTGCTAATTATAACACTCGTCCCCGTTGCGCTGGTGGAAAAGTAGAAAAGGGCGAGGGTCAATTACTTTGCTCTTTATTATGACAAGAGAATATCAGAACTAGCAACCCTCACTCCAACCCTGTCGAGCAAATACATTTTAGAAGGTGAAGAGTTAGGCCTTGGATTGTAAATTAGAGACTAAATGTCAATCACTACCCCAAATGAACGGTTGTCTCAAATTGTTTCTAATATTTTTGAAATTAAGGAGCAGCTGTGACGCCTAGATAACGGTTGCTCAATATGTCCTAATAATAATGTCCTAATAATAATGTGCCCTAATAAGTGCGTCCCCTCAGGCGCACACTACTACTTTTCAGCAGTCATTTTTCCTGCGCACCGCACAGGACTGGAATGGCCTGCCCACCGAAGTCGCTACAATCATCGACCCCAAAATATTCAAGAGGCTCGTCGAAAACATCTCATTTTGATCATCGACCCCAAAATTTTCAAGCGGCTCATCGAAAACATCTCATTATGATTTTTGTTATACTTATTTGCTCTGTAACGCCCACTCCCTCATGTAATGTCTCATCAGAGACCTTTGAGAAATAAATAAATAAATATGTTCTCTTTTTTAAAAAGCTCTGAATTTACCGCTTTTGGATTCGCGAGCGCATCTGCCTAATGCAACGTTTTTTCTTCATCACAAGAATGTTATGCACAGTCAACTTCGTACATGGCGGCAATAAATTTTTTAATAATGTTGAATTATTCGCGGCTTATTTCAAAAGAAAGCATTCGGATAAGGTTGTTTTTTAGGTATCAGGAGGAAACAGATTAATTAATTTTAGATGTAGAAAACATCTTCTCCCGATTATTCTTGGTATTGTCCGGTCGCAGTGAGTAATTATTTAGACCCAATTGGATATGACCAGTTGGTCCCTTGTTCACCACTATCTGTGCAGATCTTCAAGCATTCAGCGAAACTCACAAACGCATTCTTGCACTGCGCGAATTGTGAAGCAGCAGTTCACTGTGCATAATAAACATGAAATCCTTTTACAAGAACTGGAAATGAAACTTGCAAGAAAAGTCCTTTTACAGAGCGAAAATATTGACGCAGTGAATCAGTTAAACAGCGCTACTTTATCACGCAGCTGATGTACCGTTTCTCTTGTTCTAGTAAAATCCTTCTAAGCTTTCTCTGGGCCCGAAACTCCCTCGGGAGTTTCATATATTGGGTCAGCGCTGGACGCTACAGGCGCAGGTGTGTAGTAAAGGGTAATGTTCCCGTAACTTTGCTGAAAGCATCGAGCCCCGTAGGAGCACTCGGCCGTCTTCAAATTACGGCGAAAGCCTAGCTTATTAGTGATATGCGTTTGACGAGGTAGCTGTAAAACCGAATCAACAAAATTCACATGCATATAACAAGCCAGACCAGAATCCAGCGAACAACCAAGCAGTCCACAATCCAATTTATTAGGACTTTACCCAGTCCAGAAAAGAGTCCATTATCCAATCCGAAGCTAATCCAGTAAATTCATTAGGCTTTAAGAAAATGAATGTTTTTTTTTATTGGGAATGAACTCCTACCCCTCTGAGACCAGCCGATCGAGGCTGCGGTAACCCGGGCAAGTGAGAAGCGCAAATTATTTCTCTTTGTCTAGCTTTCCTGCCGCTCTATGGCAACGTGGTGCCTGATGACAATGACTTCATCGCCATCCCCAGGAAGGAACGTGGCTGACCATAGCCGTGCGTTGAACACCGCCACACGCCATCTGCCTGCAGTAATAAAGACCAAACGGCGCAACGAGCACCCGCCATCGCCGCAAAATGGAGCTAGTGACCTCTAATCCAGCAGAGAAGAAGCCGCTCTCCTGCCCTGTATTACTGTAGAGCTAGCCCAATAACCACTACAGTAATAATATTACACCACTACCGTAGAACTAGCCTAAAAGGCTTTCGAAACAGATGTTGTTTTTATTTATTTATTTATTTATACAAATACCTCACAGGTTCCAAACATGGAACATTGTGTGAGGGGGAGGGGTTACAGTGTATCAAAAGGAACAATGGTACATAGTTTAAAATACAAAAGTTAACAGTAATACAGGACTGGGGGTCTTATAAGTGGCTCCTAGACGTTTTCCAAACTGCATTTGCATCTGAACTTTCAGAATCTCTTGCGAATCTCATATTTTGTGGCGTTAGGAAGTGCCCTCTATTAGAAAACTGCATTAGAGACTAGGACAAAACTATGTTGGCCGAATGCCTCACTGCAGAAGATTTAAGCATGAAACTAGCTATGCAGCATTTTGATTAGTAAAACCTGCTTGGATTGAAGCTTACACCGTTGAAAGGGCACAATTAGCACCCATTAGAAGAGTAGCAACACCGTATGTTTGTCTCGTGGTTACACTCTACTGTCTTCGACCCCAGAATGTATAGCACACAATCGAAAATGTTACCGCAGTCTTCGTTCAACACCAAGCACATCATCGACATGTTAGAGGCGTGGCCACTGATTACCGTCAGCCGATATTTTTAGCAGACACATCGCTAACGCCTTTTCTGTTGTTGTCCTTATTGCACTATGAAGATGATCAGAGACGTGCCGAAATCAGCGCTCGGTGCAGTCGGTGGCACCTCGAAATGGGTGCAATGGAGCAGTAGCCTGCCTGCACGCGACAGCGCCCTCTCATCGAATGATGAAGTTTAGTGCTCAGTGCAGTGGCTCCACAACGCGGCATATGAAGTTCACCCATAGCGTTACGGAAGGAGAATCCCGACCGCTAAAACGCGAAGATCTCTGATTATAGCATTTAGCTATTTAGTTATAAATTTAGCTACTCTGGGCGATATAAGGCCGAATGATAAAGCCCTCTGAAGTTAATGAGCTTTCCTTTTTTTTTCGTGGTCATTATAGCCTCCTTGTCTAGCTGCTCGAAATTTCATGCTAACATTGAGTGATGCTAAGATGGCTTCGGAAATTGATATAGACTTCCTGGCACTGCATCAAAATATTCCTATTTAAGGTTGCATTAAACAGACGCCTTTTTCTAAGGCATACACAAGCTCAAATTTTTAGGTGTTTTGCGTTTTCTTTATTTTATCTTTAGATTGTGGCATTTGATGTTACACTTCATAGACCATTGTGTTATCACTTTATATGCTTATACTTCTCACCCTGTGAACGCCAAATAAAACCATTAGTGGAAGTTAGCCTTTGAGCCTTGTCCCTTTGTATGCTGGGCTATGTAATATCAAGTACATTACCCCTTTCCCTAAACCTTCACCCTTTCGTGCTTGTATTTCTTGCTATTTGAGGCACCGTTTTGCATTTCGCACCTCTGTAGAACGCTGATAGTAACGCTGCAGATATTACAAAGTTAACAACGGGCAGCGGTAATCATTTCTTACGCCTCCACTGAACGCTAAAAAGGAAGCCAAGCCAGAAATGTATGAATCTCAGGCACCACATAAATTGAATTTGAAGGCTGTTACAAAATCGCTACTTACATAAACAACACCGCCAGGAGCAGAACGATGAGAAAGAGCAAAACCACCGTGGCCGACATGGCTGCTTCAGGGCAGCGTAGTAGTCTGGGATATCGGATGTAGCTTCGTAGCGAGCTATATCTAGACTGCAGCTGGTCTCAGGATTATATTCAGGTGAACGGACCGGGAGTAATTACATCCAGCGTTCCTACGGATGTCAGATGTGACGTGTGACGTCGCTGTTTATGTTATACCTATCCCGGTGATATTCAACTCGGTTCGGCGCACCTGCTCCACAACAGAAGATAAATGAATGCTTTTGCCCAAACAGAAAATATTCTCCAGTCTAAACTGAGCATGAGTTGGTAGAAGCTTGAGAAGAATACTACCCGCTGCTTCTACTGACACACTGATGACAGTGTCTGTTACAGCTTTACATGCTCATATCGCCCATTGTCTCATCCTGTCTGCAATTTAAAAAACAATCGGAAGAAGATGTGTTGCAAATGGTCATTTCTTTTTTAATCATCGCCTGTTGAAACACGTTGCTAATAAATATTTCCCGGCTTTCCATGTAACATAAACAGACAAACGAAATGCTCCGATTTTATTGAACAAGCTGTCACTGTTAGGGGCGGTGGACAGCTACAATGCACATGAGTGAATATAGAACATTATCGACGAAACGAAATCGGGCATGTGGGCTTTAAGTGGTGCCCGGCAAATGGCGGATCCTCTAAGCCACTCGATTCTGTCTGGTTTGCTTTATCGGGTTTAACATCTTAAAGCCACTCAGGCTATGAGAGACGCCGTTGTTGTGGTACTCTGGGAATTTTGGGCACCTGAGATTCTTGAACATGTACTGACATTAGACAGCACACGGCCGTCTTGCTCTTTGCTGTCTTGCTTCGATAGCGCGTCCTTTGGGTTGAGCAGTTGAGCCCAGTAACACTGAGCCACCGCGGAGGGGCGCTGTATGCACATACGTATTTGTTATACTCCTACTACTACTGGAGACAGATAATCGAAGGAACACTTTATACATCACAGTGAAAAGCTTAGTATTTGAAATATACTACCTGGTAGTGAAAGTCGTTTCTTTAATACAAGAGTCGTACGAAACACGTATGTGGACGTAGACGCTATTTTTCCAAGTCCCTTGTGCAAGCTCATGCTTATAGTTTTTTCCGTTAGCCATACTGTGAAGCCTTCTTCCCAAGAAGTTATTTCTACAGACTTTCTTTTTTTTTTTCAACGTCTTTCGAGGCTCCCGGTGAAAATCTTGCTTTGTCGAGATGCGTTCGCGATATTCCGCGACATGTGCATCCGAGATATTACAGTAGGTTCCGACATCGATACTATTTCCCCGGTCAGGACATCACTATAGGCTGGGACGTCGACATAATTTAGCCTTTACTGTAGTGAAGCCTTCATTCTCGCATTTCGAGGAGAGGGGTCCTAATAGACCGATGTCGCTGGCGACGATGCCAAACAAAAGAAATACGTGAAATGTAATTATAACAAGTATTTAAACACGCAAGGTAGAGGTAGAAGAAAAGAGGTAGACAGAAGAGGTAGAAGAGAGGAAGGAGAAGGAAATGCTTTCTTCATTAAAATCCTAAGCGAAGCTATGTGCAGTATTGTAATTTTTGCGGAGACCCGCTCACAGCAGGAAATGAACATCCACGTCAGCGGCCGGCATGGAACAATGTGGCGTGTCCAACTTCCTGTTTCTTAGGACCCTCATCGCCATGTCACCCAAGGGTGAAGAGCCACAGCAGCCATACTCAGCTCAAGTTAAATCTGCAATTTCTGTTAATTATGACAGAGAGGTAAGAGTGCGGAGTAATTAGAGCACACGAACTTCCCCTTAAAGAAGCTTGAGGATTGAAAAAGCAAAGCGGAAGTCAAAAGCAATGCTAATAGAGAAGGCATTGTTGGTGAGGCCCGTTGTGCAAAAGCTCCTGGTAGCGTGTGGTTAGCGTTCTGTGCACCTTTTTATGCTCAAAGTGTGTACTGCAATTTCGTATTTCGTTATTGCGAGCGTATAAGCCAATATGTAGGCTCAGTGGCTTTGTGACTATATATTTAGTTGCAAAGTGACTGCTAAGCTTTTCATAGAAATATGAATTTTTTTCTAATAGCCACCGCGGCATTTTCTTATTTGCTGCTAGGCTTTAACATATACGTCAATACATTGCAGAAGAAAAACTCCGCCAACTACTACGAGTATGGATTTGACACACTAACATTTTCTAAGCGCAACCAAGGGCCCTAGTCTTAGTAATCAGTTCGGAGCACATGTTTTTGATTTCAAAACATCAATAAACTTGTGCATAACTTCACGAAAGTACATGCGTGCTGGCAGGGCATCAATATCATACTGATACTCGGCCATTCTGGAGTGCCATGTACATTAAGGCCCACGAACATAACTAAATCAAGGGGACAACTATCTTTATTACCTGTAGATAAAAATCTAATTCCATACGAGATGAGCGGTAATTCTTTTTTAATAGCCCTTTGTAGCACGTCCAAGAAATAAACCCCCTTCCAACAGTGCAAAAATACTTGACCTATTGTTTTGAGTTTCTAGAGATGAGGCAGTTAGATCCCATGGTACGAAAAAACCATTTTGTTCTTAGAAACACTTTACAGACAATGTTCCAGTATGCAGTTTGAAAAAGAAATATTTTGTTCCCAGTGGATCCTGCATCTTTCTAACCCTCTTTAAAACATTGCTGCCTGAGCCTCCAGAATATAAGGCCCTGTACATGAGCTCCAGAAGCAGAATGTCACATAATTCTCTGTACAATGTTTGTCGCTTAACATTGCTTACGTTTTCCATTGAATGCCTGGGAATCAGAAATCTGACACCGAAAACCACTACTTAAAAAAAACCGTAAATGATTCCTGTAATTTACACCATCGCGATAACAAAATCGGGCAAGCACCCCGAAGCGTGACAAAAAGGATCTTTGATGTTATGGAGAAACGTGAACCTATTTACCACCTGCCGCACGAACAAGTGCGGCAAGAATCCAGCTTTGCGTGTTGGCGCGCATGCACGATATGGTTCACACTGTAATGATTTTCTCTTTTATACACGCATGGGGGATTTGTTTAAAGTGCTGACTCATTTGCCGCGTTTCTGAAGTGTGTATGTGTGTTGTCTTGTTTTTTTTTTCTTCTTTCCAAGTTGTTCTTGAGCCACTCTTCCTTTCGTAATGTCGGTAAATTGATTTGACATTTTTTATTTATTATTTTAACATGAGTCCCGCACCGCAATTTCATTTCTGCTTGATATTGCTGACAGTTGTATCATGTAGCGTCTGCTTGCCGCTCGCAGCCGTTATACAACAGCCTAAACTAAGGCTCTTCAAGGGTAAATGAATTATGATGATGATGATGACTGTTAAAAAGACGTCGGAGATTATGGGTACCGCGGACCAGCAGAAACGAACATCTTCGCTGCCTTCGAGATTGAACAAAACGTCGCATAAAGCACCGTGGTCTTTCTGGCCCACATATAAAGATGGCGGCACACTCTCCCCACTTCCGTATCACACACCTCTCCATCGCCGTCTAGCTGTCCGAGCGCAGTGCAGTGCTGAGCCTGCCAGCACAAAATCGTCCTTGCGAGTCTGGCAGCCAGCGGGCAGCATAGCCCAGCCAGAGAAAAAGGAACGCGTTCTAGTAGCAACTGGAAGTAGCCGGAGCGACCTGAGAACAAAAATAACAGCTGGCTCCATGCTCTGGTGATCCGGCGGACATCCCGTGGACAGCCAGATGTGGAAAATTGAATAAGCCCCGCCAAACAGTTGCTCGCACTCTTTTTAAGGCGAAAGCCTTTCTTGCTTCATTTGTGAAGCGAGTGTAGTGCCTGCCGCTAGAAGCTGTGTACACAGGGTGTCACCTTAGCGTCACCTCATGAATTTATTGAAAAGAAATAAATCGTGTCCACCACAAGTGGCCGTGGCAAAAAGCTTTGATTATAAAGGACAAAAATAAACGATATTATATAGCAGTGCTGCGGGTGGCCTTCGGGCGGGAGGGGTGGTGTTCGAGATGCATATTTTTAGACAGGGGATTAACGGTTAGAAGGGAGATGTCAGGGCCCGAGCCACCATCACCGTGCAGCCTTTATGCGGGAAGATCTTAAGCCAAACAGTTTGTATCGATCATTATTAATATAAACAGTGCAAACACGAAGACAAAGGACAAGATAAACGATGTTTATATTATTAATGAATAAGTACCAACTCGCCCAACAAAGTATCTTTGTATCGATCACTCTCCCTCTTGACGCACACCAACTATTGGACAATTGACGGCACGAGGCGAGCATGTATTCGAAGCGTGTTAGGTAGCGTGACAATCAATCATTTGTTTTTACCAACTTGGAGGTCAGATACCAAATATTTAGCCTGTATATTAAACTTTGTTAGGTAACGTGCGGAGTATTCCTTAGTTAATTATGCGTGGTCTGTAGTGTTATAGCAGATAATATCCCAGCATACCACAGATAACATAACAGACAGATATAGCAGATATATAGCAGATATAGCAGAATGTACCATATATTATAGCTGATAACACCACATAGCTTACAGTCTCCCTCGCACGTGCTCTTTAGCGCCCACACATGTATTTAGTGCCGCATTCATTCACTCTGTTAGGGATTGTCTGTGTGTTCGAAAGTCTCGTAGCCCACATTAGGCGTCTGCGCTCATTTATACGATGGAGCCCTATTTCCTCTATCCGGCTAGTGGCCTCACTTGAAACGCTGGACTCAAAAAAAACAGGAGACTGCTTGCGAGTAATAGTGCGAAATCATTCCTGCCCAACGGATGAAATGTTTCGAGTAATAATTCCGGCACGTATTTAGGACATTTCTGCCGGTATTCTATTTGTGTGTTTCCGTACTCCATGTAGAATGCCATGCTTCACGCGGCGCCTGAAGGCCGTATTCGCCGAAACCCTATTTTGAAAGCATGTAGCGAAGGCTCATACGCCGTAAATTTGGATCTCTGTCGTGAACTAGATTTCCAGTTGATTAGCTCATGTATTATACTTGAAACGAAGAATCGAATGACAGCAGTCAAAACAGTGTAGAACGAGTGAAAGTATGGCTGCGCAGTAAGGAAAAGCTGTGAGCAAGGATTGAAGGGGTGTCGAAACAAAGGCTCTGCCTGCGAACTGATGCTTTCCGTCAACCCTTGCTCAGTGCTCGTTCATGCAGTAAAAGTATACTGTACGACGAAAAATTACGTCAGTACGTGTTATGATACGAATGAAGGGATTAATGACGCCACATAGAGGGTTGCCAGTGGCGAATATGTGAACGATCAACTTGTATAGGATTGTCTGAAATGCAGTGACCTCTGACGTGCATAGGTTTAAATGCATTCATTGCTGAACCGTGGTTGCTCGGCTTGCTGGCGGCGTCATATGGCTGCTCAATGACATCACCCAGTGTCTTGACTTCGCTGCGGTGACGTATCATATTTCTTCTTACGCAACATATGGCTCGCAGGTCTTTGTCTACCTGTGTACTGCCTCATGGAGTCATCCATTTTGCTGTCCACCTCGTGTGCGCAACGCAGCCGGCTTTTATATATTGGAAATAATTTTTCCACGTAAAAAAAAAAAGAAAGCCAGAGGAAAACACATTCTCGCATCAGAAGACTAAGCGATCGGTCTACATAGACAGGAGTTAGACTCTTCGTCTCCGCTGATGATACGTGGAGATATATCGACTGCTGACGTAACGAAGCAAGCTAAAAAATATTTGTTCCATGACTAGTGTGGCACATAAAGATAAAATAGCACTACATTCATATATTCCTAGAGTGGAAAAATCTAGGCTTGGCAAAAAGCAAACCGCACATTTTTGGATTTATGTTTTAATCAATTTATGTATTTTTTCTCTCGTCTTACAGAGCTTACACTGCCATAAATTTCTCAAAAGCATCAGCAAAACGTCCAAAGAGGCATTTTGTTGTTTACAGCCGGTGTATACAAGCTACACTTGCGGCTTCAGGTCATTTGTCTTGGTTTAGTGTTTCATTCAAGCTTATTCTATAGTGCTGATAGCGCCCTATAGTGGCTCCTTAGAAATATTTTGGCGCTTAAGACCAACACGCAAGTATGAAAATGTGAAAGAAAGGCGTCATAAGAAACTAAAAAAAAATATGGCTGGGGTTCAATACAGTTGAACCTAACTTACAGAGTGGAAGCTCAATTAAGCATAGTCAGACACAGTTTGCTGTGGTTTACCTCCTCCAGGGCGGTCTCTGAACCTCAAGGAAACGCAGCCGGGTTCAGACGAGACGAAAAGGTTGAGACCACTTTGAAGGGCGAGGTCCCAGGAGGCGAGCCAAATAAGCAACGGCGACGGTGGAGGGAAACGGTATGCAGGGGCAGGAAGGCTGCATGGTATTGGGGCAGCCAATGTTGTATATTTGCGGAGATATGTACCGGTGAGAATGATGTTTGGCTATGTGTGTGAAGAAGAAGCAGGTGCGCGAAGTAGAAGAAGAAGCGAGTATACCGCCGGCTCTGCGCGCTGAACGTGTGAAGACGAAAGAGAAGAGAGCGGCTACAGCTCCTCTTGCTGCACCTGATGCATTTCTTGAAACAACGTGACCCTCAGGTTTGGCACGAGAGAAGTAGAGTTTCCGCTCGAAAAGCGTATCGCATACGCCGCCTCTGTTGCACACTGGTCAGTTCGTAGTTTCCTTGCGTATGGCGTGTTTGAGTTTGTGTGGCTAAAACGTGCGACGTTTGATTTTCATTGCGCGTTCTCTTACAACGCAGTGATCTGATTGTGGACAACGGAGCGAGCTAGAAGAATAAGTGGTGTAGCATTACTGGCAGGAAGAGAGCTGAGCGGATTGAGGAGGAATCGCGGGTGCACTACTTTGTAGCCGAAATAAGGAAGAAATGGGCATGGCCATGGCAATGAGCGCAATGGTAAGGTGAGCTATAGTAGCTGTAGGTAACAGTAAGCATTGAACGAAAGGTAGCAGGAAGCGGTGGAAAGTTATGTGGGCGGAGAAAACTGGGAAGACTAGGGGAATAAGGTGGTCACACCAGGCACAAGGCAAGATCGATGGCAAGATAGTGCTGGAGGCTTCTTGTTCTAGAGCGGATGTAGTTTTAAACCGACAATGTTGATGTTTAAAAAAAGAAGAAGCACAAAACAGACAACACAGAAGGAAGTAGAACGATGGCGACTACCGTCCTTTGTCCTTCCTTCTGTTGTTGTCTGCTTTGCGCGTCTTTGTTTTGAGACCATGCACCTACTAGCCCCGCAGAGTGTATTACTAGGCTATTATTGATGTTGATAATCTGAACTATAGGCGAAAACATTAGGCCAGCCAAGCTCAAATTGATGACGCGCATTCTGGCATCAGCAAGTAAAAGTATTTTTCACCGACCGTCAGTTAAGTGCCCGTTCCTGGGTCTCGCCGCAATGTTAGTAGTATTCGGCGGAAAAGCTGGAGGTTGCCATGAAAGGTATTTTGAGGGTTGATAACCTCAAGAAGGGGAAAAGAAAGGTTGCCGCGTAGTAACGTCTGCAAAGCGTGGGATGGCGGAGTCTTACTTTTCAGTACCCAATGTTAAATGTAAGTTCTTGAGCTTTGACTCGGCGATATGATAGGTATTTATGCACCTCGCTGGGGTTGCTTACTAGTTACGGCGCTTGACTACTATGATGGAAGCGAAACGGAAAGCGCCTGTTTAGTTTGCGACGTCAGATCAAGTTAATGAATTTCATCAAGAGATTTAAGTTATCTAAAGCTCTGATATTCACAGTCTCTGGGACCCTAAGGTTCATAAAACCCGTATTAGATGTTTAAATCTAAAACGGCAGCCGTGTAAATATATCATGGCCAGTCTATAATTATTTATCTTAATATATGTCAACAATGTCTTCAAAGCCTTGCTGAAGATCGAGATATATAGCTGTGATATTTGTGAGAGCTTTGTTACAGTGTTAATGTGATGCTTTTTTCCTCCTGCACACTTGCACATGTACAGCCTTTATCAAAAGTTTACAGCCCAGAGGGTTTGCTTTTAAGCCTTATAATATGACTTCTGTAATAATCGTTGAAGTCCTAGCCCTTGAAGAGGGTAGGTCAAAAAATCTTCTTGCCTTCAGCAAGTATGGAAACCTGGGAATGTATTACGAGCCACATAGTATCGCTCAAAAGTAGACCCCTGGGCTGTAAATTTATGATAAAGGCTGTACGTGCTGCGCAACTTGCCTCAAAATCTCCTGGCAATTTTACTGCCTCCACAACACTTTAGCATAAGTTAAAAACACGTTCCCGGCATGTTCCGCTAAACGTGTGTCGTTTTGCAGCCGACGCCTGCAGGCATACACCTGCACCAAATGCCTGGAATTCGCTGTCAAATCAAAGAGTGATCTGCCGCAGCTATTTCGAACACTGGAACGTGCATGCGCTATACATATTTTGTGCCCAACAGTGAAGAACAGAGGACACGTACGTCATGCGACCGTAAATTAGTTCAAATCATTACAAAAAAAAAAAAAGCATTTTCGAAATTTTTTCCCTCTAGCATCGTCATAATTTCAAACTTGATAGTTAAATGTAAGCATGACAGTCATTTGCCCTTTGGTGAGCAATGCCTCTTTCACTACATAAAGAAATTTGTAGAACCGCAGATGAACTTGTGTCAAGTGATGCAAATGGATAACATAAAAGAGCTTAGAGTAGAGCAGAGCGCCGGACTGAAAGGTAAAGAAAGGGCGTCTTATAGCAACGGCTGGAAGCAGCGTTTGTTACGAGGCTTGATACTTAACGGCACAAAAGCAACAGGGGGGTAAATACCGCAGAGATAGGACTAACTGAAAGTCAGTCAGAACGTCCTTGGCTCTTCTGTCTATACTGACAGTGTTGACAGTGGTTGAACCATTTGTAACCGGTGCACCTCAGGTTTAACGGCATGGTCAAAACAAAAAGTAATACAAGGTTGTCTACGATGTTTCATAAAATTACGTTTATCTTACTAATGGTACCTTATGAACTCTTGCTTGCAAAGAGACGAGAACCTCCTCGTTCCTCCAACACACCACCTTTGTTCCTGGCGGTGATTTGTCGCTTCCAACGTATGTTGGTTAAAAATGTTTCTAAAACTAAAAGCAGCACGTATAGATATGATGACGTCTTGAAAATGAATCGCAGTGCATTTCTTCATTACATGCTGAAGTGGTTTGTCTCCTGTACTGCAAAAGGCATGCTCGCCACGCTCGTGTTCCTAAGCCCACTCCAGAGTGTCTCTGCTAGCACCTCATCTCATTTGACAATGCTCGCACAATGCAGTCTTAGACACCTACGAGGCATTTGGAATTGGTGGACATATGAAAGAATGGATTGCAGGTTATTTGAGGAACCGGGCTCTGTACATGGTAAATGACAAATGTTACACAAAAGATCTTCCTGTTCCACGTGGCGTCCCTCAGGAAAGAGTGCTTAGTCCAACGTTATTAAATTTGTGCTCATCGGTCTATTCAAAGAACTACCGTATGCACTTTCGGTATCCGTGTACGTAGATAATATAGGCATATGAACATGAAGTGTCACACGTCCCCTAAGTTCAAGCGAAAATTCAAAGTTGGGTGCTTACTGCATCTGCGTACTTGCGTCGTCAGCTGCTTGAACTATCACGCGCCAAATACGTCATTTTAGTTTTTACACACAGGTTGATGGCGCGATAACCTTTCGTAATTCTGGGTCAATGCCTTCAATAAATAGTGCTATAAATTCTTAGCGGCCACTATATACCACAACCTGCTCTGCACAAAGCATGTCTTTATGAGAAGGCAAAAGCTGTGCAGTTGTAAGGTAACAAATTTTAGGTATATAGCTGGCTTCAGTTGCACCATACGTTGGTTGTAGGTTGTCTCTGATTCAGTGTGGTGGTCTTTTCTGGGATATCACTGCCTATCCTGCGAACCCTGCAAGGTGATCAGGCTAGTGCTTTAAAAGCGCGCTTGGGCTCACTCTGCAAGTCTTCGATGCTGGACATATTTTGTGAGAACCACTTCTGTCCACCTCGCACTGATTCCAGCAGGTGCCTTTACTGGTGCGCTTGCGACACTTAACCAGGTATCACCACCATCCTATGGTCAATATTAGTAGTGCGCCTCTAGAGTCTAGACGCAGCCTGTTTTAGCGCCATCCCGCCACAGCTCAATGTGATACCTTCAAATTGCATACCCCACCAAATTGTGGATGCGCCATTATAGATAATTCCAAAACCAAGCATATGGGAAAATATTGCTGGTATGCCAAACCGGTTGCGCATGGCAGCGGTGCTATTGAAGTAGTTGGCACTATCATGCGTGACGCAGTGATAATTTTTCTATATTTGTCAGTGACGACAGCCTCTTCAACAGCATTTATAGCACCAATTAAGCTGGATTATGCCATTCATGCTGCCACAGAAATCTGTTTTTTGAGAAGTTGCATTGCGTGTTTACTGGTTCGTTCAATCCATGATGCCATGCAGTTCACTGAAACGGTGTGAGCCATCATTAGGGCTGTATCTATTGGTATGATCCAGGTTCAGCCTTCACCTACCATATAAATATTTCACAAACTCAGGGAACTCGGTTGCATGGGTTCCAGTTTGGCGTCGCGTACACCAAATGCTATTCCCCAAAATCAGAAGTGAATCCAGCCCAAACTGCTATAACTATAACTGCGAATTCAAGAGACAATTTATCTTGTTATTTAACGGCGCCTCCATTACAATGACGCGAGAAGGGCCTTGGAAACAACTCTCGAGTAATTGGAGAGTCTCCCTCTCTATGAAAAAGCATCTCTAAGTGAAAGGACGAAGCTAACTTAACTGAGGTGCGACGAACTTTTTCTGCGAGCTCTTAGCTGCATACAAGCCTTGATTCCCGCATTTGACAGTTGCGTGTGCTCAGCTGTACGAGAGTACATCGTTTACAGTGCGTACCATACGTGAATACATGTTTCAGCCGGAACATGTGTCTGTGTATTTTGAGCTTTTACCGGTGCTGTGCGTGGTGCGTGTGTTTACGGGTTTGTGGCGCCACAGGAGAGTGCACAGTTCTTTTCTGCAACTGCGCCGGTGTGTGTTAGGAGTGACAACTGTTGCGTGTAGAAGACATGTGCTGCTTGTTAGGCGAGACGATTGTCATCAAATGTGCGCAACACTCCCTTTCAAATCTGACCACCACAAGGAATTTCACTGTACTAAGACATCGTCAACTCTCATTCCCATCCTATTTTATATTTTTTACGCTTCCTAGTGTCGAGCAGCGGGACAGGGTCTTCTTACCGCCGGTCAACCTATCCGCTTTTTCTTTCTCTTTCTCTCATTCTCTAAAAAAAAAAAAAAAGAGAGTTCACGCCCGTTAACTGCGTCGCACCTTTCTTATAACGGTTCTGATGACAAAAAGTATTTATTTAGAGAGGAGGAAGGATTGGGCGAAAAATCTTCGTGAACATGTTTCTCCTCTACCTCCTGTGGGGGATATTCCAAGGAATGCAGCGGAGTCTGAGCAGATATTTCTGCCGAGCCGGGCAAAGATAAGTTGAACCTTATGTAGTTATTTAGGGGGTGTACCATCTATTTCCAACCTGATTTCTTGTCCATTGATTTTGTCGGTCTCTGAATTCCGCCTGTACAGAAAACAGTTGCACAGAGAGGCATTGTCGATCTTGCGCACACATCAGCCATTCTGCTGACACGCTGAGGAATACGCAAATGAATATTACTGTACGCGGGTTCATACAAACGTACTAGGACAAAAACAGCAGCGACCTGTGGTCAGTCAGGTTTGTCGACATACAACTAAACAACTAGGGGGCTTTTCTGACTCCCTCTAGTACGTCATAGTGGCCTTACAGTTGGCTTGTCTACGCAGTCTGGCTCTACTCTTATTTTTTAAACATTTCTCGCTTTAGTGAGCAGGTTTGTTAAGTTTAGAGCTTCGCCTTCGTTGTATTGATAGTAGCATTATAATAGTGGCACCCATTAGCGGAAAATGCAAATAAGGCACCGCTTTACGTACCCGTAATAACAAGATGAGTGACGGAAGTGAGGCGTTGTCGATCATGCGCATACATCAGCCTTTCTGCTGACATGCTGATGAACCAGTAAATGAATCTTACTGTACGTAGGATCATTCAAACGTACTAGGACAAAAAGAGCAGCGACCTGTGGTCAGTCAGGTCGAGCACTGAGCACATGCAGCGATAGCAATGCTGCTGCTGCTGCTGCTGCTGCTGAATAAAACGTTCAGACGTTCTTCATACTTGCCTTTGTCAATTGGTCCGAAGAGTGTGCCCTTTGGAAGAGTGGAGGTTCTAGAATGAAGGCTAATAGTTGCTTACGTGGAAATTTGGTCGAAAGTCTATTTTTTCCTTCTGATGTTTTCATCTGCTGTTCTCAAGGCAGCGAGTTCCATCCTTATATATTAGTCATAAACAGACGTCAGACGCAGCTGTGTGTGGTAGCCCGATCTAGAGTATCAGTTAGTAGTCGCTGGTTACGAAGTGAAACAAACCCTTGCTAAAAACAGATGAAAACATTTATTGGAAGGTAGCGTTGTTGTTAATGTGTCATTTTCTATTCAAAATACCTTACAGGCCAAGTTCGGAGCATAAAGTAAGGGGTGCCAGTCGAGACTTCAGTTCAAAAAATCTTTGTCGCTCTACTGGGCATCGCAGTTAGCACATTTTTGCATTTTCTCCTTGTCTACGCATACAGGGTTCTTCATACCCGATGCAGTGTCACCCAGGGACCTCTTCCAGGAGCTGAAACCATACCATATGCGGTGATTTCCATAGAGCCCTGAAACAAATAAACCCATTTGACTTGAATGAAATCAACAATGCTGCTTCTTCAGCTGTGAAGAATAACTAATCAAACGCAAACATAACAGATTGTGCTGCTCACAGACACATTTTGCATTAACGCGAAAGTTCCATCTATTTAACGCGATTAGTTCATCCATGTCCGAAAAACTGTCCGCCGTTGCCTTAGGCGGCTTCGCCATCGACCGTTTAGAGCCTCGCCCCCTCTAAACATCGCCACGCTCTGGCAGACTATCGCTTGAGGGAATTTGTTCGAGGACGTATGTAATCTCTAGCATCCTTGTCATAGGCGCTAGTAGTAGGCAATTGGAAAAAAAAAAGCGCTGAAACTTTTGAACTCTCATTTGAAGCTTTGCAGCTACGAAAAATCCCGAAAATATATCTGGCAAGTGGCAGTTAGAAGGTGGCACGGCAGGGCACTGACAGGTCGACGGGCTGCGTGACGTGACGAGCAAGATGACATGGAAGAGTAGGGAGAAGCTTCCAGAAAAAGCTTCTAGGTCGAGCAGCACTTTTCATTTGGAAGAGTGAAGGAAAACTTGAACACACACCAGGACCCTTGCACCGGGCGTTTCAGGCCTCGCAGCCTCGGAACCTCCCGAGCACGCCTCTAGCAGTAAAAGTTCATAGGTGGCATGGCAGGGGCACTATATTATTGAGATGCAACTTTCCGTCGCGTGGAATTGCCCAACCCAATAAAGGATAAAAAAGAAATCTATCCCATTTCTATACATAGTGACAACCTAATCCTCTAGCATGCTGACGCTTTTATGCTGCATGGATCTCAATTACCGTTTGAGAACTTTTTTTTTTTTCGATCGTTTTATTATATATGAAATTTTTTTGGAGGCCGAAAGCTGCCGTTGTTTATTCATTTCATAACGGAACACCTGAGCGAAAGCAGAGGCAGGTTAAAAAGCACACATGGGGTGCCTGCCAAGAAATTTCTATTGCAGCATGATGGCTGTAAAAGCCTGATCTCTGAAATGAAAACTGATTTGTCGGTGTGGGAATGATTGAAGAAATTTCAACCACACCAAAAATGCATTTTAAGATGTTCAGCGCCGCAAAATACCATGTTTTCAGCCAAATATTGATTGTTATGACATTGCAGTCATGGCCCCTGGAACTAAATTGTGTTCCTCTCGTAAAGCCCGATCTAGCATCCGATAAGGCAATGAAACTTTAATTGCACTTGATTCATGTTAGAGGGCGATTCCACCCATTTTTTTCCTTTCCTCAAGCACGCAATTCAGCCGAGTATTGACAAACCTTCCAATATACCCTGCTTTTGATGCTTCTCCGACAGAGTGTAATATTACTGCAGGTCAAAAGACGCCAGTGCATGTGTCTTTAAATGCCTCCAATAAATACGGTAATGTATTTAGTCATATTGCAGAGAGAAATAATTAACTGAAGCTAATGGCGCGCCTTGGCCTGCGGGCCAATAAATTTCGACATGCAGCACGCATTTTAAGAAATGTAGATTTTGGAATAACTTAAAAATTTGAAGAGGTATTTACGCACTAAATTGGAACAATAACAACACATATCCTTTTATCTGGTTGTCTTGGAATGACGTAATTCATTGGTTTTACTGGGGGCTGGGTAAAATTAAAAAATGAACAATTATTTTTTATTTCATCGTCTAGCAGAAAATGAAACATTTCATTTGGCCGCTCTTATAGCGCTAGTTAGTACTATATACGATAACCTCTCACACGCAGCGAAAGCAATTGAAGATAAAATGCAAACCGAGCTCTCCTAGGTGTCGCAGTATTGAACCTATGCATTTTTGCCTTCATGGAAACGAAGGTTTCAAGTCTCACGTTTCATATTCAGTCAGCCTTTAAAAGCTAGTAAAAAGCTTCGCGATATTTCAGAGGACTGATATTAACAACTGGTCTCTCACTTCCTTTCGTTTCTTTTTTTCTTTCTTTTTTCTCTTTCTCAAGTTTCCTTTAGCCCTTCCCCATATAAGTAGAGTATACAGACTTACGCCTGCTTCACGTATTCAGTTTACTTTCTTAACCCTCGTTCTCCTTATGGCTGGTTAATTCTATCGAAGTCAAAAAACCTTTGTTGAAGCTTACATTTCACTCAACGTCATGCCCTTTAGTCCGCAGCTGGCCTTGCTGACCACATGTTTGCCACATGTTTTTTCTTTCCTATCTGCTGCAATATCACTCACCATTTGTGATTTTCCCAGCTCTAGGCGGTACTTCTGTAATAATCTGGCAATCGTGTACTTCAGGTTCAGTAACCCGAGCCTCATTCCCACACAGTTCCGTGGTCCTATTCCGAATGCTGCATTGGCAGTCTTTTTCAGCGAGGCTTCATTTTCCGCTGCAAACCTGCAAACAGGAAACGAATTTTTAGCACTGCCACTACTTTCTATAAAAACACATGACAATGAACTGTAGTTTGCTAGTTGGTGCTGTAATATATTCCTTTGTGTTTCATTGATATAAGCCAAGAAAATCACGTTGCTCTTTTATACACGGGACACATGAGTTATACTGCTATTCAGATGCTTCTTAGTTACAAAGAAAACATTACAACCTCTTGACTGGAATAAATCTGAGATTATTGTGAAATGGATGAAAAAATAAATGAGGAAGTGGCAAGGACAATGCGATTTCTTGAAATATTCTTTTTTTTATATATCTTGTCAGTGGTGTCAACGCAAAACATTTCTTATTAGAATTCGATTAGTTGATGAGAAGTGTTCACAGCAGCTGCATTGCCGATTGAAAAACGGATTCCTTGAGCGTTTAAACTGAGGCTACAAGTTTAGTTACTGTCTCAGTCATACGCCTGAAGTGATTTGTCGATAAAAAGGGAAGTGTTTTCGCGAGTGAAAACAACCCTAACTAAATGCACAAGCTAGCGGCGGTGCACTGCTGCCAGTGCGCGTTTGTAGCAAAAAGAACAAAAAAGACAAACACTGATTTTCTTCGGCGACGCACCTTTCCGGAATGAACTCATTGGCGTCATGCCAGTAGCGTGGGTCCCTTTGAAGGTGGTACTGCGACACCATGAAGTTGGTTCCGGCTTTGAATTTAATGCCATTGTACTCGAAATCTTCCTTGGCTTGTCTTGTCACAAATCTGCATCAGTTGTGGTATTGGGACATATCATGTGCTATAGAAGCAAACATAAACCATTACACACCACAACAACGCCAGGCCTCTGCACACACGTAGAAAGGCCGACTTTGAAGCGCACGACGTCAAAACGTTTCGTTTAATACTTTCGCAGCAATCTTCCCCTGCATAATGCAAGTTATGTACTTATGGACAAATGCCATAAGGCGGTAGTCCGATAGAGCAATAACGACATTATAAAGCACCGATTTCAATGCGCTAAGGCTTTCACAAATGAAAAAACTGTTCTTACTTTGTAGCAAGTTTCTTGTTCATGAGAGCCCAGCTTCAAGTTTGTTACATTGCATTTCGCTTCCAACTTGGTGCACTTGAAAATAAGACCCTACTGTTTGGTGAGGCGTTTCTATTTTTCAGTATATGATTGAAAAAAAAAAAAAACACCGTCCAAACAGAAGCGCGTAAAATCAACTGCTCTGCATACATTTCTATCCGCGAAATCGGTAAATTTTTCGCAAACCAGTTTCAATTATCTTTTTATAGCGTGATATAGTTTCAGTTAAAGATCTAAGTTTATTAAAAATATGAGCTGATATGTACACCCTGCCATTTACTTATTACTTTTTCTCCCAATCTCCCCTACCTTCCTAGGCACGACAAAGCAACGGTTTGTTACTCAAAACGGCACCTTTCTCTTGCCCTGCAAAACACGTACTGAACAGCCTGTGTGCCTTCTGTGCACAAAAACGATGTGTGTCATAACATTATTCCGTCAATACAGTGTCTCTTTATAGCTCGAGGCGGTTAGTTCAAGAACACATCTATAGAGTGGCTAGATGGGTTTTGCCTATCAAGGTCCCAAGTCCGTCCGGCTTATTCAATATTTACAGCAACGGCCGAGCCTAGCTTTGCTATACATAGTACCTACTACCAGTTGCTTTGAGTGTCCATGACTTTGACTAAACTCAAGGTCAAGGCAAAAGCTAATTAGGCCTTACTATACCTAGTTGAACATGGCTGAAGCACAGATCAAGAAATGTAGTCTGAACGTGCCTGCACACACAGTGCCAAAATTAAGCCTCTTCCTAAGCCTAGTCGAGCTTGTTAGGCTCAGTTTGCCTAATATCTGCGCTTAAATGCCTAGCATATCACATTAAAGAAGCAGATTGTTTTCGAATCAGACATCGACAGTAAGTGCTCTGTAATAAGTCTAATTACCCGCCTCTGCGTTTCGGCTTGGGATGCACGCATCGTGATCCGCTGATAGCGAGCCGCTTTTCTGCAACCGGAAAGCCCCCTCGCCGCCAGGCAGAAAGAGGGGGAGGGGGTATAATCAGTGGCGAACGGGGGAACGCGCGCAGCAATCAGATAACACGAGCGGTCGGCGCCACGCAGAAAGAGGGGGCTGAGCTGGGGGGCTGAAAGTGGGGCGGAGCTGGTTACGAAGCCGACACCGACACCGACGCGAAACCTGGGAACGGGCGCCAAGGAGCTGCGCTCTAAAACAACTCTCGGATATATTACAGCAAGCGTATAGAGCTGGTTCGGTCGAAAAGCCGTCGCTCTCGCCATAACCTCATTGAGAAAAATGTGACGAGGAAATCTGCACGTGGTTTTATATTAAACTTTCAACGCTACCGCCCTCACTGCAGTGCAACTGTGGTATCATATCATTTCACTTCCCGTCTAGCATCAATCGCCTCGGCAAGTTGGAGCGTTGTTTGCGATAAGGATTCCATGCGACGACTTATGCATATATGACATGTGTAGGTGTCTACTGAGAAGGGAGATATTGTGCCTTCGCTATCATAAAGACCAAGTTAAGCGAAAAAAATAAATCTATCCGCAGGATAAAAAGGAGGTGATAAAGGTGCCGACACAGACACTGCGTCCTCCTTTCCCTATAACTAACAACTTACAAGCACAAAAAAAATGTAAAAGCATTCTGCTCTCATGAACTGCCCTTTCTGCCCAGCCCCTGCTACGGAGGCCACACGGGACCACTTCCTATAAACTTGTCCTGGTCTTAGCGTGGCCCGCAAGGCACACCTTAGAAGCCACTCTTACCACCCTGCCAAACCGCCCGACACAGGGGTATGGACACATGGCCCACACCACCGAGAGCTGTTGGCATTCATTGCTGCCACAGGCCTGTATCAATATTGTAACAGTACGGAAGAAGATGAAGTTTAGAAGACAAGTGAAGGAGAAAGACGTTGAAAAAGGACTCTCGTGCCGGACGCGCGGCCGTTGACCAGCTGAGCCCCCGACCCTATCGTCTTGTTGTTCAGCGCTCCGACGTTTTACCCCCTTCGTAACAAATTGGTGGTCAGGTGCTGGGTACGACTACCCTCAAGACGCATCCTCAATCGCTGGAGCTTCGTCGGAGCCGTCGCCTCGCTGGTCTCGCGCCCTTTCCAACAAGAATGCAGCAGACTACCGAGCAGCCCCGAACATCAACACGGGATCCTCTACCCCCGTCTCGCGATGCGCCGCCGACCACCACGAATGCGACGCTACCGTTTCGCGAGCCTCGTTCCTTTGCCGGCCAAGCAGGGGAAGATGTTGATGACTGGCTCACTCATTATGAACGTGTGAGCCGCTATAACCACTGGGATTCAGTGGCTAAACTAGCCAATGTAGTCTTTTTTTTGACGCAAACCGCCTTGATGTGGTATGAGAACCACGAGGACTCCCTGACAACTTGGGAAAGTTTTGTCGAAGCTATCAAGGAATGTTTCGGCGACCTAGCTGCAAAGAAGAAACAGGCAGAGCAGACACTTGCTCAGAGGGCCCAGGCAGCCGGCGAAACTTGCACCACCTACATAGAGGCCATACTCAAGTTGTGCAAGACCGTCGACAGCAGGATGACTGAAGATGATAAGGTAGGCCATCTGCTCAAGGGCATTGCGGAAGATGTCTACCACTTCCTCATTGCCAAGGAAAACTTGAGTTCGGTATCTGACGTTATCCGGCACTGCCGAACATTCGAGGCCCTAAAGACTCGCCGTATTACACCGAAATTTGGACGGCTCGCAAATGTGACTACAGTGGCTAGCATTGAAGAATCGCCATCTCCAAGCCTCCTGTGCGCGATCCGTGAGATTGTTCGAGATGAGATGTCACGACGTGAGCAGCTTGTCCGGCCAAATGGCTTCGGAGGGGACGTATATGCTCGTCCAACTTATGGGGGTGCGTGCCCGCCGATGTCCACGAATGTCACCGACTTTGTCTGCCGCGAAGACCTATACCCTCCGCGACCAAGGCCTGAAGACAATTTCCAACAATTCTCTTGCCATCAGCGTAGAGATCCTCGCTCTTACTCCAGTCGCACATCGCGCCGACCGCCGGACAACTACATCGTCCCGGAACCACCATCCGGATATTCGTCGCGGCCTACCATGCAGGAACCAGCTGACACGCCACTTTTTGAGCGACCTCTTCCGGTGTGCTACCGGTGTGGGGCCGCGGGTCACATTTCCCGCTACTGCAATCGGCGCACATCGTTCCGGAATCCCCCGACGGCACCGAACCGACGCATCGTCCAGCCCTACATCGACAACTATCGGCCAGAACATCCTTCCCGGAGGGGCCGTTTTCAAAACGAAGGGCACCGCAGCCATTCGCCAGCGTCTGACCGTAGTGTCACACCACCTCCGTCATTTCGTGTGCGCCGCTCCCCGTCTCCACGGCGCCGATCTCCACCACCAACGCAGGAAAACTAGCCAGCGCGGCCAATGGAGGTGAGGTCGCTGGACAATGTGCGCTGCTACCTATTATTCCTCCGTCTGTGTTCATGTTAAAGAACAAGGTCAATGTGATTGTTGATGGTTTGCCAACGATGGCGTTGGTAGACACTGGTGCTACAGTTTCAGTGATGAGTTTAAATTTTAAGAACCTTTTGAAGAACAAAGTTATGTTTGTTTGGGACAAAACTGCAAATTTTTATGGAGTAAGTGGAGAGTTATTGTATCGGTTGGGGTATGCAGCGTTAAAGTTTCCTTGGGGGGCACGGTATTTCCGGCGGAGTTTGCAGTACTGCCCCGATCTACGCACGACGTAATCTTGGGAATTGACTTCCTGCGTATGTGCGGCGCTACAGTTGACTGTCGAACGGGAGAGCTAAGTGTTAGTGGTTCTCTTCCTCGTGAACTTTTGGAAGAGACATCAAATTATGAAGACGTTTTGTGTGTGTGTGATGAAGTCGTCATACCGCCACATTCAGCAGTGTGTGTCCAGGTGTCCTGCTCCCGTCCTATTAACGACTCTTTTGAGGCTACTGTGGCGCCTCTTAATTTACAGTGCGTAAAGAAAAATGCGTTAGTGCCTCATTGTTTGGTTCGCGTGAAAGAGGGCCGTACCGGACTGTGGACTATAAATTGCTCTTCGGAACCAGTTGTTTTTCCAGCGGGTTCCAAACTAGCTTCATGTAGCGCAACTCTCCCGAATTGTGTAGCTGTCGTTACTCCTGCCCTAGACAACCCCGCTACTAACTCACCTGCTGACGAAAAGCTTCTTCCGATGATCAGTGCATCGTTGAACACATCACAACGACAGATATTGAAGAACCTCTTGTCCCAGCACCTATCCGTCTTTGATTTCACGCAGTCCGACGGCTCGCAACGTTTTCCCCTGTCGCGCGCACGCCACAGGATTGACACGGGATCTGCCCATCCGATCCGTCAAAAGCCGTACCGTGTGTCACCATCAGAGCGTAAGATCATCACCGAGCAAGTCCAAGACATGTTGAACAGGGGCGTAATACAGGAATCCTCAAGTCCTTGGGCTGCTCCCGTGATATTGGTGAAGAAAAAAGACGGAACATGGAGGTTCTGCATTGACTATCGTCGCCTCAACTCCATCACTAAAAATGATGTGTATCCTCTACCACGCATCGACGATGCCATAGATTGCCTTTTTTCCGCGTCTTATTTCTCTTCAGTTGATTTGCGATCGGGTTATTGGCAGATTCCGATGGATCCTGCTGACAAGGAAAAAACTGCATTTGTTACCCCGGACGGCCTATTTGAATTTAACGTGATGCCCTTCGGCCTATGTAATGCGCCGGCCACATTTGAAAGATTTATGGACACAATACTTCGTGGCCTCAAGTGGGAAATCTGCATGTGCTATTTAGACGATGTTGTTATTTTTGGCCGGACTTTTACTGAACATAACACGCGACTCGCTGTTGTGTTAGATTGCCTACAGAAGGCTGGCCTTGTCCTGAATTCTAAAAAGTGCCGTTTTGGTGAACGTGAAGCGCTGGTACTCGGTCATCTCGTCGACCGCGATGGAGTTCGGCCAGATCCACAGAAGACTGCAGCAGTTGCAGCATTCCAACGACCACAGACTCAAAAGGAGCTCCGCAGTTTTCTGGGCCTGTGTTCCTACTTTCGACGATTCATTCCAAGGTTTGCCGACGTCGCCTACCCTCTGACATCCCTTCTACAAAAGGACGTCCCTTTCGACTGGACCTCAGATTGCGACGCGTCTTTCCGCCAACTAAAGTTTCTGCTAACGTCACATCCCATACTACGGCACTTCAACCCCTCCGCTCCGACTGAAGTCCACACTGATGCAAGTGGGATTGGTGTTGGCGCTGTGCTTGTGCAACGTTCGACAACAGGCGAGCATGTAATTGCGTATGCAAGCCGTTCCCTCAGCAAACCTGAGCGTAACTACACTGTTACGGAGCAGGAGTGTCTCGCTGTAGTTTTCGCTGTTCAGCGGTTTCGGTGCTACCTATATGGACGCCATTTCACGGTTGTGACGGACCATCATGCCCTGTGTTGGCTTGTCAACCTTCGTGATCCATCTGGTCGTCTGGCACGCTGGGCCCTTCGTCTGCAAGAGTACGACTTCACTGTTTCGTACAAGAGTGGCCGCAAACATGCCGATGCAGACTGTCTTTCACGCCTTCCTCTCCCTACGACCGAATGTGACTCTGGTGATTTCGATCATTACATCGCCTCCGTCGTGCCCGAGTTTCCCGACGCCTCGGCTTTGCGGACTGCGCAAGAGACCGACATAAGCCTCGAGCCCCTGCTTGCGGAGGCGCGGGATTCCACTGCTTCCAGCCCATTTTGTCTCCGTGATGGCCTTTTGTACAAAAAGGCTTACTCAAGCACCGGTACGAATTTTCTGCTTGTGGTTCCCGAGAGCTACCGCTCGTGCATCTTACGCGCCATGCACGACGACCCCACTTCCGGTCACCTGGGCTCTGCAAGAACGCTCCATCGTGCCCGCGACCGGTTTTATTGGCCAAAGATGCGCCAGACGACTGAGCGATATGTGGCGAGCTGCACTGAGTGCCAACGACACAAACGCCCTACGTCCACGCCACAGGGCCTGCTGCATCCTGTGACTCCACCACGTGGCGCATTTGAGAAAATCGGAATCGACCTTATGGGTCCCTTCCCGAAGTCATCCGACGGAAATCGTTGGATCGTGGTTTGTGCCGACTACCTCACCCGCTACTGCGAAACGGCAGCTCTTCCTTCAGCCACCGCTCACCACGTGTCCCTGTTCTTGCTCCGTTCTGTGATCCTCCGCCATGGACCTCCGCGAGTGATCATCAGTGACCGAGGTCGCCAGTTTATGGCAGATGTTGTGGAAGAGCTTCTTCGTTTGTGTGCGTCGCATTTTAGGCATTCCACACCATATCACCCTCAAACCAACGGCTTGACGGAGCGCACAAACCGCACACTCACAAACATGCTATCTATGTACATCGCATCTGACCACAAGAATTGGGATACTATACTGCCATTTATAACGTTTGCATTCAACACCGCAACCCATGAGACTACAGGCTACAGCCCGTTCTTCCTGCTATATGCCCGTCCTCCTCGGTATTGTCTAGATACCATTCTTCCTTACTCCGTCCATGATGAACCGTGCATTGCGGAAACTCTTTGTCGAGCCGAAGAAGCTCGCCGTCTCGCCCGTTTGCGAATTCTCGCTTCTCAAGAGCGTTCAAAAGCTCGGTACGACAGTCGGCATAGCCATGTGTCTTACGCCCCTGGAGATTTAGTGTGGCTTTGGCGACCTCTCCGAAAGCGTGGTTTAGCGCAGAAAATGTTGGCGCATTACGCTGGCCCTTACGTTGTGCTTGAACGCGTCAGTGAAGTGAACTACCAAATAGCACGTATGACAGCAAGTGGTCGTCGTTCAGTCAGAACCGAAGTTGCCCATGTCGCCCGGATGAAGCCGTGTCACTCTCGTGGAAACGAATAACTACCTCGCCCGGGGGGCTTCGTCTGCAAAGGGGGAAAATGTAACAGTACGGAAGAAGATGAAGTTTAGAAGACAAGTGAAGGAGAAAGACGTTGAAAAAGGACTCTCGTGCCGGACGCGCGGCCGTTGACCAGCTGAGCCCCCGACCCTATCGTCTTGTTGTTCAGCGCTCCGACGTCTTACCCCCTTCGTAACAATATATTTAAACCCTTATGCCGAAGGGCGAACTTGGGCAATAAAAAAAAAAGTAAAAGCATTCGCGGAATGAAAAGGTGGTGTTAAAAGCTGTTCACGTCTACTACGAGGAGAAGCTTGAGTGGCATCTCAATTTTGTTTTAATTATGTACGTGCCATTTTTGAGGACTCGGCACGCTGCAGGATGCGGGTTTAGTGAATCACCGAACTGGGGCAGTTCCGCGGAATATTCCTCTAAGCCCACTCCGCGGCATAACAAGCTGCATTCCTCTTTCAGATTTTGATTCAGTCAGACACCGTTGCTCTACCGCCAGTTAATTGCTCTCCAGAAAAAAAAAAAAAGGGTTCACGTAAAGCCTACCTGTCTCATTTTTAGCTGACATACAGTGGAAAGTGGAAAGTTTGACCCCAGTTAAAGCTTTGTGGCAGCTGGGGAACAGTACATTGCGGCACGTGGGCAAGTTGTTTTGACGCCTGGCAAATATTTGCTAACTGCGCACCTTTTGAGCTCTGTAGAATTGTGCTGAATCGGTGATAACAGTATTAGTAGTTTTTCTCCCTAAATAGTCCACGCCGTGGTGGCACAGTGTTTAGGGCACTTGACTATTGTGCCCAAGGACGCGGAATCAAATCCCTGTCTCGGCGGCCGTTTTTGGATGAAGGCGAAAAGCTACGCACCCATGTTCTGTGCGGTACAGTGCACGTTAAAGAACCCCAGATGATCGAAATTTCCGGAGCCTTCAACCATGGCGTCTTTGGGACGTTAAACCCCAAAACCAAACCAAACCAAACCTTGAAAAAGGATGCCAAAAGTTTCGGCTGCATGAACATTGTGCGTGCCTTGTTCGTGCAATTGCTTTAGTAAATGAAGTGGCGCTCGACCATCACGCCGAAACTACTTAATTAATGAGTTCGGGCGAAAACAAGCATGCTGCAGAAATCCTAAGTTGCAGCATGGCGTTAACACGGTATATGTGTCCCGTTCAGAATGCCTAGAATTTTGCTTCTTCGTTGTTGTTTTTTTTGTTTTTTTGCTGCTGTTTAGCTTGGTCAAAAAACGTATTCGATTCCCTTAAAGAAAGATAATGTTGGGGGGCTTCCTATTAGCCAACTACATATAAATTGTTTTATTGAAAATGCGTTTTGCAAATATTAGAAGAAATTTTGTTTACATATTTCAGCTTAGTGCTAGTTGGCTCTCAATGACTTAGGTAAAGCTGGCAGAGAGGCGCGCAATGGTAATTACGGCTGTTTTGTCGTCCTGCGCGAGAGGTCACTACCGTTTGCAGCACTGTCGAAGTTCGCACTCTCATTGGTATGTGTTAAAGAAACGCACAAGGGTTTTGTAATTTTCGCAAAGCTAAACCGAAATAAAGGCACGTCCTTACATAAACACCAGTCGGCTGTGTGTGGTATGTTTTCTTGCTTGTGGTGGAACATCACCCAGAAACATCCAACATACAAGCACAACTTCGCGTGAAACGTGCCACATTCTTCGAGAAAAATGATTTGCGCATGACGGTATCAGATGAGAATGAGCGCTTTCCCACACATAGAAACGCTTCTTTGGTATTTATGGCGTTCTTGTGCTCACACTTCGGTCAAATAAAGTATAGACACATGTCATCATTACCCTTTTTAAGCCGTCGTCCATCAAAATTCCGTTTGCATTTTTGACACCAAGCATCGTGCAACGGTGAATGTTTGTATACGTATGACACAGTGGTCACCATTTTACATCTTATCAATGCCAAATCCTTTGTCACAGGGACAGACAATTAACACATGGACATACAATTAAAATCCGTTGGGCACCTAGCCACGTTGGAATCAGCGTCAATGAAACAGCTGGTGCATGTGCCGCAGCAGCTCGTCATACTAAAATACAGCCAGTTAACATACCACATAAAGATGTTCTAAGACTTGTAAAGAGAAAATTGAGAGTAAAATGGCAGACATCATGGAACAACGTAATAAATAATAAGTTACACCTTGTCAAATCGATCATTGAAGATTACAAATCGTGCAGTCACCAAAAACGTTTCATCGAAGCCATTTTATGTCGTCTTCGCATCGGACACACTCATCTAACACATAGCTTTATTCTAAAAAAAAGAAGACAGACCTCTGTGTCAAGGATGCGGAGGTGAACTAACAATAAATCACATCATACTTACATGTACTAAACTAGAGAACGTAAGGAAAAAATATTTTACACAGAACAGATCCCTCTCCATCCCATCCCATCCCAATACAATACAGTTTGTCGGCGGCCCTGCTAAGGCATGGCGTTTTTTTACTGCTGCTTGCAGCGTTGCTGTCAGAAAAGCTTTGACACCATAACTTTGGTTTTTTTTAATGTATGACTACCTTGTGATAACCATTCAGACTCCACAGCAATTACATTGCGCCCGAGAGGATGGAAATTTGCCCAGTATGCAGTCGTGTATTTAGTTTAAACCCTAAAAAATTAACCCTCAAAAATAAACCCTAAAAACCAAACCAAAGTTTGAGTTGCCAAACGTAGCCCCGCGGCAAGCCGTACGATTGGAAGCGGCAACTATGCTGCACGCACCGGGGTGCGAATAAGGAGTACTTCATACCGGGAGTGCGCTCTCTTCATATTATAGTGTTAAAGTGTTTGCGACTGAAGAACAGTTATCGCTTCAGTGTAGAATGCGTTAACGTAGCAAAATATGGCATTGCCTCATTTCTACGCAGTGTTTATACGTACAGCAGACCGGGAGGAAATAGTCGCAGCGTCTCCTCGACAACTTGACCCAGGTATTTCAATTTGCGTGTGACAGTTTCGTAATCAATGGAGCCCTATAGAAAGAAAGAGAACAGCGTCAAACAGCAGTTCATATTGACAGAGAGACCTCGATGTAGCAACATTTCAATTCTTGTGGAGTGTCAAAATGCTGACTGTAGCCAAACCAATAAGATTCCGTTAATGTGGTACTTTTTCTGATAACCATTTTAGTAAGGTGCACTTTTCTGACCGCCTTGGCGTTTTTTGGCATTCACAGGTATTACCATCACTTTCGCCTGTTATTGTTGCGAAAGCAACAATACGCTAGTCAATGAGCCATTTCGTGGAGCTCTGGAAAGGCCAATGTGCGCTTGCGCGAGAAGCGGCTGGCGGCCGCCTCCGCCACGCGCTATCCATCGCCTCGCCGACCAGTATCTCTCTCTGTCTCTCTTTCTGATGCGCGGTAGCGATTGCGCATCGCCATCTGCGTGGTTTTTGGTGTATATATCTGGCTAGCGGCGCGCAGCAGCCGGTAAGCAATCAGCCATGGAGAAGAATAGTAAAGCGGCTGCTGAACGGCGTAGGAGAGCCGAAACGATTAACTCTTCCGATCCCGAAGTGGTTGCTTAGCACAAGGTGCGGTGGATTGTAGCCCTTCACTACGGCACCTCTATTTCCCTCTCTTCTTTCACTCCCACCTTCGTCCCTTCCTTTATGGTGTGGTACATGTGTCCGGGGAGAATTGTGACTGATAGGCTACTGTGCCTTCTATATCCTGTAAATTAATTTCAAACGCCGCTGATGCCTCCTGTACTAACGCCTCCTAAACATCTGGGTCTGCTTCTGTTTGCTGTGTGGTGCAGCGTTCGAGAAAGCGGCGAATGAAAGGCGCCGCACAGGCGCCTCGACCGGACGCCCGGCGGGGTATCTTTGTATATCCATAAATCGCCTGGTGACGCCAGGACCTATCGTGACGGTACATCGCGCGCCCCTTGTTGAACACAATCACCATTTCGTTGAAGGCATCAAAGTTCATCGGCGTTCTATAATTCGTTTACAGGAAGGGAAAGGCGCAGTATCTGTCACTCGCGGAATCCCGCTATCATCCTCATGGTAGACAAGGGGAACTATGAGCAGCGTTTCACGATCCGAGGTGTGGCGCAGTTGGTGAAGCACTGGGATGGGGATCCAAGGACTGGAGGCTCGATTCCCGGTGGACCGAGATGAAACGTGAATAAAACGGTTCTATAATCACCATGTGTAGCCTCTTCAATGAAAACATACGCTTCAACCATAGCGAGTTAGGTATAGCTATAGCAAAACAGCAAGTTTAACCATGCAGATGTTGCTTTCGCAATCCTCCAGGTTTAACCAGAGCTAAGCCACAGCCAACATTTAATCACAATGCTAGCTATGCAAAGATTTCTAGTTAGCTGAAAGTTTAAAAAATACTTCGGTGGTAATAGATTGCAACTTTTTTACCCCTTTTGGTTGATGGCAATACATGTAACTTTTCCGTGCAGTCTCGACATAGGAGTCGTTTGGGGAGAAAAGGGGCTTTTCTTGTCTCTACATAGTGGGTAGTAGATCTTGACGCCTGCTTTTGATAGCATCCACTCACCGAATCTGATATCGCTTCCAAAACTTCTTCACGAACCCTTTGTTGGACTTCCGGATATTTCGCGAGAACGAAGGTGATGTAGCTGAGAGACGTGGCAGTCGTCTCAAACCTGCAGTAAATAAATCGCATGCGAAATCTTAATACTCTTTTTGGCCCTTGTGAAATTATAAATAGGATAACAAAAACGAAATATTACCGAGAATACTATAGTATTTACATGCACAACCTACATTTCTTAATGTCACACATGTTTAAATGCCTGTGGAGTAAGTGGTCGAAGGTGAGAGAGTGTGGCTGACAATATAAAAAAAGAAACTAAACCCTGTTGCTACGATGCACTGGTAGTACATAGAGAAAAAAAATTTAAGGATGAAACTTGACTTTCCTCAATACTATCAACGTCTGTACATTATTTCCCGTGTGTTAAACCTTCGACCTCGGCATCATCTGCTGCATTTTAAGCTTTGATTAGTTTCAATTAAACCGAAATAGAAGAAACACAAGAGGCTTAATACAGGTATTTTGGCTTTATTATTCCGTACCATGTACCACTATTGACCAGTGTAGAGACAGCAAACCATTGCACCTTGCCTTTAATTACATTCAAAACAAAGCAAAGTTTAGTTTGCCGCAGAAAAGCGAGCCAATCCGCCTATATCTAAATAAATGTATTTTCTTGCTCCTTGGAGACTTGTCTTGTTGCCTATAAAATACTTAGTTATTGCCTAGAATATTGGCTTCGCTGGATCTAAATCTTTAACGCCGAAAGAGAGGAGGATTCCATAATTGCTGGTTCAGAGTCAATTGAGGCCTATAGCGTGCCCTCAGAGATCAGCGATAAAAAGAAAGGTGTTTATACGCCGCTGTTGGCTTCTTTAAATGGCAGGTTGTGGCACCTGCAATTTACTTTTGACGCAGAAGCAATACTAAGCCACATTATTAGATTTCGGGAGGGGGTTCTAATGCCTTTTCGAAAAAAAAAATCAACTTTAATTTTTCTTGTTCTTTCAAATATTTTTTCCTAGACTTGTGGTCTCGGAATCATCATCATCAGCCTGATTATACCCACTGCAGGGCGAAGGCCTCTCCCATATTTCTCCACTTAACCCGGAATAGGGCAAGGCAAAGGAGATTACCTTCGCACGCCAGAGCGTTAACCACAGCAACAATTTTTTCTAAACATCTTTATTAGGACATCGTTCTTCCGAACAAGGGCCAAAGTAGTCAGTAATTTTCAGCCAAGTATGTAAAAACAGCACTGAACAAGGATGGAGGCGGAGCTTCAGTTCGCAAGCCGAGCGAACGTTTCTACAAGGGGACTTGTCTTCGTCGGTTCTAAATATGCGAAGGCGTGGGAAAACAAACCTATGCGAAGCTGAGCCTAGCTAAGCGAGTACTACACTGTGTCTCTGCCTGTCATCTACATCCGTGCTTCGCGAAAATTAACCGTCAATTAGCTTTTTATAAATGTTTTAACTTACAAAACTCCTTCAGTAAAGGCAGAGTTTGTAACACAGTAATATATCGATACTGATCAATTTGAGCTCTCCCGCCGCTGTGGCTCAGTGTTAAAGGCGCTTGAAATCTGAACACAAAGATATGAGTTTATTCAGGCCGCGGCGGCCGATTTTCGCGGAACGCAAAAAGAAAAGAGCGTGTGTACCATGAGATATAAATTCCCCTTTAGAGACCCCATTTGGTCGAAAGCGTACCTGATAGACACATTTGCTTTAGGACGTGAAGCCCTGTAAGTCATAAAGCAATTTGAATTCTATATCAGTCTTCCTTTGGCACACGTGGGACTTTATTACCGCCACTAAGGCATAAAACTGGGTTAGTCGGTCTATAGAATCAGCAAATTGATATCTGTGCGAAGACTGAACTAGAAAAAAACACAGCCTTTTTCTTAGTTCGTGTCTTTTCGTCCCATTGGTCCCATTTTTTATGAACAATATTTATTGCGTCAGGACACCAGAGGGTCATGCAACGAAGGATGAATAAATTATTAAATTAATGGTAAGATGTTTGCTGATTTTAGGAAGTCTAGGAGAGAGATTATGTGGTCCCAGCGCCCTAGCAATATATGGTGCAGGACTTCTAGAATTAGGACCCGCTACCATCAGGCGCCTGAGTCTTGTCAGACTCAGACCTGAGCAATCCCACAGTAAGGGGTGAATGTCAGCTTGAATGTTTTCGCATTTGCGTACCAGACACCCTGGGTGGGTATATAAATCATGAAAATTAATCCACGTCCGAGTGACGGCAGTAGTGATGCTAGCCCCTACCCGGTCCCCCGAGGCATAACCTCTTCTGCACAATTGAGACCACGGGGGAGGGTTACCACCCACTTATGGATAAGAGCACGTGTGCGGTGCCGGAGGTGTTTCTCATTGCTGAAAGTAGAGTATAGCTGTCCAAATTAGAGGCCACAGTCATGGCCCAGTGGTTTGGGCGTCCGTATCTGCTGCAGAAGGTGGTTGGTTCGAAATCCACTGCCGGACATCCACCGGTAAAAATGATTACAAGCATCCCCCGGCCCGGCGCCTTCTTTCGCAGATGTGCGAGCTTGGAATAGGCTTTGCAAACTCCGCTGCGTCCCATTGGGGGCAAAAGCAAGTTTCGAACAATGCAATCCAGCCTTGTGAAAAGGCAGCTATTTCTGTCAAGCTTCACTATACAACGAGGACACAAGAGCACACTAATAAAAGAATGGGCCACATATGGGCTTCTGCCCGACGAGGCGGAATTATCGTTGTCCGACGGCGGAACGATCGAGTCTCTGACCCATTGGCGTAACTATTCGCAACTTTGCATTGGTCGAATATTTAGAGGAATCCCCAAGGTGAAGTAATTTGCAAAAAAAAATAATAATAATAAAGGTGTTCGACGACTATCATGTGTAGCTATCCTCGTCATGTTCGTTTGCAACAGCGGCAACTGCAGCAGCATTGTCATTGGAACTTTCCATGAAGTGAGCGTAGGCAGCGTGAGCGAACACGAGTCGGAGGCACGTTGTTGTCATGGAGAGCTAACGCAGACTAGACTATGAATACCTCGTGTCTTTTTCCGTTAGTGAAAAATAGGACCTTTTTTTTTTTTTTTACTGGCGCGGAAAAGTTGTTTGCAGTGGTTTGAAAAATAGCCAAGCTCTTCATTGTGTGGTTTGGTTAACGGCTTGCGCTTGCAGAGCATGATTTGCCAATTTTCGTTTATCTCTCACCCTCCAATAAACACCACGGCCGAGCTTGAGGTTATTTCAGCGGTCGTCAGTGCCCTTGACTTTAGAGATCCTGCGCAAAAAAGAGACATCCCGCTCAGTACACATCAGGCTGGAGAGAACTGATGCAAAGAACATGCGAAGCAAGTCCTGTCACACAGCTTGACGCAATATCCATCCCCGTGACGCATCATTGCAAGAGAAGCATTGCGTGGTTCATTATTTATGCCGGGTAAACAGCACAGCTAAAAATTTCGCTGCCTTCCTTAGACCCTACGTATCTTTTCAGCTACAGGCCTTGCACACCACCATCATCCCGGTGCCCTTCCTTCTTACTTTGCTCGGATTGACACATTTAAATTTTCTTTCTTCCCACGTACCGTGACGGAGTAGAATTCATCGACACAGTAATTGACAGCGCAGAATGACTGCATGTTTCATTGTTGTTTCTCGTTTTACTTCGCTGCAATAACTACTTATGTATTTGTCTGCTTGGAACTGTAACATGAAGTCCTGTATGAAATCAAGAAATAAAAATTAATATTCAAACACAGGGATTTGCTGTAATAAACGAACGTCGTTCAAGAGCAAAATAAAAACAAACTTAGAATTTTGATTCTTTTCTCGCCAACTACCATGTGTGTTTATTTTCGAATTGCTCTCTAATTTATTGATATGTTCGAATTAGTAGGGAAACTACAAACAAGGCATCAGAATAGAGAAGTTAGTAATTCATTGTCTTTGCGATGAGATATGGCTATGCAAAGTCCTAACTATTCTGCTCCTTGTACGTTGACAAATGAGCAACCGAATCGAACTGTAATAAATTCGCGTCGGCAGAAAGCCAACCCTGTATCAACCCTGTCAGTTTGCTTTCACAACAGCTCCCTAGGACCAATTTCTACCTTGGCAAAATGAAACCCTAACGAAGCAGTGGCAAGGATTGTACCCAAAAAGTATGGAAACTATTGAATTTTATGGTTTAAACAGCAATATTACTGATTTCCACTCAGAGCAAGGAGGATGGTGGTTCCAGCATATGAGGGCTCTGTCTGGCAAATAAATCTTAATGAAGAGTTATTTCTATTGCCCTCTTAGGAATTCATTTATCCATGGTAGCGCTTTTTGATGGCGAGATAAAGTGGATTTTATTCAGATTAGTATATGAATATTAATTATCTCGCCAAAGTGGCGCCTCAAACGGTGTTGCTATTCATTGCACACCAAGGTTGATACGTTA
>NC_139347.1:47262115-47359615 GCF_055883805.1 Amblyomma maculatum | reverse complement strand
GTCAAGAATAAGAGGACTACAAGAAGTTGGTTTGTCGGCTACAAAGGAGTAACATATACACTTGTGGCTAATGGACAATAATAAGAGCTGGAGCTTACTCCGACTCCTTGAAGAAAATAGACTGCATGACTTCCTTTAAGTTAAAATACAGCCTCATTCTATGACACATGGCAAGCATTTGAATTTTTAAAAAATATTATTCATGATAAATGAGTCTGCATATCTAGACTATTCTATGATTTGTGAAAAGGCAGGTATATTCAGCGACCCCTCGGTGCGCGTCGGCTTACAGCAGCTTGGTGCGTGACGTACGTGCGATCATGTGGAAGGGTCCCTTCATGATGCCCCTGAAGGTTTCCCTGGCAGTGCGAAGGAGAGGATGGTCTGGCTTCCCCTGGAAGCGCTCCTCAATTCCGAAGGCACCGCGGGCCGTGTAATCCAACGCCAGCAGCTCGTACAAGTGTAGCATATGCACTTCTTCGCCCGTGTCGGCATACTTCTCCAGCGACTTCAAGAAGATATCGGCGTCCTCTTCGAGGCATGGAACGGTCTGCGTGAGTGAGGAAACAACACTTTCAGGATTTGTCGAATGCTGGGCCTTACTAACGGGAGAAATGGCTTCACGGCGCCGAAGCATACCTTCTTCGCTTAAAAGAGGGCTGGGCTAAACGCAATACTTTTTGGTGTTTGTTGCACCATCGAGAACGCTTTATCACTAGATTTTCGGCTGTTTTAAAGCGCGAATCAAGCTTCAGGCAGCGTTATCACATCAAAGACTCCCATATTAGTTATAAAAAGTTTGAAGTTAAAGTTGACGATAAGTAAGCCAGTCATTTTTCACAAATGTTGTTCCGCAATGGAATCATCTGCCGCTTACCAGTACCTATAGTATTCGGTACGAGTGTGATTACTGAGATCATTGTCGATTATAAACACGCCACTTTTCGTCTAATGGATTGTATGTATGGCAACCTATTCTAAGTACCTGTTCAACAAAGCATAATTGGCCACAGTTGATCAAAAATCTAAGCATCGGAGATGAAAGTTGCCAGAGCACGAGAAAAGCATTTTTGACATAAAAGTGCCGTGTTCTTTGCAGATTATTTAAGTTCCGCAGCTCACGTCAGATCAACCACTATAGCCTCCTTACATCGGTTAAAAAATAAAATGCTATGTGCTTCGACTCCTTATTGCGCGTGCGTGAAAATTTTCTCCCAATTAGTACAGCATTAAAATGTAAATATGTTAATTTTCGGCACCATTATTATGACAGTGCAAAGAGAAAAGACACAGACGTCGCACTCATCAACCAGGGCACCAAGGCTTACCATTTTTAATTTTGCGGCGCTCATGCTGTAAGCCACAGCGCTTCGTAGCCTCTTCCATTGGGAGCCTCCAATGTGCATCAATGCTTTTCCGATGACAGGGTGCATCTGGTCAGTCATCATGGTGAACTGAAAAGCCGAATGCTATATTAGTAAGCCATGAAATAGCTTACAAAGCGGATAGCCGAATAATGCGGCCAACGCTGTAAATTGGGGAAAATGCATATCCATAGACTATGCAGAATGGTTTTTAAGCGTATTAGTAATTCTATTAAATGGACATTAAGGTGATCTGCATCAATCAATTATCGTATTCAGACTTTCAGACAAAATGAATCTTTTATACCCTACAGAACAAGACAAAATATGGGATACCGCTTTCGCCGCTATAGATGTCGCATATAACACATCAAACAGATGTATTAGTTACACGTGACGTAATTAATAACGCTTTGAGAGGGAGGTGTTGTTGATTATCTTTTCCTCTCAAGCTCTCTCCCCTCCCCTCCCCCCCCCCCCCCGGCCTCTTTCCCGCCTACAGTTCGCGTTACCGGAAAGTGTGCAGATATGATATAAAATTACTGCAGCTTCTTTCAGACGTATGAGCATTAACGTTCCTGCTTAACCTCAAGTTGTGCATGCTTTAAAATCGCTATTAAAAAACAACGCGGAAAATTAGTTTTTTTTAAGATTAGAAAACAACTCCGCGAAGAAAACGATTCTTACGTGAACGATGCTACGAATGGTTTTACGCTCGTGTACTTTGCTCCTACTACCGCTATTCTAGTTCGGATCAATGTGCCGCTTAACCTCAAAATGGCCGGTAGACGAAGGGGTTTTCTTTTGTCAACTATAAGAAGCAAAGATAATTTCAGCGACAACAGGAGTGCGACACGTGTTGCAGGAATGATATTCTGATGCCATCGATATGATCCTCGGCTTTCAGCAAAGACAGCACGTCAATTAGCAGGTACACACGATGCACTTACACCACGGTTGACGAAGTTTGGAAAATTCCTGACGTACACGTACTCTATGAAGTCGATGTCACTGAGCACGACGAATGGCGCATCACCATTGAAAAACCTGCAGGACGAAAGCCATAGAAACTCAAATTCTAATATTTTTTTGGTTTCAGATTAGGCTAAGGTAGAGGGAGAGGGATGAGGGGGGGGGGGGGAGCGTTGGTGAGACTAGTGCATTCCTTTAACGTGAGCAAAGACCATCTCGAATTGAAGCATCAAGGCTATTTGCTAGAGGATACTGGACTTTATAATAACGGGAAACGATAACCAGTAATGAGCCCTGATCTTACTGTCGCATCCA
Organism: Amblyomma maculatum; assembly: GCF_055883805.1. Lineage (NCBI taxonomy): Eukaryota > Metazoa > Arthropoda > Arachnida > Ixodida > Ixodidae > Amblyomma > Amblyomma maculatum. Next base: position 47,356,964 of record NC_139347.1, on the reverse strand, counting down.
CTTGTTAAAAACTTTTTGCTGCCCGAGGTGTTGCTTGCCCGACAGTAGATATGAGGCAGTTCGATAGCGGCAATGTTATGTTTAGGCCTGACAGAAGCAGCTGTCTGATTTGGTCTCCAAAAATTTGTCGGGCTTTAAGCATGGCTTGCACCTAGAGATAAGAGCATAAGGTTTATTAAGTATGACTGTGTATGGTTCAGCAAAGTCGCCCATTGTTTGACACTTTCAATTAGAGGGAGGCCCAAGCGTCTCCTTGAGAGTAGACCTGATAGCCCTTGACAGCCTTTCCGTTCAGCGTTTTTTTTTTCTTTGGGCTAAATGTTAGGGGGAAGGAAGGCGCAGTATCTGCCTCACTTTTGTGTAGGCGGTGAGTCACGTGGTTAGAAGCAACAGCGATGCTAAGAGAGCGTGCGGCTACTCAACCGGAGTACCACAGTTCGAACCCGACCGTGACGGCCGTGTTTCGGTGCAGGCATAATGTAAAGGCGTACACGTGCTGTGCAATGTCAGTGCATGTCAGATTCGTAGGAAATCATTCTAGAACCCTCGACTACGGCCTTTCTTTCATTCTTCTTTCATTCCCATCTCCTCCTTTTTCTTTACTGCGTGTTCTTAGTTTTCATTGATAAGAAATAGTTATCCCACTTTCAATTTTTTGCCTCTGTTTGACATTTATGTAACGTGTTCCCAGTTTATGTTCTGTTTATATTTACGACATCTTGTATTACTTTGTGTTCTAATTTATATTACATAGCAGTTGCAGTTTCCACCCGCTGTTGTTCGTACTTAATCATTTTTGTTTTGCATGCTTGTAAAAGGAGGTCCCCTGTGCAGCCATTGGCTTTGGGACCTCCTCCTGTATTTACAAAAATCTTTGTATCCAGTCATTGCGTTGAATAAAGTTTTATTCTGAAATCTTGGTTCTGAATTCTGAATTCGTGTGCGCAGATATGGGCTGCATATTCTGCGCCTTTACTTTCCTGTAAACCAGTTGATTTTGTTTTTTATATACTATAATGCGGCGGCGAGCCAGCTGCGAGTAGCGGGATTAGGCACGCCAGGCGAGCTAGTGAGTCATGCATTTAGGCGCATACTTATGTCACTCGTCCAAAGCAACGTGACCTTGAACTTTACGCGTAATAAGTTGAGTTTCCGCTTCAAAACTTCTACGATGTCAGCATTGGCGGTAGGAGCGAGAATCACGGGCAGTAGTAGTTGAAAAGTCACACACCCGCACACTGACTATTCTTCGAGTTGTGTGACATGAGCGAAGCCATATGTTATGGCTGATTTAGCAGGCGACGGTCAACTCATGATTCGCCTTTCAAGTGAGAGGATGAACTTAGAACCTAGCCTCCCAACAAACCTTGATCAGGAGTATGACACGCGGCTCCTTGACTTTACAAGTGCGTTCGTACGGCTTAGTTAAAGCGAGTTTTAAGGCGAACGACTTTCTGGGCTCATGGTGAATATCTCGCATCTGCGAGATGTGCCCACGAGATTCCGCGAGATGTGTCAGCTAGACGTCGCAATAGGTTCTGACGTGAACATAATTTCCCCGGTAAGGACGTCGCAATGGGTTCAGAAGACGAATCCAAAGAAAAGAAAGTACTGAAAGTATAGCGAATAAACAAACACGCAAGATAGAGGAAGAAGAAAAGAGGTAGACAGAATAAGAGAAAAAGGAGGAAAGGCTTTCGCTCTTAAGAGAAGCCTAGTGCAATCCTGTAATTTTTATATCCTTGTCTCATTGTCTTAAAACAAAATGAGTTTTACAAGGTACATTACCCAAACACGCTGCCATACTTTTCAATCCATTTCCCCAGGACCTTGTAACTTTCCTGTCGAAAAACAAAAACAGAGATCGAGGTAACATTCAACAGGTACATGCCGCTTTATATTTTTATTGTTGTATTTGTATATTTTTTCCCGTCATTTACTAAAAGGCACACCAACCGCTCGCAGTTTTAACATGAACGCTCAAGCGCGTGAATTCGCGGTCACCAATAGAGCTGTCAAGCATCGACCACCGAGTCCGAGATCATTCCGCACTGTGCGTTTGCTGTGACTGAAAATAGCCCATGCCTGCAACAACCAAATTGTGATCTAGCTAAGACTGCCTGGGCAGAGCATAAGGGGGGATAATGTCAGCTTAATTACTGGCTAGAGTTGCTGTGTTAGTACGGAGTGTTAAGGATGACGACATCGAGTCGAAGCGGAAGCTGCCGCTTTTTACCATCAAGGCAAGAAGTCCCTACCGAGAGATAGTAACAGTCAGGAGCGGCAACGGCGAGGCGCGACTTGCAGTGGCCATCACAAAAGAAAGGCGGAAATGAACGCGGGATTGTTCCAACGGCCGGCGACAGCGGCCAACTACGGGACATCTGGAAGGTTCAAGTGCTCCAGGTGTCTCCCGCATAGGTCGGTACCCTCAAAGTGGCCACGCGGACATCTCTTCTTAGAATTCCAGCGGAGTGACAGACGGGGTCGTCGCTGGCTACGCTTCCCAATTCCTCTTGCGGACGGCACGCGGCTGCCCGTTCGGCGCAGGTGTGTGCCATGAGATGCCGGCAGACACCGGGCTCCTCGTGTGCTGCCATCTACAACGCCACAACGGCTTCCTAATCACCACCAAGTCTAAACTTTCGAGGGGGCATGCCTGCTAGAGTGAAAGTGTGTTAATGTGAGGGACATTAAAGTGATAAGGACACTCCTTCAACGACGAGCCCGCCCTTCACCTAGGGAATCTGGGGAACATGAACACTTTAAAACTGTGTGTGTTTTCGGGCCCCCATTGTTAGTTCTTCTCTACTCATCCTAACAATGTAAATAAACAAGTATTCGCCCTTCTACTTGTAAGAAATTAAGAAATATGCACTTTCCCTCCAGTTCCATCTTACCATGGAGTGGTATTCCCGAAGGTTTCCCCATATCAGATTCGGTTCCGGGCCTGGTATGCCGAGCTTCTTGAAGTAATTGAAATGATTTCGGCGCCATCTGAAATTAGAGCAAAGCATCGAAACGACCTTGTGTATAGCTGCTTAATTTGTGCTTTTTTTGAGAGCGTATGAAAACTATAACATTGGCTAGCGCGTAAGCATGCACGCCAGATTAAATGCATGATTTTTTGGAACATCTTTAGTTGTTTTAGAATTGCGACTTCAGACATCTTAGTCATATTCCTCTAGTATTGATAAAAGAGACAGTGCACCGCAGAAGCAAAGAAACATTAGGAACGCCTGTTCTTACAGTAAACTCTAGTCCCATATTTATCTGCTTTTTCGCGAATTTTCGTGCTTTTTCCAGCAAGACAAAGGCGCACACACTTGTGCAGACTTGAATGTACGCTTATTTCAAGGCGTAAAAATCGTGCCTTCAAAAAGCAGTCAGTAATTGCCTCGTGCGCCAAATGAGGAGAATAGAGATCTGCTGACCAACAGCCTAGCTAATAGAAAAACATTATTTTTTTTTTCAGTAAACAAATTATAAAATAGGCCCGAAAATTCAGGGTCCCATGATTGATCTCTGTGAAGACCGCGCATGTTTTTCACCCTTTCTATAAAGTTGTCACATACAAGGCGAATATTCACAACCGCATGCACGAGTGCCACTCCTCTCTTGAAACGCTCTGAATGCTCAGGACATATGATCATGTTCTTCGTTTTTAATTGGAAGGTAGAAATTTCCATGATGAGTTAGTGATCGACCTTTTTTAATGTGCATTTGAAGACGTCCCAGTGTAGAATGGCGTCATTAGAGTCCCTAAACGTATACTAGTCCTATTTCTTAGCCCTACTGATTATCACCCTTAATTAAAACTAGCGATTAGTAAAGAATTACATATATTAAAAATAATGTATAATGACCATATAACAATGCCGTGGCATCAAGTCTTAAGTGTGCTTAATCGCGAATCAAGTTTTTGGGAGAAAGTGAGCTCTCCCACTCGCCCTTGTTTTGCCTAATGGTCATGCCAATCTGAAAAGCCCGCACTTCTTGGTCATGCAGGTCTTTCTGCAGGAATTCAGCGATACCGTGAGTCGCATATTTTGCTCTTTATAGCTCGCACGCCTCCGATTTCGCATTGTGTCTGCGTGCGGTCTCTTCATCTTGAATAAAAGTAAAATAAAAGAAGTCATGTCTGCGTGTGAGCTTTGATCCTAAGGTGGCGATAATAGTGCGGCATTGCTTGTTACGACACAAGATGATTACGTCACCAAAGCAGCCAAACAGCCCGCGAGTTTAAGTGCGAGACTCTCGCGCTGTGCATTACACGTGGTCGTCTCCGTCATCTTTCATCCGTTCAATAAATCCAGAACACACCGCTGTCGCATTGCCCTCCTAAGGTGCATTAGGCGTCCCCAAAATTTTATTTTGAGAAATACACATTTTGACAGAACTGCCAGCCAGCTCAGTTTCATTATAGAGTAATGAGGGAAATCTATAATGAAACAGTTTAATTCTAAATCCCGACGTTTCGGGGCGTGCTGGTATCCTTCTTCAGCGGCTACTTGGGGTCGCTTAGATGGTACAGGTGGGAGGAAAGGGGCAGTGTGGACAGTAGCCAGAGGTGTACTTATGCTGGTTCCTGGCCCGCTTTCTCCGCCACTCACAAAGCAATAAAATACGCCACCTTCGCCGTTCCCTCCTATCCTCCCTCCTTTACTCATACCCGCTCAAACGGGTCACCCAGGCAACGAAGCATCTCACTCTTTTGCTCGAGGATACATCGGCCGAGCAGAGACTGCCACCGATGGGGAGATGCTAGCGAGCGCATAGTATCATATCACGAAATCTCTCTCCATTACCGCGATCAAGGAATCATCTACACTCCGCCTCACAAATCTCTGACCAAGCTACAACAGGTGACGTGGCGCCAGCTTCAGTCCCGTAGATTCCCATCCCCTGCTTTCTTAGCTTTGATCCATCCAGGACTGTTCCCTTACAAAAATGGATATTGAATTTCTGTTACCCACGTAATGTGTTTTTGATGAGTCATCAACCACTCAAAGGAGATTCAAGATTAGATGTGTTTTAACATCATATCCGCGGCAGACTTTCCTTTGAGATCACACATGAAGTTTTGTGCTTGGAAAACGCAACAGTATTTTTGGGTAGGATCTAATGTGGAAATACATTGACTTTCTCAAATGAGGAAATGTATACATCACTAAGTGAATATATGTTATTTCTTTGTTAACTGCACACTTTCAGAGCCCTATGTTTTCATTTCTGATTAGCATATGTAGGATGTTGCCTAAGAAACAATTTTTATGTGTTTTAACATGAGATCCGCAACAGACTTTCATTTGAGATTACGCAAGAAGTTTTGTACTTGGAAAACACAACAGTATTTTTGTATAGGAGCTAATGTGGAAATGCATTGACTTTCTCAAATGAGGGAAATTATACATCACTAAGCGAATGTATATTCTTTACTATGTTTTCATTTCTGTTTAGCATGCACTGTAAAAACAAAAACAACTTTTTGGACATTTGTTTCATTCAAAACACGCTTACACCCTGCGTCTTGGGTGTTTGTGCCATTGCAAATCACTTCTTGCCAAGCGAATGGGTGCTGTGGTTGGACAATATGCTTGAGGGTGTTACGGGCAAGGATATTGTTGTGTACGCGAACCGACGCACTGCCACACCGCCTCCAAGCAAACGGACGCAAGGCCGCTCCATTTCCAATGCCTCCTCGCACCTGCGAGCAGGCCGTTTTGGAGAGGCCTGCGCCGACGACGACGCGCGGACGCAACCCGAGCCGTTCGTTGACTCGGAACTGGACCGTCCTGGGAGCATATGCGCGACCAGGGCACGAGAAGCAATGCCTTCTTTATAATGCATGATATTTTGCGTGTTTCTTAAGCTTTCGAGCTCCTTCTTGCTCTGCGTATAGATTAGCCGAGCCCTCAGTCATCGCATCGCTTCCCGAAATGTTTAGATACAAATAAGATTTAGTTACCAGTAAAATAGTGTTGGCGCTGCTGCGCTTGCCGGTATTGAAGCTTGGTCGCACTTTTTTTCCTTAAAGGTACGTGCTACAGCTCCGTGTTCAGCGAAAATTACGCCCAAGGTAGCAACCACCGAAGAGCCAGCGCTGATAAATTTACCTGCGATGCCAAACTCGACATGTTAAAATGACTCCAGTGGACAAAATAGTGCGCATAGGTATCCAGAAAATTAGATGCAAGTTCTAATGGTCAAGAAGTTGTAATTGTTAGAGCAGCCGCAATGGCCTGTACACTTCGAAACATGCTTCGAAACATTAAGTCCCAATGTTATGAATGCAGTCCAGACATAAGAAGCAAATACGGTACCAACGTTACCAGTTCCCCGAGTGGCCGAGTGGCTAGCGTAGAAAGCTACGGAGTAAGAGGTACCAAGTTCGAATCGCGCCAGAGGTGCATTTTTTTTTTCGCTTAGTTTTCATTTTTTTTTATTTTTTAGCTTTTTTTTTAATGTAGTTGAGGTGCTTCGCTATGTTTTAGCTTTTACTTTTTATTCAAAAGTGAAAGCCATGAGTCGCTCATTGGTCAACACACAAGAAATGCACACATTAGGTACCAACCAGAAACACGGTGGCCAACTTTCTTGTGAAACTCATTAAATATGCATCAAGAAAATGTATAGAAATGTTAATGTGCATGATGAGAAATGTAATTAACATTTAACCAGAAACTCATTAAGCTTTTTTGTAAGGGTTCTCACCGCAGTGTACCCTGTGTGGGGCACCTAGAACTGATTTTGAACACATTATATTCAAATGCTCGGAATTCCGCCCTCCAACCACGTGGCTACTCTCCGACCTCGAGCTATGGGAGGCTACGGTGTCCAGCTCTGAACCGGCCGTTCAAAAGCGGCTGACGGACTGGGCTTTGGGAGTCGCTGGGAAGCACCAGCTTTCGGCCACAGCACGCAGCCAAGAGCCTACCTGTCATTAGGATGTAATCCCTTAAGGCTCCTAGCATTGCATAAAGTTTTTCAGCACCACCACCTACTTTACTTAAGGTACAGGGCAGTCACTCTTTATGGAGCAGAGCCTGCTCCGAAACGTTATGATTCAGAATAAAAGTTTCGGGACGAAGGCCCTCACAAGATTGCCAGAGCAGATCAAAAATCTTGCTGGTGACTCTTTTGTCGCCATTGCGACTATGACGCCAGCTGTTCTCCAGCCACGGAAGCGCAGTGCGGGAGGACGACATGCCACACAGGACGACGTGCCCTGTTGCGTTGTCGCTTCTGGAATGCCATTTGCTCGTCCGGCATCAGTAACAAAGCTCTATGTGACACCTGCATTATTTACTTATTTATTTAGTTATTTATTTGTTTATTTATTTATTCATTCAGAATACCCTTAAGCCTCTCATGGCTGAGGGTATTACAACGAGGGACGGGGTGGGGAAACGGGGGGGGGGGGGGGGCGGAGGGGGCTAGAAGCAAATCATCAAAAATAGACAGACCCCAAACAGAAAAAATAACCCACAAAAACACAACATATAACCTTTATAGAGAATGAGAATATTATTAGTTATAATCAACATAGAGCGTAAGCAAAAATAAAATAAACAAGATCGAACACAAAAGTAGACAGGAAAAAGTTAATACTAGACATACACCTTCACGGACACAACAGCGAAAATATTTGCAACACCCAGCGAATTGACAGAAGTGAAACCAAAGAAGTTAAGAAGTTAGCGACAGACATCAGTTCGTAAAATTTATCGAAGTCAATGGCAGCAGATACATGTAATCAAAGAGCGTTACAGTCGGTTATAGTACGTAGTATGAATCTGCATAGTTAAATGTTTGACATATGACAAGCGCTTATCTTTGAAAAGAGGATCGCATCGGTCAAAAATAGAAGGAGACAAACACAAAAAGTTTTTTTGGAGTGCTGAGTGATGGTACAGCTTGTGAAAAAGTGATAGACGTGCACCTTTATTGACTTCCATTGTCGCTGACTATAGTTCTGTGGATGCCTAGTTTGCTGAACGATAAGCGCAGCGCCGTTTTTGTCAATTCCCCAGTGGCATGTTTTATAGCGACTAGTTCCAACTACTTAGAATGAGAACCCACAACAATCAAAATCATGGCGCCTTTCACCGGACTCGCGTAATTCAGATAAACATGCGACAGAGAACGCATATACAGGATGATATCATGCGTGAGCACGAGGCATTCACATCACCGTCGGCGCCAGGATGGGCGCTTGGTTTAAGGCGCTGCAGATTACCAATTCGGAATAGTGGGAGTCCGCATTGCTTAGCGCTAACGCAGGCCGCGGCAGCACGCCATCACGGCCTGGGCCAAGGAGATCGTCGAGCGCCATCGAGTGACGACCACCCCTGGGGCGCCTTGAGGAGAAGCGTCCTCCCACGAACAAAGAACACATCAATTTCTCCTCAATAAAGTTTTCTCCTCTTCCTCCAGAACCCTATTTGGTATTAAAATAATGTCGCACCTGCCATTATCCATGCAGCGCTCTCGATAGAGTCATACCATTTCGTTTCCTATTTCTTCTCCGAGTACTAGTTAAGCTGGATGCTAGTTTCGATAGGAATTCTAACTTACATGTCTACCTCTTATTAGAATTGCAATTCTAGTGTCCATCGAGAAGTTAGTTATATGGAGTTTTATGGCACAAAAGCAACTTTGGCTATGAGGCGCTAGCCATCAAAAAGTATGCCCCAAAAACCAAACCAACTAAAGACGTTTGACACACATGGCCAAACTCTGTGCCTGTTTCTCGATATTAACTGCCAAGCGAACCCATGTCAAACAGTGATTTCGTACGTCCTAATCGGCGTAACCCGAGTTGAATTCTGGCTAAACTTTTTACTTAGAATTTCTCTCAGTTTCAAAAGCTTAGCTAGCAATTTCGTTGAAGCTTCTTTGCTGTCGACAACGAGCCTCGAAGCCAAACCAAAATAAAATCTAACATGCTAGCGGAACTACTTCGCATTTGGCCGGAACATGCTAATCTTCCGTTATTTTTCTCTTCATTATTTCATTATTATGGAATGCTGAATTTAAACGGCGCACACTTATTTGCGCTCGCGGTTTGTTTTCGTCATTTGGGCATGTGTGTGGCCTTGCTCAGTCTGAACTCATTTGCTCAGTCTGCGCAAGTAAACTCAGGCACTATATTACTCTTCCGCCCCAAAGCAAGCGTGCTTGGATCCCAGGCATATCATTCCGAGGAGTGAGGCGCTGGAGCTGAACGGCAAAATGGTATAAGAACCAATCTGAATTATTTCAATTCAACCTTTGAAGAGCCCTGCCCCTGTGGTACAGTGGTAATGCACGCGACTACTGTACCGGAGTTCCCGGGTTCGATCTCGACCTCCGGCGGCTGCGTTTCAATGGCGATGAAACGAAGAAGCATCCGTATGCTGTGCGATGTCAGCGCACGTCAAGATCCCCAGGTGGTCGAAATTACTGCGTAGCCCTCCACTACGGCTCATCTTTTTCTCTATTTCCTTTCACTCCCACCTTCCTACCTTCCCTTGCGGCGCGGTTCAGGTTTAAACAGAATCAAGTGTGAACGATACTGCACCTTTCCATTCATACAAACCAATTATTATTATTATTATTATTATTATTATTATTATTATTATTATTATTATTATTATTATTATTATTATTATTATTATTATTATTATTATTATTATTATTATTATTATTATTATTATTCCATTGAAGCACATAAGAAATGAGACGTACCGAACGAACCTCTCTTCTGACAAACATGTTTGATTCGCATTAACAAAATATTTACTACTCAAAACACTACTCTGAGAAGCTGCTTTCATGATGCTCAGCTACAAAAAATCACCAGTCTAATCCGTGCTACACAAATTATTTCACTGCAGGAATGCATGCGTGCTTCCATTGCCATAAAGGCTTTCGGCAATCTGTGCCACGGCCGAATCAGGTAACCCAGCTGACGTCACTTGCGTTCATAAGATACGGCAGAGTTTTGAAAATCAATTCACCAGGCTGACTTCAGCTGGGGTCCCTGTTTTGGCCGAGGCACAGGTCACCGAAAGCCTCTTACAGAATATGAAGAAAAAGGCAGTGGGAATAAAGGTAAAGGTCCCTCGAGAAGAAGTGATACCGGTGGCCTTGCCGTATGGGCACAAGTTGGCCCACAGCCTGAAGAGCGTGGCGGGCAGGCATGGGGTGCCACTTGTCTTTTCGGGCCCCCAGAGGTTCGGAAGCCTCAGCCATCGAATAGGAAAAAGAGATGAAAAAAAAAAAAAAGAAAGACGATATGCTACCAGGCATGAGCGACCATTCAAGAAATGTCTGAAAGGGTTGTTTATGAAGCTTCCTTCGCGTGCGGTCGTTCCTACATTGGGCAAGCCGGGTGCTGTGTTAATGAGCGCATCAGGACCAAGAACAAAATTAACGTAGAGCAAAATAAAGAATGCCCTAATTTGCTGAAACGTACCTCATCCTGCTCTTCACGCACTTGTGAACCGTGTTTTTCAGATGTGCGGATACTCGCAATGAGCGGCAGCAGTGGCAATGAGTGGCAATGAGTGAAGCGTTCTACAACAAAATAAAAAGGTAATTCGTGCATCGTCGGAACATTAACAAATTTGTATAAGGCTGTAAAAATGTTTTTGAGCATTGTTTATTTCGTACAACATGATGATGTGTTCCTCGCACATGCGCCGGCAGTGGGTATATACGTATGTTTTTTCTCCACAATAAATCAGCTGTGAGTGGCGCGGGGTACCGTTTTCTTAGCGTGTGTGCATATGTATCTGGAGTTTTTCGGCTTCTTAAAATGAGTCGTCAAAATGAGCACGTTCAAAACTATTTCGCACGGTAGGCATAGTGGCATTAAAAAGAGCAATGTATGCATGGTATCCCAGATAAATGTATACAACCAAGCTTTTCCAAAATACAGTGCACCCTACTTCGGCAAAATCTACTGAGAGCTCCTGAGAGTCGGCTCTACTAGCCTGTGGCATATTTTACGTTTGCTTAGGGTAATAATATTAAAGAAAAAAATTTTAACTTTTGATCTATTGTTTCAATCACGAAACTGCCGGTGTAAAATATGTAGATTGGCTAGAAAAACGGGTAGCTACGTTATTTCCGTTAAGCTAGGATTTACGTAGCTTTTTTTATTGCACTTCGAAAAATGCCAGCGAAATACAAAAAGAAAACAATACATAATAATTGAGTCATTTCAGCGCTCCCAGACGACCCGATCAAGTAGAGAAATGCATCTATCTCTAAAACGCTCCCGAATGGTGTTGGGCGTTTTGCGATGGTTTTGTTTCGAGAAGTGCGCCTGGAACTGCGTACGCGCCATAGAAAGGGAGCGGTGGAGAATCACTATCGTCGCACCGTGCAAGCGGCGGTGATAAGGAAGGATGCGTCGCTTTTGAAGTGACCAAGCGTAAACATATCCATTAGTATTTATTATATATGTTCCTGAGTTGTAAAATGAAACTCAAACATCATCCTCATCATCAGCCTGACTATACCCACTGCAGGGCGAAGGCCTCTCCCATATTTCTCTAATTAACCCGCTGAAACTCAAACGCTCAAGACTAAAAAAAAAATAAAAAGAAATACCAGCCTACAGGAAATGTTGGTGGCAGAAAACTTTCCTCGCGAAGAAAAATTCCATCGTGATGTTCTGCTCGCTCGCTTTCACACATCACTTCGGCAATCGCCGGCGCAAAGCGCTACACCTGAACGCCGTTCAGGAAAGCATTAAAGAGAAAAGAGGACTTCGTTACGTGATCACGTGTTGTTTTTGTATTCGGGGGGGTAGGGCCGTATTTTGGAAAGTCTTGGTTACATTTAGCATAGACATTGACGCCTGTTCATCCGTATACTTCTTGTATATATATATATATATATATATATATATATATATATATATATATGACACAAGAAGTCGAAGATTGGGCAGCTGTCAATGTAATTCAGTTGGTAAGAGCCCCGGAGGCGAGATCCTAATGTCTTGGGTTCGGTTCTCACCATCGGCGCGTTATTCTTCCATCTATTTTGTATTTAATTACCTCTATTTCTAAATTGATTGTCACACTAATTAAGGTCAGTAAAAAAAAACCCGTACACTTTCCTTGGTTTCGCAATATATATATATATATATATATATATATATATATATATATATATATATATATATATATGCCACAATTAGTTGGTCACAATTATCCTTTCGACACTGCTACCTTATGGTGCGTCGAACTGCAGTTGTGGGCATATTTCTTTGGCCATGCACTGTAGGTTAGTACCGCACGCCGCTATCCATCGCTTCAACGCAGTAGACACAGGATGGTGCCCTCGACTATAATGAAGCTTGGAAAGCCGCACAAACAAGGCCTAGTCGATATGCGTATCGGCCACTTTTCGTTATTAATTCATCCACAGACGAACCAGTATTTCTTTAAATTCCATATTCAGGCAGTGGAAAGAAAAACATCTGCATGCGTTTCCATAATATATTATGACTGTTTTAAGTATATGTTTCGTTGCCACACCAGCCAATGAGTTGCTGAGCAAGAGTTACTGAGGTCTGATTGCTAATTCTCGGGATTAAAGGTGAGCGCCACCGTTTTTTTTACTCACATGAAGAGCGCAGTGACGAGGCTCACGACGAAACCAAGTAGCGCCGCCGTCACCAGCATATCGGCACTGACGACACTACACGGTGCGCCTGGAGCGGGGATCTAGCGCAAACCGGCCTGGCAGGGTTGCGTGTGGAGACCAAAGAGCTGCGCACTGTTACCACTCGCAGGAGGCGCTCGGCTGTTAGCGAGTTATCTTGCGTGCTTGCGATACCCAGTTTGATAATCTTGCGCTGCTCGAACAACCGTAAACAAAAAAAAATGCAAGCTACGTTGATACTCAGTCCTCTGCATTTTCGCATGATCACAAAGCAAACTCTTGGAAAATTGTATATGGCAGTGCGATTAAATTGGAAAGTGCCTCGCCGTGGGGGCGCTGTCGTTAAGGTGTTAAGCAGGCGTAAAACATGGCACCCGTGTGCTGTGCGGTGTAAGTGCACGTTAAAGAACACCAGGTGGTCGATACTTCAGAACCTTTCACTATGTCGTCATACTCGGAGACGTTATGGGACGCTAAACCTCATATGAAACTCTAAATTGGAAAGGAGTAGCAGAAAACCTTCGCCAGTTTAGCCGTTTAATCCAGCTGAAAAGTTTCGTCGACGTATAACGGTTTACCCGAGGCCTTATTCGCTGCAAGCTCATGTTCATGAGTGGTGCGAGGTGATTGCGCGTGCGCGGCAGGCGTTTGGTGAACCAGTACACATCTGTATTAGTACATCTCCCTATATCAAAAGCTTCTGCAGACCAAGAACGATGACAGCGGTGTAGGCTGGTCGAGAAGTGTGGACGGTTAGCCGAGAGAATTACCTCCAGTCAACTAAAGTTCTGGGAAGGAGCTTAAGCAGTTAATTTTATCTCGAATCGAGGCGTATCCATATTATAAAAGTAAATTGAATAGACGCCAGAGGCCCTTGCCCGTGCCTGTGACCTTCGTCATGTGACGATAAAGAAAGAAGGCATGCTGCTGGATGCAAGCTTTCCATTTACGGTATATTTCAACCTGCATTGAATCAACGAAGAAATGGCGGTAAACTGGTTGAACACATATACAGCGCTAACTTGGATTCAATTTGTTTAGGAGAGCGCGATGATCCTATTCATACCCGCTCTTCTGCCAAAAAAATAAAATATACGCGTGTATTCAACAAGATTGTTTTTGTTTTGTTTTTAGAGAACGGAAGGGGGTTGGGGGGGGGCATAGAGGGAGACTCACAGGTAAAGTGCTCACGTTAGTCGTATACCTCGTCCAGAGGTCCTTTCGCTTTCATGATCTTTAGCAGGCACCTATCCTTACCCTTTCCGAATAAAAAACAAATGCCGAAAGGAGCTCTACATTTTTGCACACCTTACCCTGTATATTTATAAGTAGTTCACCTTCTTCATTAGTATGCTTGAGATTACGCTCTCAAAAGTAATAAGTATTGCAACCAACAGTTTAGCCTACATAGTAATGTCCACCCGAAAATGGAATCTGGTACTCACATCTTGTTTGCATTGATAAATAGAATTTGGCAATGCTGCTGACTGGGGCTCAACCATCGCTGCAGTCTGAACGAGACAAGAACTTTATGCGACAGTTATGCCTAATTCGAGATGTCTTCGCAGGCAGTGAAGACACCTCCTTATCTAAGTACTTCTGATGAGCAGGTGATGACAGTGAACGGCAATGCGTGATTTTCCTGACAGAAGAAGGGTGTAATGAACCAGAGCGGGGCCTCAAAATGCCCAGCTGCACTACTTTCTACAAGGATATACCACAATTACGCCTCTTGCTCCAGCATTCCGCTACGCACGTATATATAATTGATGTTTCCTGGTTAAACTCAAATTTGGGTAACTTAATTCAGAATGCTTTTGCTGGTTTTTTTTGTCTTTCTCTCGCTTCTTGCTCGCGTCGCCCTTCTTGCGGAGTCGACTACTGTTCAAAAAATTCTCAATTGCATCAGAACGATCGGCAACTGACTGCTGCGATATTTGTATAGGACGCTTTTCGAAACGCTATGGAGGTGAGTTGTATGCTGTGTGCCAAGAACAAACGTGATTTCATTTCGCAGCTCTGAGTAGCGTATGAAGCCTCAAGCTGTGTGGCAGGGAACAGGTTATCTGAAGTACGAAGCGGCAGGTCGTTGTCTCGGCGCCGTTAACTCAGTGAAGGCCGGAACAGTGTCGCCTGGCTGGCTGGGCGTAAGGACACTAGCAACAGCGGCGACGAATGAAGGCCGGCCCGATACGCCACCGGGAGATGTACGAGGTTCAGAACGCTTGAGAGGATAACGACTGCGCCGGGTTCAAACTTATTTTGTCAAAACACACATGCTTGATCGCGTCTTTTCTTTTGTTTTGTTTTTTAGCGAAGAACGCCGTTACAAGTTCATCGTCCGTGTTTAACGGCTTACGAAAGAGTACTGCTGAAGCCTATGGCAATAAAACAGAACAACGCTGCACGAAAAAAAGAAGGTAACGTTCGAGAAATCGTGACTAGCATACGCTTGCCTCTTCAGTGCGTCATATATGAGCCCTGAATTTGAGCGATATAACCAGTTTTTTGTCCTGCTGCCTCGTGTCTCTCCCTAAAATGTTGGGCTAAACACTGTGCATTTCCTATACGACTTAAATTTTTGCCCGTATGAATCCCTTGTTTTCAGACATGTCCTAACCAGCATTGTGCAGCTAGTTTAGGACAATAAATGAGTAATATTTGAAAGGTGACTTGTGAGGCCAAAGTGATAGTAATTGGGGGCCATTTTTAACTCTTCCACATGCCATCAGCGTATGTCGCAGTTGCGTCGAGCTTGCTATGCCCCGAATGTTCTCAGTTGTGGCGTTGGACACACACAAATATGTCGGAGCTGAGATCGAAGGGTAGAAATGCATCATATATTAGTTTTTTAAGTAGAAACAGACAATTGACACTGCTGTGGCTCCCTTGTTACATGGAGCATCGCCGTACTGTGGAAGATTTCTGAACACAATTAGAGTGCGGACACGATGGAATGTGAAAATGGTTCTGTCATGGAATGCACGACATGGAAATAGAGAATCGCAAAGGCTCCATCGTGCACAAAAGTGGTACTTCATCGTCTAACTTCGCCCGTTCCTTAAATGTATTCAAGATTCGGTCCTTGGTAGTTATATAGGGCAGACGTTCACTGTGTTTTAGTGCATTAAGATTGTGCCGGTCCGGCGACAGTGTCATACACTTCGTGGCAACCAGTGCCGTCGCAGTAGTCGCATATTCGTTTGTTAATTGTGTGTGACGTATGCCAATATAGCTGTCGCCAGGGCCATTGGTACAATAATGATGATGTAGTGTCATTCTTCATTGTGGACATATTTGAGGCTGTGAACTCTTCTCCAGAGCTCTCAATCAAGGTTCGTCATATCCCCCCCCCCCCCCCCCCCCAGTGTGTTTCTAAAATATTCAAATCTTGCATCATGACGCAAGCCTTTTGAATGTCTTCTGATAATAACAAACGCCGTGACTCGCCCCTTCTCAGAAACGCAAGGAGTAATTACAATTTTCGCATACACTGAAGTTGCCCATTCTGTCCTAAGAGAGCGGTTTCGAAGCTTTTTATGTAAGTAGGCCGTTTGGCGTGAGATCGAGAAAGGCTCTAAACCTTGATGAATCAGAGGGGTTTCGGTTAGTTCGCTTCGGTGCAAAGCAAAGGCCTTTAGGAGCTATCAGGCGGGCCTCTGAAGCCTTACAGTGTTTGGAATTTTTTTGTTTGTTTTCTTTTGGTAAAGCATGGAACAGTGAGCTTTCCTACGACTTGGAATTCAGTTGGTTAGGCCCCGAATGCAGGCTTAATTTGGTAAGGAGCTCTCTCTGCTTGAAAAGCACAAGTTCGTAGAATGTTCTTGGCTTCGAAGCTCAGTCGTATAATGCAAGTCTTGCATTGCAAGTTATTTATAGGCTGTGTCTGAAACGGCAATGATGCCTTCTTTGCACTTATGCATAACAGGCGATTAGGTCCTCCTATACCTAACTTGTTGGTGCCTAGGGGTCCCAGGCGCGAGCATTTTTTTTTTTATAAAGTGACTGACACATTCGCTTTACTCATCGTATATTTTTCTTTAGAGTAACTATATCCTCTCCGGAACACAGTCAAGAGTGTTGACTGAAATCTTACGTTTTGTATCAATGTATTGCTCTTTGAATGAAAGATTGCAGATGTAAGTTCGTAGCCTCGGATGAAAGGTTGCCTTGAAATGTATGATTTGTTGCGTATAGGTAGTTAGCCTTAATGTATAGCCTGAAAAGAGGAACACGGTGTATATAACACAAGCACGGCAGCTTGAGAACAACTGCGGTTGGCTCAGATAAATTTACTACGGATTACTAACGACAAAACAAGGTGCTCTGAACAAAAATCGACATTCGGTGACGAGATGACTAGAAAATTAGTACAAATCATTAAAAATACAAAGTGTTTTAAGAAACAAACTGCATGATATTAGGTGTGTTTTGTCATTGCACGTCATTGACTAGAAAGCCCAGATATCATTTTGAACGGACGATCATGTAACTACGACGCACTTCCGAGCATAATCGATCTGGATCCTGAGTTCTAATTAAACAGCAAAAAGGCGTTCGAATTTAAAATCTAGGTTTCGGGCACAAGATTTGCAATTATAAGCCGGAAGATCGACAACAAATCTAACCCATGCAAGCAAATTTTACCACGAAGAAGTCTTCTCCAGGGCAGTCAATAAAGGCTGTATATACTGGATTAAGGGCGTCCAAACAAACAGATCATTATGATGTCACTGTAAAATCTAACAGCGATTTTAATCTCGCAATTCAATTTATATCGAGAAGTAAAAAGCGATGAGTTTGCAATAACAGCTGAAAAAAAAGGAACAAGGATATCGTCATACCTCAGTGCTGCTTCGGGTTAGTATTTCATTGAGGGAACGAGAAAATACTTTTTTGCAACTATCGCTAAATGTAGGTGACACTGGCAAACGCTATTTTATGGCATATAATGTTGTCGACGCCTTTGCCGGCGCTCATTTCGCTAGTGTCTGAGCTCCTGAGCAGCCTCCATATGGCCTGACTTCCCCTCGTTGTAGCCAAGGGCGGGAGCCACCGTCTTTCATTACTCACATGAAAAGCGCTGTGATGAGGCATACGCACAAGGCGAGTAGCACCGCTGTCGCCAGCATCTCGACGCTGCCACCTCCGGAGAAGTACGCGCACAGCGTGGACAACGAGCAAGCTGCTCACGTGGAAAGAGTGCGAAGAGCGTCGGCACTCGCTCCACCTATTAGGCGCTCGTTTGTGTATGTGCGTGCGTGCTTTGGTGGATGGCAAGGTATGTGCACAAAAAAGGCGATCACGAGAGAAGAGGTGACAGGACGGTTGTAAATAGAATATATATTCTTGTTCTTTAATAAAATATCCAGCTGCTAGTCAACGCTGGTCCCGTCTTCTCTCTTGTCTCCGTTACTGCGTTGTTTTTTCTTTGTTTAATAATGTACCAACTCGCTCAACTCGCCGTTTTGCTCTAGTTCATTTCTTGTACATTGAGCTCTGTTCTGTGTGTTAATGCCGCTCTATTAACAACCAGGGCGCATTGGCATCGCTGATG
Source organism: Amblyomma maculatum (assembly GCF_055883805.1). NCBI lineage: Eukaryota > Metazoa > Arthropoda > Arachnida > Ixodida > Ixodidae > Amblyomma > Amblyomma maculatum. The sequence continues at coordinate 47,338,744 of NC_139347.1, read as the reverse complement.
GCACTGTGTGCCTTTAAAGCACACATAACCTCCTGGCACGCAAGACGTGCTCTTTGTCCGGCCGAGGTTCAGGTGTTGTGTGGTCCTTTGCTTCCATCAAAAGGCCACAGCCGCATAATGTGCCGGATTATGGCTTTGGAGTGGTGGCGACAACATTGTTTCTTCTAGGACTGGCTCTGCGTTGCATGCGGCCAGGATAAGCACCATGTGCGGCGTTTCCGTGAGGGGTGCGATCAGGCGGATTGACACACGAAATTTTTTGGGCTCTTTTCGTGCCCTTGGTTGCCAGCAAGAAAAAACCTCCTGGTTTCGAAGGCCAGCTGGTGGTGTTGGGCGATCAACGAGTGCCAGAAAGGTTCCAAGACGTGCTCAAGTGAGGGCCTAGGTTTTGTGCCCGGCCGACGCTGCAAAAGGAGGAAAAGCTGTCTCTTGGTAGGTCCATCTCGGGCCACTTTCAGCAAGAGGAGCGGCATAGGTGTGTTGTTCAATGTCTCGAGGCTATGAAGAAGAGTGAAGGCGGCTCTATGATGAAGTGGACCCTATTTCCGTTGGTTAATTTTATAAAGTCTGAAAAGCTGTGTGTAATGGTTTCATATAAGGAAAGATTTTTTGTTGTGTTAGCAGAAAAACTGTTTAATAAGAAGGCCTGGAAAGCGATCACAAAAAATTTTAAACCTGTGCTTAGGAGTGTGAAAAGGCAAAGGCGCGAAGCTTTCCGTTTACTAGGGAAAATGAATTTAGAAAGCCTTCCCTCCTCGGTTAAGAGTTCAGAAAGGGAGTGTCTGGATTCATATTCTTTTTACAGCAAAAAAAAACCCAAGTTGGATAGTCTGTTCCACTCTATTGTTACCGAATGCGCTACCTGGCAACATCAGGTGTCAAGTTTTCTGCAAAGGAACCTGTGTTCATTGGCAATAGATGACCCGTTTACGGTGTGTAAATCTTTGACAGTCGTTTTGTATTTTAAGTGCCAGAACCCAGGTTTGTGTAATCTGTTTAGCATTGAAGTGCAGGACTTGTTTTATTCTCTCCCACATGATATACTTCTGCGGTGTATCAGCGATTGCATAAAAAGGTTACCAATAAATAAGGACTCTTTCAATAAGCGGAATCTCTGTGAGAGCCTTTTTAGAGCTGCTGTCCTTTATCTTACAGCTACTGTTGTTGAATGGCAGGGCAGGGGTGTACTCAAATATCGGGGGTATGTATTGGGTCAAACGTACTTGCTGTTTAGAGTAATATATTTCTTAGTTACGTTAACAAGACTATTAAAGATAAATTGGGCACCCGAACAAAACAGATATTTACGTATGTAGATGAATTATTGGTGCTTGTTGACCACGGTGGCCTTCAGGTACAGTTAGATGAGATTTTATGGGTTTTTCAGGATTGCGGAGAAGGCTTAAACTTCACCTATGAAACTCCGGACACCAACGAGCTGCAATTCCTTGATATAAAATTGGTTTTACAGTAGGACCGCAATTGTGTATACAGACTCGAAAAAGCCCTTGCTCAGTTACCGTTCTGAGCATTCCAAGATAGTCAAAAGTGGCATAACTGTTTCTTGCCTAGGGTCTGCGATTGATAAGTCGTGTGCGCATGCTGTCGGTCAGAGTTTCAACCATCAAGCTCACAAGCTCTGGGAAGCAGGATTTCCAGATGAAGCCATAATACTAGCATGCAATAAGATAATAAAAAAAGGTAAAATTATCCCGTAGGCATGAAGCCCCCGAACTTCCAAGTAAAGAGAAAAAGAAAATCGCTGTCTTGGGGCCCCTTCACCAGTTATCCCATCGTTTAAAACAGGTAGGCCGCAGATATGGTGTAGATGTACTCTTTTCGGCCCCTAATAAGCTAGGCAAAATTTGTGCCATGGTGGATAGGATATCCAAGGAAGAAAAAAACGAAGACAAGAAAGAGAAAAAGCAAAGAAGGCATGCCGGATAAATCATGATATGAAGTTTGTTCCTTGTGCCGCAGGCGTGGTGTATGATGTTCTCTTCACGCGTGGAAAAATATATATAGGCCAGACGGGAAGGTGCGTGAATACCCGCATACGTGAGCACAATACTTTTTTGAATGGGGCCCTTTCCTCTAACTTGTCCTTGTACTACATAGAACGCCGCCGTAACCCTCCTAATTCTAACGCAGAACCAAGTAGTCCGCTCTTGAAAGATACCAAGATTTTGTACATGCACCGCGACAAACTAACCAGGGAAATCGGCGAGGCATTAAACATTCACAAAAACAACCGCGACATATGCGTTAGCACCCCATCTGTTCTTGTTCATGACTGTGAACTGCAGCATCTTGATCGTTAAGATTCGGCATCAGGTTCGGTGCTATTAGTACTGCTCATGCGGGCTTTTGGTTACATATTTGTGTTCTTTACAATAAAATGTTCAGTTTTTAGTCAGCGCTGGTCTCGTCTTCTCTCTTGACTCTGTTGTTGCGGTGTTTGTTTAATTTAGTTTAACGTTCATACAGCTCGGGTAAACTTGTGTTTTGTATCTATGTCGCTTCTAAGAAAATTTCAGCATGCATCACGGCCCTTCTCGTGAGCCTGCTTCGGTATATTGTATAGTAGGGCGCTCATCGGTCGGCGTTTTCTGCCACCCCTTGCCCTAAGTTCCTTTCCGATTGTGTTTGCTCGCATTAAACAAGTCCGAGCTGTCGGCAGTGTCGTATAACAAGAGGAATTCAGTCTGCTTTGAAACGGACTGCAGATCTGGTCCTTCGTGAAATTGGTCGGAGGCTGAGATACGCCGCGCCAAGCGGCTTTAAATACAACAATCGAGAAAACAACAAAAACGTCATCTAGATCTACCATCTACCGAGATAAACGGCAACAAACTAGAGCTCTTGCATGTCATGCAAAGTTTAATCACGTTAAACCTCTGTATTTCTTTTAATTTCAGTGCTTCACCTGTGTGTTTTACTTTCACTACCCCGTCAATACGTTCTTCTTCGTGACGTAAGTATAAATCTGAAAAACTCTCAGTCCCCAATTCTTGACTGATCAAGTGCCGTCTTTTGTGATGCCAGCAACAACTCTGGCGGATTTGTAAGCATGTTGACGAAATGTTCTTGTTACAGAAACAATAAGCATGCAAAAACGGTTGAAACAGCGTCAGTATGAAGTGGTGAAGCACCTGCCTTTGTTCGCTTCACTTTTATGATATTCCGCTTTTTCCTATGCTGCACTTCAGTTTCCAATGGGCGTGACTGCATGTGCATTAAAAAACATGAAGCCTTTATCAAGAAATTTTATCAGACGCTCATTTAACAGAAAAAGACAAACGAAGCAGCGAACACCAAACAGAGCGATCTGCGCGAGGTATACTTATGGTTATTGCACTGTTCTTTTCGTTCATAAACAATGGCGCGTCAGATTGTTTATCCGTTTGAGGTAGACAACTGTCGCGGCGCCAGAAGGTCATTTAAGTTTCTTTTGCTTCACCCTTCTTTTCGTGGCCTTGTTTTGCGCATGCGCAACAGGCATTGTCGAAAGGACAGCAATCATCATAATGCGTAACGTAAATGGCACAGGTAATTGCTTTTAATGGCTCGTGATAATCGCTTGCTAGCCTCTGACTGCTTTATTGTCGGTTCCACTTCAGCCTACGGAGTAGGTTATTTGCTGTTTTGCCTACTATGCGATGTCGCTTGGCATTTCAGATAATGCTGACGGCCTTGTCGGAGATTTGATGGTTTCGGTAATGATGAACGGCTGTAGCTGCTCTCTTCACAAAGGCCCTCTTTCGTCGTCCTGATTTGGCATTATGCCATTTATCTTGTGCTTGAAGTTGCTACGAATACTTCACCATGGCGTTTGTTTTCGCAGCATCCTTTTTTACGTCACTATCATTGCTATGTTATTCCACTAATCTGCTTGAGTAACCTGTGCTCCTAATGTAAACAAGATTATTTTCAGTGCATTGAAACTTTTAGTGCGTATGTTTTGATTTGATATTCTTTTCTTCTTCGCGTGTATTTTTTTTCTTTTGCAACCCAGCTTACTCACAGCTTTATCAAAAGGCATGAATGAGAGATTCATCATCATCATCATCAGCCTGACTATACCCACTGCAGGGCGAAGGCCTCTCCCATATTTCTCCAACTAACCCGGTTATGTGCTAACACCATCCACTTGACCACTGCGAACTTCTTAACCTCATCCGCCCACCTAACTTTCTGCCTCCCCTGCTACGCTTTCGTTTTCTTGAAATCCTGTTTGTTACCCTAAGTGACCATCGGTTATCTTCTCTTCACACTACATGTCCTGCCCATGTCCATTTTAAATTACATGACACATGATTGCATGACTACATGAATGAGAAATTTCAAGACAATTAAGCACAATAGCAGCATCTATTTTTGCTATGCACAGCACACTGCTGCCGCGCATTTTCTTCCTGCTTCTATAGACACGCGGCGTCTGCGTCAGTGATCGATGGTGTCCTTGGCATCAACTGAAGGGGGGGGGGGGGGGGGATTTCGAGCTAGACAAACTGGCCACCTTGTATACGCAATATCTGGTGTAATTGACGGTACCGTAATAAAGGAGGAACGCTAGCCCTATCTTAATTCCTAAGAAACTCGACGCTAAGAACTTGAAAAATTACAAAGCAACCAGCTTACTATCTGTTAGGATCAGGCATTTACGAATGTATTCGCTAAAATAATCAGGACAACTTTAGACTTCAATCAACCAAAATATCAAGCAGGATTTCGGGAAGGGTATTCTACTATCGATGTTACCCATACCATTAACCAAGTGATAAATACTTAGTATTCGTTGATTACGACAAAGCATTTGACTCCGTAGAAACTTCGGCAATCATGCAGGCATATTGTGAAATCAGGCTGTTGACGAGTAGTATGTGAAAATACTGGAAGATATCTACAGCGGCTAATCGGCTGCATAGCAACCATAGTTTTGATTAAATAAAGTAAAAAAATTCTCATAAAGGAAGGTGTTAGAAAGGAGGCATGCTCTCCTCAGTACTATTCACAGCTTGCTTATAGAGGAAGTATTTAGGGGCTTATAATGGGAACACTTAGGGATAAGGATTGGTGTAGAATATCTCAGTCATCTAGCATTCGCTGATGACATTTCCTTGCTAAGTAACTCAAGGGAGCAGCTGCAACGAATGAATTATGACCTGGACAGCAGAAGCAGAAAGGTAGGCCTAAAGATTGATATTGTCACATGATGGTGACAAGGTCGATAGCAAAGTGACAAGGTGACAAGGTAGCAAAGTTCTGGAAGTGGTAGGTAAATATGTCCACTTAGGACAGGTAGTAACTGCAGATCCGTACAATGAAAGGTAAATAACTACAAGAATAAGATTGGTATGGAGCGTATGTGGCAAGCACTCGCAGATTATGACTAGCAGCTTACCAGTATCACTCAAGAAGAAAGCATATAACAGTTACATTTTTCCTGTACTCAACTATGGGGCAGAAACTTTGAGACTAACAAAATGGTTCTATTTAAATCGAGGTCAACACAGAGGGCAATGGAACGAAAAATGTTAAATGTAACGTTAAGAGATAGGAAGCATGCAGAGTGGCTCAGTGAAACATTTCCTCTTAATGACATTCTAGTGGAAGTCAAGAAGAAGAAATAAGCATGGGCAGGATATGTAGCGCGAAGAGAAGAAAATTGGACTTTGAGGGAAGGGAAGCGTAGCAGGGACAGTAGAGAGGTATCTGGGCGGATGATTTTAAGAAGTTCCCAAGGGTCAAGTGGATGCAGCTAGCACAGAACTGGTTTAAATGAAGGAATATGGGGAAGGCCTCCGCCCTGCGGCGGGTATAGTCCGGCTAATGATGGTGATTACTAAGATATTATGCCAATTAATTATGACTGGATTTGGCATTGACTTGTTATGTGGATTCTGGAATGAATGGTTGGCAATCAATTGTATTCGGACTATGACTAACGTGGCTAGTCATTATGCAAGTGTCATTAAGGTATTATAGCCATGTAATGATTCGTTATTTTGTCTTTTTTCGCTTGGCATGTGAATTGAGTTGGATTGACTTTGGTTCAGGGTTTCGGTCACGCATTCTGCGGAGAGTCACTTTCTGCGCACGCCACTGATGAGCCAAGGAAAGCTTTCGCCATAAACTTATTCGCATCTTGCAATGCACGCAGCAGTCCTTTTTATGCCACGTGGCATAAAAAGGACAGCTGCGTTAATGTGCAGCCAGCTATCGTACAGCTGCGATACTGTGTAGGTTAAGAAGTACTGTGTAGCCCAGTATTGGGCTGCACAGTGACGATTTGCATTAGGCAAATGTGTTAATTCACTCTGCACTGCTGCCAAAGTCGCACTCAGGAGTTCTGCGGACTTACTGCGTATTCTCGTCGCGCAAGGAATCCGGCTTCGATTGTTCTGAAATATGAAGATGAGCTACTTCATGTGCACGCACATATTTTGAGGCGGAGGTGAAGCCACCTTATTCTTTCTGCACGCTGATGCTGATACCGCTGCTTCATGTCGCTGGGGCAAGAAACCAACGTCACTCTCGGTTACGCTACTGGGACCAGAAGGGCTTTCCAGCTCCTAACAAATGTTTTACGGGATCACACGCACAAAAATTACACTGGCTTAACGCAGAAAAGTTTAGTAGACGTGTAATTTTGCTTTCAAATTTACACAGGAAAGCTTCCTTCCCCCTGCCCCTCGGACGACGCCTTTCAATCACCGCTTCAATTAGCGAAAGCTGTTGCTGGCTGAATTCATCTTTTTAACCACCCATATTTCTTACAAACGCTCATTTCTTCATGCCACGCAAGGCGGCGAATTTACTTAGGTTGCGCCTTCCTCTAATCACGACAGAGCCTCATCTATCACGGTAGTCACCCTCTGAGTTCTTCCCATGGCAGTCACAGTTACTTCATCCCTCTTCTTTCCAGCAGAAGGGGTGAGGGAGTTTTCTTTTCTTCCATTTGCCACCTGTCAATAGCTGCAGGTGGCAAAGAATTCAATTCCAACTGCAATTACTTTATTTAAATTATTTAAAAAAGGACATATTCTTTCACTTCTTAAACGAGGTTCTGTAGCTGATGCTACATATTCCAGAGGCTAGAATGCAAGGCCACATTGCTACATTAATTTCATAGCCAGAAACTACAAAAACTTTCGATGAAGCTGCTTCATTAACGGGCTATTAGGCCACACGTGATTTACAAGTCTCCGTAGTTCGACTGGAATTCATGCCTGGCGCATTATTTAATGCGAATGCATTCCTATGCCCATGCTGGCAAAAACTTTCATTCTTTTCAAGCTTCTATGACGCGCACGCTTGTCATGACCTCTTGACCTCTTCAGCGTTCCCAGAAGCTAAAGCGGTGCCTCGAGCCTTCGGTGTAAGGCAAAACATATGAAAGTGTGAACACAGCAAAGCTATTGCATAACGAGTTTGTGTCTAGGTAGTAGCCGGAAGCTGACACAAGTCATGAAGTAACCAGCTGTTCGGGAGGTGCTGTTTCAAGAAAAGAAAAAAGAAGGACAGAGGCAGACACGCGGGATGATCGTACCTTAAGTTGGTGAGAAGAGTATTAGCGCTCTGCAGATAGTAAAGCCCGCATAGCACGCGGTGTGGTGCGACAGATGCACAGAAGATAGTACCGCCTTGAGCAGCCAAGATTCTGTGGGAAATGCTACATGCCCACAGGCGGACGCCGCTGGCAAAAACTGCAGGTTTAACCAGAGAAGAATGGGAGCAAATGGTCGAGGTGAAATCTTTAAATTATCACTAATAGAAGTACCAGTGAAAAATGTTATGGCTGAAAAGTGATTGGCGATAAAAGTGACTTTTCCAAAATAATTTTTCGGACGAAAGTGATTAGTAATGAAAGTAATGGGAGCAAATGGTTGAGGTGAAATCTTTAAATTATCACTAATAGAAGTACCAGTGAAAAATGTTATGGCTGAAAAGTGATTGGCGATAAAAGTGACTTTTCCAAAATAATTTTTCGGACGAAAGTGATTAGTAATGAAAGTAATTAACGATAAGGCACACGAGAAGACAAAAAAATAGAAGGAAAAGCAAAAATGATAGAAAGGAAATAATTTATTAAGGAAAAGAAAAAATAGAGAAGGAAACAAAAAGAAGCAAGTCAATGAGGCCAGAAGTAAATAAGGAAACCTAAAGAACAGCCAGAGATCATAATGTGGAATAAAGGTCTCAGTACTTTTTAGTTAATTCAATCGGCACTGATATGAAGGTTGAATTGAAAAGGGCGACTACTTCTGCACTTCCTCCGCATCAGTGCAATAGGCCACCTGCATGTTTTATTCACCCATTGTGTCAGCATATAGAACTTCTCATACTCGACGGAGTACCACCCAGGGGCCTCTGGCAGGAGCTGATACCACGCCATATGCGCTGATTTCCATTGAACCCTGAAAGAAATTAATTCATTCCCATCGAGCAAAAAAACAAAACTGTAGGCTTAGCTGCGATATATTGTCAATACACTTCCCTGCATGATGCCACTCGCAGGAAAATGTTGCAACTTTTATCATCCGGTTATCGCTAACTGTGTCCTCTTATATGGGCACTCTTTGGGGGAGCTTGGTAACTGTACTATAACTTTTAATAAAAAAGGTGTGCATGTAATCACGGGAGGCTCTTGATGACACACTGGGGACCTTTAAAAGCCTATTTCCGCCAAAGAAAATTGTGAAGTCTGTAGGAATCAAGACTCATATGTGGGTGTGCCACTTCAGCAAGACTTTTAAAATGAAGTTATTACAAAACGTGCAGCGGGGAAATACCGTGTTTTCGATAGATATTATGTTGCGATGACGTCGCAATGCCAGACACAAAAGCATAGAATGATTTCCTAAGTAAACGCAGAGTGCCAACAACCGGTAAGACAATAAAACTTTTATGAGACTTAAACAACGCTTATGGGAATGCCACCAACGGTTTATCTTAATAGAGCAGTCCCCTGACCCACAGCATTCACCAACATTGTGGCCTTTGCTGGAGTTGGTTCGTCTTCAATAAAGCGAAAGATTGCAATAGGCTAAGAAGAGGGGTACATATATCTCTTTGGGCATCTATATATGGACATGAAAAGAGGCGAAGTGAAATATAGAGAAAATTCGCTGCGGCGAACCCCTTATATCGTATTTAATCGGGACATGAATCGTCTCTTGTGAAGAACTTGAATTTTCACCATAACTTAAAAAAAAATAAACTACCTATTAGATAAAGTAATATTCAGATAAAAACAAACTTCTTTTCCAGCAAGTTGCATAATCACGTAACCAAAAAAGTTGTTCTGGGAACAAGAAATCCAGATAAATGCATATTGCATTGCTGTCAAGTAGTCATCCTTTAGAGAACGACCACTATCACCCATACCTACACACAGTACTGCTCAGTACTATGGTACGTTGCCGTGCGCGGCGAAATCACGTTCGGAGAAAGCTTAATCCATTCTCTTCAGTGTTTTAACGTTAAATGTTCCCTATTGACCGTTCATAGACACGATGGTAGATCTCAATCTTCACACCCGAGCGGCCCATAAAAGCTATTATTAATTTGGTCTTTTTTTTTCTTTGTTTCAGCCGTTTACGCCATCAAAATAGGCATCAAATTTCGGTCATGAACTTCCTACGCCACTTCTTCCTCTCTCTTTCTCTCTCTCGCTCTTTATCACTGGTCCGTTCATCCCTCTTTATGAATGCGCCAGCCAGCCCAACTTTCAACGGGCTAACACACTCGCTTTTATTTCTCCGTTTTCTCTTCCCTGGTAGATCAAGTGATACGAGCAAAACTGGAGCTCCCGTGTCTCTGATGCTGTCGATTCTTACTTTTAGGTAGCCCTTCGAACATAATTCTCACTTCATGTAATCTTTCTGCCTCTTCTGCGATGTCCGCACTCACCATCTGAGACTTGCCGAGCTCCAGGCGGTACTTCTCTAATATTCTGGCTGTAGTGTACTTCAGATTCAGCAGCGCCAGCCTCCTGCCCACGCAGTTTCGAGGTCCTATTCCAAACGGCGTATTGGCAGTCTTCTTCAGGAAAGCATCATTTTCCGGTGCGAATCTGCAGTCGTAGAGTCCGGTGTCATAATTACTACCATTTGCAAAGAAACATGTTCATTAATAATATTTTTCCTCTTTTTTATTCTTCGTATAACATTCGACTGCTGTAACGGAGATTTTTTTTTATATGGTAAATCGAAGCAGCTCCCCGAGTAGTCCTGCAAAACGTAACTGTGTAGAACATTCATCCTCTTCCTCTACCTGTTATGCTACAAACAGAATAGGGAAGTGCGTTTACTAACGATGTATCTTAAAAGACAATTTTAATGTGGAAGGGGAAGTGAACTCACAACTTTACCTTTTGAATTTTTCATTTTACGTTGCTATGACAATGCTAGCAGTCGGAGATAAAAAATATGCAAAAACGATACAGCAGAAATGAATTATTTGTTTACATTTGGTAAATCTACCTTCCCTATGGTTCAGTGAGAATTAGGTTACCAGAACATCTAGAGTGTCTGCAAACAAATTGCAATTTTTATAATGCATAAAGCATTGATACACATTTAGTTCCTTCGATTACGCTTTCCATGTTCTTCGAAAGGCGAAAATAAAAGTGCTTCTGTCATTTCATATAGAAGTTGAAATACAAAAAGAATCATTTGTGCCCTTCAGCCTTGGCAACAATGCTAAGGACACATGCATTGGTTTCTTTCCTAAACGCACCTTTCCGGAATGAACTCATCGGCATCGTACCAGAAACGTGGGTCTCTTTGAATATGGTACTGGGACACCATAAAGTTGGTCCCAGCTTTGAATTTTATGCCGTTGAACTCGAAGCCTTCCTTGGCTTGTCTTGTTACAAACCTGCATCAGTCAACGCAGCGTAGCATTATTTTTTGCAATCTCAGCATCCACAGGATGTTGCATACCACAGACTCTCCAGTCTTGTGCGCATACAAATTTTGCATAGCCCAAAATGTCACAGCTGCGTGAGAACAATCAAGTATCATTGCTTCAATCACCTGTCGCTGGTGAATCTAAGTTAGATTGTTGTGAACATAAGATACGGTTCTGTAGGTTACGAAGCAGTCAGTCACACCGCTATATTAGTCTGAAACAGAAACTCAGACAAGCTAGCAAAAGAGCATGCTGCTTTTCAAACACACAGATATATATATTCGATAATTACGAATTAAGAAAAAGACAAAATGCGCTCAACGCGAAGTAAACGTAGAACCCATCTTTGATAATCGGTGAGTTTTCTTCCACCTGACACCAGTGTTTCGCTTGTCTAACATCTCGCTTCACGTTTTCGTTGTATACTATAATTAAACCTCTGAGTAAAATTTATGCAAACCAAAGCTCGTTTTAGTGTACAAATTACAAAAAAAAAATCGAACTTCATGTCCTTATTCCTGCAACGTTTAGAAACTTAATTTACAGAAGCTATTGCGGTTATTTAATTTTGAAATGAAATCTTAAGGGTTCGAACTTGTCTTCCTTACAATCTGCCGACATTCACGCACATGACGAAGATTGCTTTAGTTTATGGGCTTTAACGTACCAAAGTGACTAAGGCTATGAGAGACGCCATAGTGGAGGGCTCCGAAATTTTCTACCACCTGGGGTTCTTTAACGTGCGCTGATTTGGCACAGCACAAGGGCGTCTAGCTTTTCGCCACCAAGGAAAAGCGGCCAGCGAGGCCGAGATTCGATCCCACATCCTCGAGAACAGTAGTCGAGTGCCCTGCCACTGCACCACCCCGACAGTGTGCACAAGACAAAGACAATGTTGCATGACTTTAAAATGGGCGTTTTAAGCTCTAGTTGGGAACATATATACTTAATCATCGCCATCCCGCGGTGTAGTAAAGCGACCTTAAGCCAAAGTTGTTCTTCCCCGTCCGTGTATGTGCATTGCACGCCTGATTTCGATGACAGCAGAAAATACTTCATTGCTTCTATATGTTCACTAAACGTGTCACTTAATAAGAATTTGAAAGTTCGTGTATGGTCCTGCTCCAAAATGCGAATACAGGCTTAGTAAAATGATCTCGGTAACGATTTTCTACTTTGTCAGCATTATTGTGGATTTCTAGTTTGTTTCTAGGACGTAGATAATATTGTTATCTAGTTTAATGTGCTATAAATGGACTTACTGTCGTTCTCGCCACAGAATCCGCCTTCACCTGTCTGAACTATTGTGCCGCTGCTCAACTCCGCACACATGCGATTGTCGATCTCATTGAGCTATATCCTTGGTCAACACATGGGTGACTGGTTGCGCGAGCCGCCTGCTATCCATGGCAAAACAAAGTTACTCCATCACAGAATGACAGTGTTTCTGGTGTTCCAATTGCAGCAACACACATTTTGCATTTTCCGTCGTCTGCAAATCCGACCGGGTTCGACAAGAGGCAGGCAACTTATTCAGTCGTCCCGTCGATTCCCCTTGCTCTTCTCTCTGTGACACCGCTGCACACGTCTTATCTTTATCGGTCTTTAACTGCACTGGTGACAAACAGCGCTTGTATTCTTGGCTGCATTTCCTTATTGACCTTCTCTCAACGCCAACCACTCGAATTTTTCCTTGCTTTTTGCGTACTCCACGAAAATGCATTATACCGCATCAATACGCAACTCGATGGCGTTAAGCTCTCACTAGTGATTACCCAGCATTTGCTCCCCACCATCCTGGAACACTTCTGTTGTGCTCAAACGGCAACGGTCACATTGCGTCGCTGGCGAATACGACAGCTTGCGCCCGAATTTTTATTGGCCGGATCTCTACCGCTCCAACCACAGTTATATGGGCCGCATGAGAGCTCGATTAACACCAGAAATAAAAGACCTCCGCTTTCCAGTAAAGGACACACGCAACCCGTCGCCATTAGAACAAATCTGTTTTCTCGTGGCTTTGCTTGAGCCTTACACCCAGCCTCTTTCGCACTCCCTCCGCGACAAACTCACCGCCACCTATCATTTTTAGACCAATAACATCACGGAACATTTGAAACGATTGCTCAGAGAAATGACGTTCATAAATGCATCCTACGATTACCAGAATTGGCATGTTACACTGTCATTTGTGACTTGTTCCTACAGCTCTTCTCATCATGATACCGCTAGACATTGTCTTTTTTTTTTCTTTGGGGACATCCATTACTTCCCTTCGACACCTCACCACTGGCCGTCATCGTCACTGGTACTTACAGCCATGACGCCACCACTCACGTTTATGCTAGCCACCAGATCGTTCGTAACAGGATACCTGTCTCCTGAGAGTCCCAAACGTGCCGAATCGCTACCATTATATGCACCATACGCTCCCGAATCGCTTGCCTTTCTGGCTCCCATTCCGTCGAGTTGGCTTGTGTGAGCTTCTCCCGCATTGCACTGGCCCTTACTGCTTCTTTCGCAACGGAAACGACGTAAAATACAAATATTAATCTCTTTGTACGATATCTTCGCCGGTATATCCTGATCCACCGATGTGAAAAAGACCCGCCTCAGGCTAAGATAATTACGGTCGTATTCACCCTATAGACTAGATTTTGTAGCCCCTAATTTGGCGCACCCCTTTTCTGCCCACTGGTGCATCGCCGCGTGGTCGTTTTCCTGGGGACTCGAGAACCCTCAATCCCCCCCCCCCCCCCCCCTTCTCAGTAAATTTTGTCTGTCTTGAAGTTCACCGGACCAAACAAAAAAAAAGCACGCAGCAAAGTAAAAAAATAAATACTTCGTCCCGTCAGCCACTTCATATCAGCTCCAACGAACAGTTTGCCATTTGTTGATCACCAGCACAATGTTTACGTCACTCACTGCCACACAAACACTTTTGATCATTCGATCATGCTACGTACGTTAAATTATGGTTTATGGGGTGTAACGTCCCTAGGCGAATCAGGCCTCAGGAGTTGAAGGGACTTAGGAATGTACGCAGTGTTCGGCATGTGTGCAGCTCCTGTTCTTGAAAGCAGTGTATAAAGTGACTATCTTCTGCCAATAAAATTTAGTTAAGAGTAGCGCTCTATTCCTTCCTCAATTGCTTCGCGCTGAAAGTATTCCTTTTATTGCGAAAGCAATATACTTTCACTTTTCAGCCCTTCTTGTAGCGAGGCGGTAGCTATCATTGACCTTTAGCGTAAACTTTGGCGCACCACCAAGCACAGCTGCGCAAAAACAGGAGCCCCAACTCGCACCGTCAACTCGCGAGGCGGTAGCTACCAATCGCGGCCTAACTACCGCTCCCTCTGTGAGGGAGCGCTACAGCCGGAGTGACGTCATCCCATCTGCCGCAAAAACAGGGGCCCCAACTCGCGCCGTCGGCTCGCGAAGCGGTAACTACCAGCCGCAGCCTAACTCCCGCTCCCTCCGTGAGGGAGCGCTACAGCCGGGGTGACGTCATCCCATCTGCGGCAAAAACAGGAACCCCAACTCGCGCCGTCGGCTCGCGAGGCGGTAGCTACCAACCGCGGAGCTGCAGTTGTGCCAATGCTCCTAAAGCTAAGAAGAATTATGGGGCTGCAGCCGCAGCTACTGTAGGGGGTGCAACGTTGGATACTATAGAAGGTGGCCTAGCGGCAGGTGGAACCAATGCAGTCTCCAGGGATGCTTTCATTTCTGCTGGCGTAAAGGATGCCGTTGCAGCCGGTGCCGGAGCGGCAGTTGTACATTCTGCCTTAACCTCACTTACAACTAAGTATATCGTTGCAGCCACGGCACTCCTTGCCTCGCTACTAGTTATACATAGAATAACCAGGTACCACCCCGCAATAAACAATAGTTGAACCATATGCCGTGGCCAGAGTGAATCACTGCATAACCATAAGCATAACCACAAGCACCATAACCACCAGCTGAACATAAGCGTAGCCATAGCTATTGCTTTCACGATTACCAGGCTTAACCAAGCTAAGCCACTGCCAATATTTTCTACTATGAACCAAATTGCCCAGCAGAGCGTTTTATTGAGCTCATTGCTATTACATAAACTAAGTGTGCTGATCATTGATCCTGCACTTCTTGATTGGATCCGATAATTTCCTTTGCTCGTGTTGAATTTGTCAGCATTAATGCCGCTGATAACTCTAATGTACCACTTGGTTCTGGAGTTCCTCCGGGATGAGTACTTGACCCCCTTACCTTAAATTGCAAAAGTATTATTACTCTAGGTTTCGAGCCTTCAGCTTGATGCGGCCGCACCCACGGGACGCTGTGACGTCACACCCCATGTGACACTAGGGTGAGAGCCGGACTACCAACTCAAGCGGTCGGCGTAGCGCGGTCGCAGCCACGGCGCAGCGCATGAGGTCACACCTTACGTGACACAAAAGCGGTCGGCGTGGCGCGCTGGAGGCGCAGCTCGTGCTCACGCGATACTGACGTCAGGCATGTTTATACAACTTGGTAAAAGCGGGGCTTTATATGTGGCTGGCAGGAGCTGCCAACTTGGGTCTCACGTTTCACATGGGACGGTTATGTTATGTCAGAATCAGCCTGTTAGGACCCTGGAATTCACGTTACCCCTTTAGGCCACTAAGGCACGTTCATACGGGCTGGTTAAAGCGGGGCTTTATATGTGGGCTAAGGAAAAAAGAAGAATAAGAACGCTCCGTCACCCACAGGTAATGCTTTCGCTCAATATTTGGTTCAGCAGCGTTGAACCCTTGTAATTTTTTTTAACCTTCTACATTAAAGTGAATAGCCGTTCCACATTGTAATGTACTCTGTATCCTGAGGGTAAAATAAATAAATAAATATCTCTTACCAAGGAGTATGCTGAGAGGAGAGGGGGTGGGAGAGTGCAGATGGAGAAGAGAGGGAATGCTAACTGTATTTACAGGGGAGCTAGTGTTATCTGGCGTTGCATGCAGGTTGAGAGCCAGTGCGGTCCTCCTGTTGACGACGACGCAGAAGGGGCACAAGGAGCTGCCAACAAGCCTGTCTCAGTAGAGATTGTTGTTTATAAATTTCTCCCGTAAGAGTATTATCATCGCCTGGAAAACTACGGATTCTAATATATCTGGAAGATTTTTTTTTTATATACGCCTGAATAATTGAATCTGCTATCGCTTAGCGACGCTTCTTCGCAACGTAATGGATTCATACCCTTGTCATAAAACGTAGCAATATCGACCGAGTTCCATTCGCCGTTTTTAAATCCAAGTTTCACTATCGAAATTCAGGCTTGATTCTACACAAGTTGCAAAGGATTCGGGAGGGCTAATAAATTTCAACGGCGCTTGGGTACCCGTGCAATGCGGTATAGTGCACAATACTTCTCTTTTTTCCAATTGCTTTCGCTTCGGTAAACTGTACATTTCACAACCGTCTGGCTCAGTTAATAGCTGCCCTGTATAAAGCTTCGTGCAAATTAAGCTGTCTCTTTTACAGCTGGCGTAAAGCCGAATGTCTAAGTTCACTCAGTCTCTTGTGACATCGGTTCAATAAAAAATGAACATGCTGCCAGGAAAGCGGCACGTGGATGAGCTGTTTTGACACTTGAAAAAATTTTGCGAAAATGCGTTGCATTTTAGCTATCTAATAAAAATGCAAGAATGCGCGCTTTTCTCGGTGTGCTTTGTCGTCACCATGCTTGTCAGTTCAAGTACTAGATTTTGCCTCAATTCAACGAAACAAATAACGAGCTGTGCAATTATTACATTTTCTGACATTTCGCTTTTTCGTGATTCCATGTAAAGCTGTAAAATCAAGCTTCGTGTTCCGTTGAATGTCCACGTAGAGACGCCTATCTGTAACAATTTCAAGGTCTTATTGCGGGTTCATCCACTTATGGCATTCTTCGTTCGTGACACCTATACCGACGACATTCTTGAATTGTTGCTTGAAGCTTGGGTTTAGAGGAGCCTTGTCACCAGAATTTAAGCTTTATCTGTCATCAGAAAGTTTTAACCGTAACGACTTCATAGCATTGGCAATACTCTCGAAGTAGGTGTCACATTGTTTTCATAATGCGTGTCTCAAATTTGATCTGCCTTTCTCTCTCTGCTGTTTCTTGTTTAATATTCTGTCTTCCTGCTAAACACGGTACTGCAAGCCAAACACAAACAAAAGAATGCTGGAGAATCAAGCTCCACCTTTCAGAGTAATTAGGACATGGCCTCGTGTTAATGGCTTGCATTTGCTGGCTCCCATTGCCAATCCTCGTTCACGTCTATCAATTTGTAATTGCTTATCGATTGTTTTTATTTCTTCCTCTATTATCAAACATACTTATGAGTATGAAACCTTAAGTTACCCATTATATATTCCCTTTTTAATCATGGCAGTATGAACGCGCCTGCTTGGCCTAGGAGCAGCGTATCTAGTGAAAGGTCCTGGAAGGTTAGATTCCGATCTCAACACAAATCTCGATTGCAGCACGAGATGCCAATTGGACCATTTCGTATGCTCTAACCACGAATTCCCCGGCGACCAGTAAGTGCACGGCCATCATGTCACTGGTAAGTTCTCCCTTGCCAGAGGCCCGCCAGTGAATTTTCGCTCACAACGTCAAAGCCAACGTCATGTTTTCTGGAGAACGGGGTCTTCCAAGGCATCATCTCTGCCCATGTGGCTTTTACGAGCATATGGTTCTGGCATGTGGTAGCTGGCAGGTTACATGCCCACGCACTGACCGGTCGTCAGGTTGTCTGACGTCAGGAGACCACGTGACATGGTTCATATGGTTGGAGTTCCAACTCCATTAGGTTGATCTTTTGATATCGGATTATCAGAAGGGAATCACATCCAGCACTCTAGGATCAGGTACCCTTCCCAAGACCACTCCCACGTTCGTACGGCTGACGGGTGGTCTTTCATATCATGTGGCTGATTATTACTGCATGCTAATTAGTATTAGGTTCATGTTGAGTATAGTCATTGAGCTTATAACGAAAAGTGTACACATACACGAAGCAGCATCAGCAAAAAGACCCGGCAAAGGGGAGCCATTAACGCGTCGTGCCATATCCTAAAGAGCGGAGCTAAGATCATCCTAAATGGTTCGTCGCTCTCATATCGTGAAGGCCAGAGACATGATCGAGGCGTGCCTGCCTGTCCATAACAGTGATTCAGAGACCCGGCTTTGCCCGCGACCACACATAGCAGAAGCAAGATTCGCTGCTTAAAACTTGAATTCTTTCTTCAACTGTGCCCGCGTGCTTCAGTGAAGAGCCGACCAATACCGCAAAACAGATAGTACGCTGCAGTAGGATCCCATTCTTTGGGACAAATTTCTGATTTTCAAATCATGCTCACGTACAGCAGTCCCGGAGAATAAAGCCGCAGCGTCTCGTTCACAACTTGACCCAGGTATTTCAGTTTCCGCGTGACAGTTTCATAATCAAGTGAGCCCTACAAAAGAAGAAAGAGCGAACAGTCTCAAGCAGCAGCAGTTAATGCGTACGGAGCAGTCTGTTGCTGAGCTGCGCCATTACACTTCAGTTGACGGCAGGCGGAGCTAAGCAAGACTGCTTTGCAATGCCATCTACATGTAGACGCAACATCTGTGTTCGAGACAGCATAGAACGCATCAATACAAGGCGCATAACCTCGTCAAAATACTAAGCACGCTGCAGATACAGTACTCCCGTTTCCAGACTTTGATTTTGTGTAGTCTTTTCTTCATGATTGCACGCTGAAAAGAGCACAATACAGTCAGTGACAGTCGAAGATGATGCTATAAAACGGTCGTATCATGCCTTAGCGCGTGTTGACTACCGTGATATGTCTCAAACGCGCAATAAGAAACAACACACGGCGAAAAACGAAACTAGGGCTACGGCTTTGCTCGGTATTTTGGAGAGATGAAGCGCGTAGATTTGTTCGAGTAAAAAAAAAAAAAAAGCTGCAGATAACAAATGCCCTTAATTTTTTGCCACCTCTAGTTTTGTTTTATTCCGCAGCCAACCGCGCATAGTACATACAACTTTGGCGCCCAGTCGTGCGTGACAAAGGTATATATTTAGGTAATCATTCAACAAGAAAAACAAATATTCAATTTCCTTACCTTTTTTTTTCTGATGGCGAAGCTTTAGCGTGTCTCTTCGTCAAATACATCTTAAAGATTTAAATATCTTGGCACTTTCTATATACTCGCGTGGCCTGGTCTACACTAACGTTTCATTTCCCAAAATACAATATCAGCGAAGGCTTTTTATCATTTCTGAAACATTTCTGTCGTTGAAGGCTATTTATGTGACAATCGGAATCGGGTATAAAATGTTAAGGCGCAAATTGCAGACCGCCTTGAAAAACACCTGACTGAAATGTTTACACCGAGCTTCCGTTTCAGAAAACTGGCTTTTATTACGCTTAAATGATAACTCACACAATAAGACTATCTTCGACTTGAACGCTGTGCCCCTGCAGGGTCCCGAGAAGCGTCCAAGATACTAAAATGAGCTTCCCTCTGGAGTGCTCTTCCAAATAACACCTTGCGCATACACTTTGCAAGTGAAATGAGCCAGCGGATGGTCGCACAATAGCTTTTTTTCTAGGTCTGTTAAAAAAATCTGCTTAAATTGGGCCTTGATGGAAACACTGCATGCATCTGGCTTTCAAGACGACCCACTGCCTTTCAATAGGGCACTTTGTTCTAGAAGTCAAGAATTAAAATGTTACCTAATAATTCATAATTAACTTCCCATAGGAAGCGAAAAATACTTCTTACTAGGCAAGGCGACTTCCAACCGCTCTCTGCTGATTTCACCCTGATATATACTTCGTTTTTTTAAAAGTTTGGCTAGCTGGTATAGCAGGTATTCAAGTTACCTCACCGGCACCACATTTTGGTGCAGAGCACACATCCAGCAGTGCAATCCGAAACAAATAACGACAAAGCGATTTGATATGTCTACAGCAGTTCGCGGTGCTTCGTGTGCCACAAAATTGCCGCCACTTTACAGAATTAGTGCATCCTTCCTATACATATACCTGGGACACACAGTAATAAAACTGAAGGCTGCAGACATCAACGCTAAGCACTGTTTTAAATCTTTCTTAATCGCCAATGCGTTTGAAAATACCTAAAGCTGGAAAAAGCATTTTAAAGTTGATAGGGTGGTCTTAATTTCCAGCTTTGTATATTTATAAAATGGCGTTGCTCCGCTTGGTTTCGTCGCCACAATCCCGCTGACTTCTCTATCGTCAAGCATGCAAATGACGTCCGTGCCTAGTGCACAAGAAATGTAGGCGACACCATTTTAAAGTATGCAGGGTGGGAAAGACAACAACTGAGCTTTCAAATTGGCATCTTTGTCGTTCGAAAATTAGAAATAAGTAAATATTAAAACTCGGAGCCTGAAAAGAAACTCAGTGTCTAAGCTCACTTGTTTTGCTGGCTACCTTAAATTGCGCATTATAATGGAGTTCATTACACTTAGATAAAAAGTTGTTTAGCGAATTGAAGTGTTTATTTTCGAATATTAAGCAGTTTCACGTAAAAACCCCATGCAGAGACAGGAGAGACGTCCCTCTCATTGCTTTTAGAACTAAGTACATATATGAAAACCTTAACAAAAATAGTACCGTAAGAAATCATTCTTTCCGCTTTTGGTCGACTGACATCTTTTGTCGTTAATGTGATTAAATATTTTACATGTTGAAATTTCTTCAGGCTCGTAAATATTGTAATCACTCTTGTCGACGCAAAAAAGTCAATTTGTGCAGAAATTAGTTTTAGCATTCGTAAATCTGAGTGGCAAAGAATCTACTCACCGAATCTGAAAGTGCATTCAAAACTTCCTCGCGGACCCTTTCTTGGACATCCGGGTGCTTAGCAAGAAGGAAGGTTATGTAGCTAAGGGACGTGGCAGTCGTCTCAAAGCTGCAATAAAGGTGCCACATGCGATCACTGGTTAAACCCTTATAGGCCAGCGGGACTAAAGAGAGGAAAATAAAGGAGACAGATTTATAAATATACTAAAATGAATTACATTGCACAGAAATTGCTAGCATAACGAATATTGCGGAAGTTTCAAAACATATCCGAAAAAGAGGGATAGCCAGTTGACAAAAAGCAAGCACCAGTGGCAAGAACCAGTTGGTATCGTGCCAGTATAGCGCGCAAAAATACAGAATACTTTATCGTGTAGACTTGGAATTGGCATTTCGCATGGGATTTGGTATTTTTAGCTTTCCTGGGTATCTAATAATGTCAAAATACAAATCCTATAGGGGCTGCGTATGCTCGCTCTGAAATAACAAACCTTATATAGGTACAGTGATTTCTCCCAGAATTTGAGAAGCGTCCAACCGTACCATCTTCGTCTTGCCCAGCGAGATGTAGTTCAGCGTATTGCTGGAATGTAAGCGCAATTAAGCTAACTGACAAAACGGGAGGGTGAGCTTTGTGATGCTGGTTGTGTCATCTATTTCCGCACACTACACTTGGTTGGTGTGGCTGCCCCAACCGCTTGAACATTGCTGCTTTCCTTCTTGTGCGTCTTATGCTGATTTTACGCTTTGTTCGCGGCGTTGACTGAATGCGGCATGTGTGTCAGAAAGTACCGGGTAACCAATGCTATTCAAGAACAAAATATGCTGGAACTGGCAAAGCTCTTAGTCCCTACATGGAATATGCTTTCGCGCTGCTTGCTGTAATGGCAGATGGAAGTAATGATGATGATGGCGATGGCGATGATGGCTTGAAAACGAATGGCGTCTGCATTGCCAGCATGCCAGACCCTTGAATTCATGTTACCCCTAGGCACCACAGGCACGTTCATACGACTTCGCTAAATCTGGGCTTTTATGTGGGCTAGTAGCCTACGCTATCGCGTCCTAAATTTAATAGCGGAACTTAAATGTGCCTCATAATTTTTTTACCACGAACACAAACGAGAAACTGGGCAGGGATCTAATTATTTTCAATATTGAAGCTCTTGGAAAGTCTCAGAATCATGAGCCTACCATTACTGCTCTAATCAATTCCCAAATCTCATATCTCGCTGAAAGAAAATATAATCTCGTGATGGCGTAGTTTCTCAGCGACTAACTACTTACTTCTAAATAGCAAATTATGAACTGTCATTTTCCGGTATTGAAGTCTTTTACTTGAATATTCCTTGAAGAAAAAAAAAAGGTAGCCTTTTAAAAAAAAAACCAGCTCCAAGCCATCTCTTATGGCAGATGCCTCTTAAAGCAGGCATCTCTCGAGTAATCTCTTACGGCTATTTACCTTCAAAAACCCCTGAAAAGAAAGTAAAAGCCAACGCTTTGCCTGCAAAAATCTAAATGCTTATTAAAGTGAATCATAACTAAATTTTATCTATTACAGACAGAGATTTCAAAAAAAATACAGGATATAGCAGACGTTAACGCAAAAGAGCCCGCATGTTTGAAGTGAATAGTTAATGGAGTTGCTTGGTGAATGACCCTACGTAAAGTGCAGAGCCTGAAATTCAATGGCATATTTTTAAATAACAAAATATCATGCATATAAAATCATTATTTCTTCCTCATACATGCAGCCAGTTTACTAAATTGTTTAAATATTTTTGAGACATTTTTCTTATATATGAATATGAATCTTCTTTAAGCTATCCAAAGAGCTTGGAATGTTCTATAGATATATCTTAGTTTATTAGAGTTGAATTTTTTGTAAATTTATATATAGTGGCAGAAAATATGGAAGACAAGCTCCGCCTTTAGGAGTATGACACAATAGCGTAGGCAAAATCCTGCTTTAACCAAGCAAAATAAACGTTCCGGCGTGGTCTAGGGCTAACGTAAATGCAATTGGGGTCGCAGCGGGCTGATTCTGATGCCATCCTCCCTTGACAGAAGAGCGACCAAAGTTGGCCGCTCCCGCAAAACGTGATGTCGGGCAACACTAAGTCGACTTGTTAGTGCTTGGCCATGTCAGCTGCCAGCTACCGCCTGCCAGCATCATACCCGTGATTTTTCGCTCACAATACCGCAGGCGGATTGCTGTCGAACGTCAGCTTTAACGTCGTAAAAATGTTCCTTTCATATGTTCCTATTTGAACTATATGTGATATTTATCATATTAGTCCTTGTATTTAACAGTTGTTACCATGGCATGTCTGTTTTTTAATCGCATTCTTTTCTATACGCTTGAATTCTTACCCCCCGACGAACACCACAGCGGAGCTTGAGCTTATCTCAGCAGCGGTCAGTGACCTCGACTTGATGTATCCTGCGCAAGCAAAGAGACAGCAAGCACGATTCTGAATAGGCTGGTAACGATTGATACCAAGAACATACAGTACAAGCAGGTAATAGTGTAAGGTATAATGTGACACATTTTGGAGCTCCATTGGCGGAGAGGTGAAATTTTTGATCGAACATTTGTGTTTAGGCATCAGACAGGTGCCTAAAATTTAATTCCAGTTTTCTTTACATTAATATTTGGCTGCAAATTGCTCTACGTTTTTTATGACAGAATTTGGGATTGGCAGACGATGTATCTGCTTGTATTTCCACCTGCTATCTTCATTCGTTCTTATTTTGTGATTTTTTTTAAGATTACTTATTTCAAGCGAAGCATCGCGCGAAGCCTGTACTATGAGTGAGAAATAAAAGCAAAAATTACGGCCACGAAGCATAAAAGGTAAAAACAGGAACAAAACAGAAGACTGAATTTCAAGTTACAGTTGAGGAAAAAGTCTATTGAGCGCTCAAGTTTTAATAATTTTCTTTTCTGAATTTTCTCGGTTTTGGAACGAAGGAAATTTTTTGCGTCGTGACTTCGCCGATAACACTGCACAAGGAAGCAACGCAGCTTTCAAATCAGAGTTACTGATAAGCATTTCTTGCTGCAGCATCAAATACATTCTTTTGTTCTCTCTGTTATCGAGACGATGCTTGAACGAGAAGGCTTATTCGCCTCCATGGTTAAATGACTTGTCTGCACTAGCTTTCGTGTATTCTTTTCTTGCGCAATTCAGCAACCTACTATAAATGAGCATAATAGGCCTAAGCAAAATGAAGACGTTTTGAAGTGTTACTTCTACCCGGTTAGCGTATTACCATAAGGCTTTCCTAAGACGGACTACCTATCCGTGCAAAGGAAATGGACTGCTAACGAAACCATAGGATGGTTGGTAGGTTTGTGGGGTTTAACGTCCGAAAGCGGCTCAGGCTATGAGAGACGCCGTAGTGGAGGACTCCGGAAATTTCGACCATCTGGGGTTCTTTAACGTCCACTGACATAGCACATCACACGGGTGCCTTGCTTTTCGCCTCCATCGAAAAGCGGCCGCCGACGCCGGCATTCGATCCCGCATCCTTGGGAACAGTAGTCGAGCACCTTAACCACTGCTCCATCCCGCCGGGTACGAAATCATAGGAATAATTTCTGCATATCT
Organism: Amblyomma maculatum; assembly: GCF_055883805.1. Taxonomy (NCBI): domain Eukaryota; kingdom Metazoa; phylum Arthropoda; class Arachnida; order Ixodida; family Ixodidae; genus Amblyomma; species Amblyomma maculatum. The sequence continues at coordinate 47,314,388 of NC_139347.1, read as the reverse complement.
TTTGAAGCCAATGTTTTAAGTGGTTTGAAGAGTTGAATTTGGCATCTCACGCAGAGTGAGATGAGCAGTCGTCATTAAAAGAAGTTGTGGTGAACTATAATATCTTGCCGTCATCATACTGCCCCACTTACGTTTTCTTTACCCCGTGCAGCGTATCAGGTGGTGAGGCAAGGTGATTTCTATTCTATGTAGATCACGCAAGCCGTCTAATGCCACAAATACATTACATATTCAATGAGCACATCATTTATTTCGAAGTATGCACTACAAACTATCTTTCTCAGTTGTAGCGCCAATGATCGTTGTGCCACTTGCAGAAGCAAGGCTCTTTCAAACATCTAGTCTCTCACTCTGAGAATGTAAGCTGTCACGTCACTCCAAAGAAATGCCATGCCTGTTTTGTTTTTGCTGGCTAGTTAGAGGAACCATGGGGCTTAGTGAGGTTAGGGAGTTCGAGAAATCGTATAGAGTACGAAAAGCCGAGCACGTACTATAATATCGCTCTTTAGCTGAAACGCAAAATATAACACAGGACGTCTATAATATAATTAAACGAGACGGTGACAGGTAAAGCATTTAGGCTTTATAGAAGCGTAAACTAAAACAGGGAGGTGCCTACGCGCATACATTTAGTCACGACAAACCGTCCGTCGAAAGCTTTTATAATACATAGTGTTGATAATAGGGCAAGTAAAGGCACGGCAGGTTCTACTCATTGACGACTTCAGTAACAATGTCTTATAAAAGCAGGCAGTAGTCGTCTATGATCTAAGCTCTAATAATAACAATAGAAGTTAGGAGTTGAGTTAACGCAGCGAAATTGTGAAACGAAAATGGCTGTCTTCGTGAGCAAACTGCAAGTACCGGAGGTGGACATAGAAGAGCTCGATGAGAATAAGAAAACTTAAATAGATATTTTATATTACGCACAATCCTTGTCGTTGGGCAGGGTGTGGATGTCATTGTAAAGGTGCAATACAATGACCGCAGGATAGTAGTACACTCGATTTCGAATATATCGAACTCCAAGGAGATCGTGAAACAGTTTGATATGTCAATAATGCGATAAATAAACAATCCAACTGATTAGCTCGTGTGTAACACAGAAACTTTATTATGATGTGCCCACGCCAGCAGAACGCTTTCTGGAGCGATGGGCTGCCGCCTGGAAAACTGGTAACCCGAAGTGGGTACGGGGACCCGCGAAGAACACGCGTGCGAGAGTGAGCTCCGTCCAGGCTTCAAAATCGGTATGAACTTGGTGGACCCACACATACTGCTTCCTGGACACGAACGCGCACTCGAAATATTTCGCGGCGACAGATCGCGCCGTGGCACCGTGCCATTGAGGTTCACATCCAAGCTCAGTGAACGGTGATTTGCGAAACGCCGCTGCTATTTGCGCGTATAAATCGATTACTGACACGCTATAAATTCACTAATCACTCAGCTAATACATGGTACAGTTCATTTTATCGTCTGGATCACCAAGGAAAAGACTACGCGACTGCCGCCGCAAGTCTTTCGCCAACCAGGTTGGCCTTATTGCACAACATTCAGTGCACCGAACACTGCATTCATCTCAAGACGGCAATGTTGCGTTGCAGACAAGCACACCAAACCGAAGACCACCTTCAAGCGGACGCAAAATTCTCCTCGCCAAGCTGTTTGCTTTCGCGTTGCCAGTAAGTATACAAAGATGCGCAGCCGATCGGGCTTTGACGCGAGAAATGATCACATGGGTGCCGTTAGAAGAAGCGGACCTTGCAGTGGCACGGCGCGCAGTTCGATACATCGAATATTCTGCTGAGCGGGACTACGATAAACGCGAACACCCCTCCTATACTTTTTCATTGATGTTGGAAGAGGATTTTTTGAGAGTTCGATGTAAGCAATAATTGAATATATCCGGGTTCGATATAGTAGGCATTAACTGCATCTCAATTGGTCAAAACGTAAAGGAACAGGTAAAACTAGTACGGAAAAAATAAATCAGAGTTATAGACTTATAGGGAAAGAAGAGAAACTCGTTATCTTGCTGCAGTACAAATACTTTATCTGAGGAAGATGACAATAATAAGAAGGGGGACTGCTTACATCGAACTCTCAGAAAATCCTCTTGCAGCATCAATGAAAACGTATAGGAGCGGTGGACAGGCTTAGGTTATTAAAAATTTCTTGATTGGTGGAAAGATGTACAAGAAAAAATAATCATTATTTTCACTCAGTACCTCATGACCTGGAGTGTACAAACATGTTGGAAGAATGCTAGCAATATCTTAATTCAAACAAAAAGGACATCAAGTCCTTGAAGAACTGCAGAGGTCAGCTTACTTTCCCTTAGCTACACGGTATTTGCTAAGTGGCCGCTAATAGAAGGACAACATTAGGCTTCAATGTACAGAAGGGCCAGACAGCCTTCCTTAAAGGGATATAACACTACACTCTAAGCGTCCATTTTTTTTCGGCGCAATGTAAAGCTTTCTGTCTCGAGTGGTCGAATCTGTAATGGTTTTGTCAGAAATGCAGTAGAAAAAATTTAGTGAGAATTTTGGAATTAGTGCATGCGCTTCTTTTTATGAAATCCAATGCTGGAGACCGTGAGTAGAAACCGTGGTTATGATTGAGCGTCGACCAAAGTAGTTTGCACCGATATATAATGAAAAAAATTCACCAGCGCGACAATAAATACACACTGTTTGTACGCAGTAGCAGTAAGGTTTAGTTTCTACACCCAAGGATGTTATCGTACAGGAAATCATACACCATCTACATCAGCTTCGGTGGGCCATGTTCACCGCTTCATCCAAAATATTGTCGTCAAACCTTCAAAGCTGTATTTGTTGTTTCTTAGCAGCTACCGGCATGCGGCCTTATCACTATGATTCTGGCTTACGTATCAGTTTTGTATTCTTTGTTAATGCTCGATGTCTCGAGACGCACCTTTATCAGTTTCGTTGCCGCGTAAGATAGCGTCTTGAAGATTCCGATTGCTCGCTTATGTTTCTACAATGTTCCAGGCTGTGCGAGTAGCAGTTTGCGTCGTCACATCATCACATCACATCATAGGGGATGCAAAAGGAGGCTGGGCGCAGCTAACGACAGCATTAGAAACAGTTCAAAATAAGATATAACAATACAAAATATATTTGAAGTATAAAGAACACTGTCCATTCACGAAAGCCAGTGAAATTTTCCCAAGATGTAGTCACGTAGATTACTACAGTGATAATTACAGCGTTTCGTTGCAAGAAGTGGCACTAATTATTTTTGACGCCGCTCTCAGAGCCAAAGTGAAATTATAAACCCTCGTTTCTTGGATATTGTAGTGCTCAATCTGTTCTATACGAGGCAAGATATTTCTATTTCCACTGTAATCCCATTACATATTTTAATCAGTTTTTTGTCCCTTTAAAATCAACTTGAAAATATGGCGTGCACCAGGCTGTCAACCAGTTTAAAGAGAAATTCGTTCAATATTATCAACTCCTATACGATTACGATTACGAGAAAGCAACCGACTTAGTCGAAAGTGAGCTGCCATGCAGCTACTCTGGAGCCCGTCAGTAAAGGAGCCAGGTGTGAAAATACTACAAACATACATATACTGGCTGCACGTCAACCATTATTTCCATAACATTTACAAAATTCTAGTAAGTGAAGGTAAGAAATAAGGAGACACGATCTCTTTAGTGCTATTCACCGGTTTCCTATAGGGATTGTTAATATCCTTAATCGAAAAAAGTTAGGAACTATAACTTAGTCGTCTGCGCTTTGCTAGAAAATTGCTTCTGTAAGTAAATAGCACGAATCTCAGGCGGCAAACCAAACAATAATCAATAGCCTTAACAGGCAAATGAAACTGAAAATCAGTTGGTATATAAAATATTATGCATAAAGCTTAATTCAAGAGCACAGAAAAAGAAAAGTAGTTTAAGATAAGTAACGAGGCATTGATAGTGGTAAGAGAATAAAATAAACCAGAATTTCGGACAACCAGACTGAAATAGCTAAAGCAACAAGATTGCGCTGGAGCGCATTTAGCAAGAACTCTCAGATTATTAATGGCACGTTACCAGTTCCCTTTCAAAGGAAGGACGCAAGAAAAACTATCTTACCGAGACACGCCTATGGAGAATAAAGGCTGATGCTAACGAAAAAGGTTCAACATGCATTGAGAACAGCGTAGGGTGCTTTGCAAAGGAAACTGATAGGTTAGCGCTAAATGTGAGTAAAAGAAAGTTGGTCAGAGTAAATAACAAGAGTTACTGACGCTCAATACGAAACAAAGGGTACTCACCTGGACACATATTGCGAAGGCAAGGTAACGTAATCGTTAAGCGTAACAGACTTAATCCACAGCAGAGGCAAATGTATTAGGCGACAGCGCGAATATTTGGGCAAGTTGCTGTAGATACAATGTAAAAAAGCAGCCCACATTTGGACGTAACACAAAGGACAAGAAGCGAGACACCAGCTGCGCGGATTCGATACTGAAGTGTAAACGAGAGGTCTGCAGAGGGCAATGACAAAGTATGGAACATCATTTCGAATACTATCTATATTTACATGCTAAAAAAGGGCCCTTGAACCCTTTCTTTTTAGGACGTGGCGGGTGTGGTTCATTTGACCTGGTATTGTTTTGTTTCTTTGTCCTTGTCCCCTCCATGCAGGAAGCTTTTGAGAACTGTTTCCCTGCAGATGTATTCTTTATCAGGACCCTTTGGAATGCCTGTCCCTTTTCAAGAGAGGTGTGACAGCGTCGAATCTGCTTTAGGTGCTGGCTCAACATTCAGCCCGCATTGCAGCTTTTGTTGCTGCTGCCGCTTCTTTTTCTTTTTTTTTAGGCCACATGATCACCAGTTCCAGGCTGAGAAGTACATACAGAAGAAACATTATTTCGCTTATTTCGCTCCTTTACCTACTTACTTTTCTCCCACACTCGCCCCTTCCCAGCTTTTCTTCTTAGGAGGCAAAAACGTATTTAAACCTGTGCCAGTGATGACCGCACTGCCCAGACGAAGATACGTCTACTTGTCCAAACGTTGGCTGGATTGGTGTCATCAAGCAGGAGCAGCATTTGACAGAGGCAGAAGTGCCTGTAGCAAAGTCATGATTAATGGCGGCCATGCACAGGTATACTGACGGCATTCAAGTATGCGTCTGTGGATGTGTCAAAGTATAATTAAAAACTATAAAATTACATATTTAAATTACCGTTCATTTGCTTGGTTCCAATCTCCTTCTGCAGTTCGGCATCTTTAACGTACTCCGCATCGATGAGATTTTGCAGTATGTCTGGTTTTCTTAGCTGCAAAAATTAAGAAAACAATGCTACATACACGTCCCCTTCATATACCATGACACAGTATCTGCAGGTTTTTGCAATCCTACTAAACTCCACTAATACCGACTGAGTGCTTACATAACTGTCACCAAGAAACGCATATTGGCTGCCACCTGTCCTGAAATTCTGCCCACAGTAAAATAACATTGGCGTAGTACTATATCATTTCCTCGAAGCGTTCCTTTAAGTCATAAACCAGTGGTTTTGCAGCCTGACAATGATTGCCAGGACTCCCTTCTGAGAGGCCTGACAAAGAGAGCAGTGGAGTTGACCACTTACTGACGGGTCTTTTTTTCTCATCTCAATAACCTTGGTAGTCTCCCGACCGAGATCTCCAAAGGTGAACTTCCCGAACTTAGAAATGAACCAGTAGAATGGTTTCATCCATGGTAAAAAGCTCGTTGTGCTCTCTGCAAAGAAAGCATCAATAAAATTAACAACTTTAAATACAAAGGTGCGACAACTCTCTTTCTAAAGCCGAATAAGCTATTAGCATTTCAGGCGAATAGTGGATTTACTAAGAAATATTGATTATAGCTTATTAGACTCCTGATAGTTTTAAAATTTCTCGACGCCAGAGTACGAGAAGAGTATTCGCAGATACGCATTCCGCAAACTGAATCACACTTTAGTCTTCTTTATCGCCTGCCGATGCAGCATTATTAGCACAGAAAGTATTTGGCTGCTTCGAAGTCATTATTATGTTTCCCAGCTTACACTACTTCCTTACTTATATTAATATGCCAGAAAACGCCTGTTCCTCAATTGTTGCAGTAATTGGTTAGATTTATTTTGTGACCTGAATGTCAAAATAACTAAAATATTCACATTTGAGCCATTCACGATGAGCAGCATTAATGTGGTCGCACATCTCACAGCGCACGGGTGTTGTTGCATTTCGATTTCGATACGACGACGGCGTTCTGAACAGCCAATAGACAGTCTGCCGGTCTCATCAGCGAGCAGCCACGGGTGATTTAAACATTGAGTACAAGAGGCAAGCTGAAATATCTTACAAAGAATTATATCCAGAAGTAAATAGCGAAAGCCAACGCAATCTGTATCGGAGATCGATGCTTTTCAACATGAGGGCGTTCTTCCTGCGTTTTGATTGCTCTTTCTTTTAAATTTCTTAGACTGTGTCTTGTTGAAACAAGCATCGCGAAATGGTTTGGGCGTTATTATTATATGAAGTCCCTGTAACGGTGCTGCAGATTCTAGGGAAAGTTCTTGCAACAAATTATTGAGCCTTATATCTTTGTTCTATCATTGTAGTAGGCGACCGGCCTATGTAGCCAGTCTGAGATGAAAACGCGCATATATTGTCGTGAAATTGCTCACGCCCCTAACCAAAGATCCCTCACCGCTTCTAAACACGCCGACATGCGGCGTAAAGAAACTTAATTATACTGTCAGTATGAGAAAGCAGTATGCTTTTTTTTGTTTTGTTTTTTTGCCATTGCACAGCGGGCAGTTATTCAGAAGTGTCCATCTTTTTTTTTTTCAAATTTTCTAGGTGATGACGAACAATCGAATACATTTCTATCTTCTGAAGTTACTGAACGAGGTCACTTGCAGTTATTAGTAACTCACTTTTATAACCATTGTTGGACGGCTTATCAAGTAATACATTTCAATGCATCTTTTAAACAAAAAGCTGTGATGAAAATTTGAGGAAAGTCAAAGGGGCATGTCTCATAGAGCATAATAAAAAACACCTTGTTGTCGAGAAACTAAAAAAAAAATTCCACATCTTGCGCTTAAGCAAAGCATATTGTAACCGTAATGAGAGCAATTAATTCATATTGAAGTAACAAACTTAAGATATCGTCAACATGAATACAGCTCGGTCACCAGCAGGGCTAGAAATAACGTATTACTTGTTCTAACTCGAATAGGTTGAAAATTTTATTAAAACACACTCATTTCTCCCATCACCAGTTATGTGCTCAATCTGTTCCAGTATCAATATTGAAGCTGGAAGGAGCTAAACGTAAGATGAGGATATTAACTATTTCTTAAAGTGGTTTCATCTATTTATTTATTTATTTATTTATTTCAAAATATTGCAGGCCTTATGGCCCAAGCAGGAGGGGCGTACCAGGTAACAATCACACACAGAAACACAAAAAAAATACAATGCACACTACAATTCGGCGAGAAGAAAGGAATCATAATAGTAATAGTAAGTATAAAAAATTGAACAGCCTAACAAATATAAATAAACAATAACACACAGCACAATTCGGCATGAACAAAAGAAACAAATGTAAAGTACTAAAAAGTTTAGCAGCCTAACCAAACAAATGACCTTCCAGAGCCTTGTTAAAGTTACTGCTTTGGAAAAGAGATTCTGGAAGCAAATTTCAATCAGAGATGGTCCGAGGGAAAAAAAAAGCTTTACTTAAATGAATTTGTTCGGGGGAAAGGCAGGTTGCAGCATGTGTTCCCTAGTGTGTCTTGTTCGTCTGGCAGTAGAAGGCTGGACAGAGTAAGGACAGAGCATGGATGTGCGATAAAAGCCTTTATCATCTCGGCAAACCGTTCTTATATGCGAACAGATATGATTCGTTTGACGTATGCACAATCTCGAACAAGTGCTCCTCCAGGAATTAGTTATCACTCATTTGAGCAACACCTGCTTGTGAAGGCAGTCCTTTGTGCATTTGGACACGTGCGGACTATCGCTTCTATCATAATAGAATACTTCTTGAACACAATGAGTGGATAGGCCATGTTTTGTGTAACAACGTATGGACATCATACGATCAGCGTGGTTGCAACGCATCGTTCTAAACGACATGCAGTACGTCGAGTCTCGGTACCAGCCTACCTAGAATCTCTGCGTTGGGTGTGGAAAGAGTTCTCTTGAACGTTATTGAGTGTGTGACCACCTGAGCGCTGCCTCCGAATTTATTAAAGGTCTTTTATAGGGCATTGTATACTGGCCACAAATAGCAGGTGTGGTTTATAATATCCGGAGGCATAAATGGCACTCATCAATGTGTTAATGACGACTGTTTCTATGCAGATGTTCATACTGCGGAAACGGTACCATTGTTACAGTGCAATAAAGGAGCTGGCCATACGTATTCTCGGTGAATAAATAGTCTACCTTCCCGAAGTGCCACTTAACAGCCCTTTCCCTGCCAACGGCAGTAAACTTCATTTTGACGTCAAAGAACTACTCGATTGTTGAAACTGAATCCGAGATATGTAAGGAAAAAAATTCATTAAAACATTCTTTAAGGGTTGCAGGAGAAAATATACACAGATACGTGGGCATTCATGTACAGTAATGTCTTACGTATCATTACCAAGAAAAACCCAACCAATATTTAGTGTACAGGCTTTTAGTATTCCTTTATTTTTTTCCCCTTTCAGTTAAAGGGCCAATACAGAAACTGAACAGCAATCCCAAAACAAATCACTCGCACATTATTCATGGCAACGAGTTTCTGTGCTGCCCACGTTGCTTGTGTAGCATCCGCCTGCATTCCTGCACTCGCGTCAAACGCGCATATCTCATTTACCGTCACAGTGGGGGACGCGTGTGCTTCACGTTGGGGAACGGCAAACGTCTGTTTCGTGTAGTCGCAATATAAGTCGCCAAAATATATTTTAATAATTTTTTGGCATAGCAAAATTAGTGCCGATCGTTTTATTTCGTGCTATATAAGATTGCAGCAGTAAATACAACTAAATATTATCTACAAGTAAGCTTCCACCTAATTTCAGCATCCATGGCATCGGGATTTCGAGTGTTCCTGGTAGCATTGTCCTAAGCCTACCGAACTGTCACTGCCCAGAAGCAATCCAAAAAGAATGGAGGTGGCTTATCTCAGCAAGACCAGGGCATACGTAGCGAGAGCTGCCGTTAGGCAACATTCTTGAGCACTGGTGAATCGGGCGGCATCGGCAGGTACCTAAACCCGTTGTTGAAGTTGTAAATGGGAATCCTTTGTTTAGCAAGACAACCGTTACACGTTGCGCAAACACTAGCTGCTCAGCTTTGGAGAAAGCTAGCTCCAAAGTTGGATAAATGGATGCATGAGCCGTTGTCAACACCCGCCGATGCCACCATCCTTTCGCATATAAAAAAAAAAAACGCAAAGCCCACCTCGTTATTAACAAAGTCAGATTGGAACGATGGCCACCAGCTGAATCGTGTGTTTGGTAATCCGATGCATCTCCTTCATGTCTTGTGATTCTGATATTTTTTTTTCCCCGTAGGGCATCGACTCGACGTATCTGTCGCTCCGCGTCTTGATGTTATCGCTTGTCGAGATGTTTTACGCGCTCTTCAGGCGTATCCAACGCACGCTTAGCCCTTCAAGCTTCATTTTTACGCTGACTAGCCTCTTCACGTCAAGCAACGATTTCAGGGTTATCGAAAGCAGCTTCTGGCATAGGCAAAGATGCCACGCGCAGTACACGTGATCACCGTCAACATCTTTACACATGGAGCACACGCGCAGCTCTTGCTCCGGCTGACCACACGAAAGTCGGCTCTGACTATCGTTGTGTAGATCACGCTACAATAGACGATGTTTCATGGCTTCAGTTTTGTGGTGTATAATAATTAATACGAAGAAACGTCCTTCAAGGTATCTCTTTCACAAACGTAAAACGCAGTCCAGTGAGCCGCTCTCAAGAGTTGGTCGTTACAAGGAAGTGCTATAGTGTGCAAGGGACACATATCTTGCTTTAGAGGATAACACTGCACATATGCTGGCGCAGACAACTAACCTAGATCCCGCTGTATGATAATGATATCTGCCCGTACTCACCTGCAGACCGATATAGACGAACGCCGATAGCTTTCTTTTGAATAAAAGGAGCGCTGAAGACAAATGTTAATTAGCCCGATTGGTAGACGACAGCATTTTAATGAAACTACAGCTACTCCACACGAAGACGGAGCTTCCATGTTTAGAAAACGCTTAATGAAACAAATGCACTTTCCATCATTGACTGATTTTGCCGCAACCTGCGTGGATAAGCATCAAATATCGCGCATCCCAGATGCGCAGTTTATGCTAAAATAATATTCACGCCGAAAAGACAGCAACAAGCCATTATTGATGTGCACATCACAGCGTTGCATCATGTCAGTAAAAAAGCTCTGAGCTCGGTTATTGCATCCATAAAAGGATTTCTTTTTTTTTTCTGGGTCTAAAAACGTTAATATACACAGAAAAAATCACATAGACAATGTTTAAAGAGAACAACATTTAGATGTTGTCGTCTTCGTTTTCCTGCATCCTTGCACTCCTCAGATGACTACTGTAACCTTGAATAACTGGCTCAATTTCAACGAAGTAGATGCAATAAAGATCTCAACAAGAGGCCAGCTGCAATTTATAGTAATTAGTTATTACATTAGTGAACCACCATGGAAAGGTTTGGAAAAGGGAAGCCAGGTTAGGCTCTTTGTTGAATTCCGAAAATTCAGAGTACAGTGAAATTCTTTATTATCCTGAACAAGAGAACAAGTGTTCGGATCCTTTGCGTTCGCTGGGACCGAGTGCTGTGGCCTCGGCTCTTCACTTTTTTGTAAGACGCAGCGTCATGGTTCTTGTATATATTTTGACGGCAGCTCCAGGTTTACTAGAATAAGTGATTATTGTTTATAATTGTGCTCGTATAAGTCACCTCGATTGAATAACCCTGGGAGAAAAGGGTTTGGAAGTCGACAAAAAAAAATGAAATTCAGGTTTAGGCTGAGAAATATGGACTATAGTAAATCCTTCATGAGAGTCTAATAATGTAGCTGTTTAAAATATTAAATGTATTGACTGACCCCAATCTCTGATAAGTTATGCCTAACAAACGAAACAAAAATGTTTGCAATTTGGTAGATTTTAATAATATCTATGTTTATATATCTCTCTCAAACGCAATGCGACGTGAATCGATCTCGTATTCTTAAAACCACTCTCCAAAAATCGCTCAAACAAATCTTAGGCGTGCTCGATGCAATAATACAGACTACGCGCATTGAGTTTCCTGATATTCGCTTGATCAAGGCAGGCACCTTTGATACGGTGACGCACGTTCTGTACAATGCAGCGCTGATTACGTGGCCACTTCAATGTAAATTTTAACGACGTTGACAGTTTAGGTTGATAGAAAAATTAACTGAAATCAAACGACTCAAATGGCAGCAGTCTCAAGGACATCAAACACCGCAAGCAATGCGCAACTAAGAAGGACGAACTAGAAACACAAGTAAATATATGCAGTCGCTTTCAGCTATTCTTTTTTTTTATTTTAACGCTCTTCCTTTCTTACGTTACTTTATGTCTATACGCGAACAAATGGCCACTTCAATGGCATTGTAAATGTTACGTATATGTAGCGAATTCTCATAAGTCAGCACCATTTCCCTGACTATAGCAATATCTACGTTAGCCGTGGCGTATACGCGCAGGAGTGAGATATGTGACGTACGTGCGATCAGATGGAAGGGTCCCTTCATGACTCCTCTAAACGTCTCTCTGGCAGTTAGAAGGAGAGGGTGGTCGGGCTTCCCCTGAAAGCGCTCCTCGATGCCGAAGGCCCCACGGGCTGTGTAGTCCATCGCTAGCTGCTCGTACAAGTGCAGCATATGCACTTCCTCGCCCGTGTCGGCGTACTTCTCCAGAGACTTCAAGAAGAAATCAGCGTCCTCTTGTAGGTGCGGAAGGGTCTACGTTGAGAAGGAGCAATGCTGGAAGTCGGTATTTAAATCTTAGCACTACTAAAGGGCGGTAAGGCTCCGTGGCCACTTTATGATATTTATGCGGTATGTTACGTTACCAAGCAATTCTCTAAACCAAATGGCGTTCCGGAAAGAGAGAGTTGAGTTTAAACAAGAAGAATATTATTCAGTTGCGCCGTCGCTGTGGCCGCTTAGTGTAGCATATTAAGACGTGTATTGTCTTTACAACGCGTGGACATGAACACAATTAAAACGACATGTTGCAGGCCCCATCGATAGTGACGCACTATTATGCGGGGCTTGGCATCTTGGCCACAAGCGATTCTAATTCTATATAATGCACTGGTTATGCCGCAATTCAAATACGTCGTTGACACTATCAGTAAAAACCTCGTGACAGCATCTTAGTAGTACACTAATCGACCATCCAACGGCGTTGCCTTAGTGTTATCAAGCAAGCTGCAGAGCTGATCATTATGCAATGTCGTCCTCTTTCCTTGCGCAATACAATGCAAGCACTGTACGGCGGCTTCGTACAACACGAGCAAAGGTCGCAGCACACTAACGGGATGAAGTGCAAATGGCAGCGCTGTGACAATTTATTTTTATGCACTCTTGCTATGTTTAGCCTAAAAAAGGCCACTATACTGTGTGTTTTGAGACAATGCATCAATGAATTACCATACTCTGTTGAATATGTATACACACACCCACCAATATATTGTAGCGTGCGCAGCAGCACAGCCGCTCGGCGTCATCGCGAGTCTCGTGCGCTGACTTGAAGTAGAAGTGGCCCCGTGACGTTCGATGTCAACAAGCTGAAGTTTGGTGCTGACTGTCTCTCGGTTTTCTGGACCTACTCTCCATTAGCTTTTGGATCAACCCCCATTAAAGCCAACCTTCTAGTTACGGGCCTAAACGGCTACGTGACAATATACTATATACACACACCACTGGGAAGATACTTGCATTCCCCCGCCGGGTTGGCGCAGTGGTTACGGCACTGGACTACTGTTCCCAAGGACGGGGGATCGAATCCCGGCCTCGGCGTCAGCTTTTCAGTGGAGGGGAAAGCAAGGCGCCCGTGTGCTGTGCGATGTCAGTGCACGTTAAAGAACCCCAGGGGGTCGAAATGTCCGGAGTCCTCCACTACGGCGTCTCTCATAGCCTAAGTCGCTTTGGGACGTTAAACCCCACAAACCAAACCAAGCCAAAACTTGTATTCGTGAAAGTTTAATATGTCGCATTTCCTAAATTTTAACTCAACATGGACTTTGGATCTTGAGTACCCTCGTTTCCTTTCTGCCTACAAATGGGTTCGACACCTTCCTTGAATCATGATAACTAAGGCGAAAACGGCTTAATACATAAATCTAATCGCACAGAAATCAGCAGGGCGGTAAAGATCTGTAAAATTAGCTTCATGAATTCAAAGGACACGTTTTTTCCGAGCTCAGCGTAAGTATGTAAAGCAAGTTACTGCCTTTAGCTTCTTGCTTTTGTGGCTTACCATCTTCAATTTCGCTGCGCTCATGCTGTATGCCACTGCACCTCGAAGACTTTTCCACTGGGCTCCTCCGATGTGCATCACAGATTTTCCGATGACAGGGTGCATCTGATCGGTCATCATAGTATACTGCAAGTTCAACGTTTTGTTCTTAAGTCACAAAAGAAATCATGAGAGTTTGGGTGGCAATAAAAAAGAAGGCGGATCGCCTTTTAGGTTGCGATGTGATAACGCTAATAGCTTTCGTCTGCAACTTCCCGTGCGGATATTTTTTTGTGTACATGCACTTTGCTTGTCACTTATTCACTATTCCTTTAGCTTTTGCTTGTGTTATCCCACACATACTCATTCGCGTACCGTCGTAAGCTGCCGTTATCTGAAAGGCCACAAACCAAACCTCACGAACGTGCTTCCATGGCCTAAGGATGCTACGTTTGAATCGATGTATCTCATAGTCTGAGTCGCTTTGTGACGGCAAACCTAAAACCAAGCGACTAACCAGAAATGAAGCATTAGTCAAACAATGATGCGCATAAGTTTCGGCACGTCCATTGTGTCTTTACCACAGCAGGTCTACTGTGTGTGAAGGTAGAACGTTTTGGTGTGCTATCGAATGGAACGTTTTAATTTCCTGGCCAAGTACTAAAACAAAAAAAAAAAACAGCTCTTGAAATTTCGGCTTTAGTGCTATGGACATGATCAACTGTAATCTGTGTAAGTAGCCCAGATTTCAAACATAGAGAAGATACACTTACACCACGGTTGATGAAGTTTTGAAAATTCCGCACATACACGTACTCTATGAAATCGAGGTCATTGAGTACGACGAAGGGTGCGTCGCCATTGAAGAAACTGTGGTAAGAAACATGTGAAACGCATGAGATTCTAATTTGCACACTAAAGACACTGGGTAGGATAACGGCGGAGGAGGAGTGGAGTAGCGGGATAATCAAGAAAATATTGTCTTTACCGGCGCTGAGGAAACCTAAAGATAGCGTAGGAGAAACTCTCTACTTCAACCTGAATAATGTATGAAGGAATAATAATTGCGCCCTCGGGAAGGATATTTGATAATAACCAGATAAGTTATGTCAGGACAACTGACGAACGGGTTAAAAATATATTCCCTGAAGGTTACACAATGTGAGGTAGTTGTACTGCAGGAATGTTGTGGACACAACATTCCTGCAGTACACAGGACACAACCTTTAGGGATTTTGAGCATGCTTGACTTATTATCGCAGTTTCTGTGCCCACTTTACGGCAAGAACATCTAGAAGATTCACGAGTAGGATTTGTAGATTCTTACAGAATTACAGCTCCGATGAGAAAATATTCGTGTTTTCTGTCAGCACGGTGTTACCACACAATACATCAGACATTATACTAAGCCACTTCCATTTCAAAAAGTGCCCCCTTGGTCGTGTTTTGACAATCTTTTGTCAAATAAAGTAAGCATCAGCTGAATTCTGTCTAGGCCATTATTTTCTTGTGCTGTCTCACTTGCTTTTCTGTCAGTAAATTAATTATTTTCTTTTGCGACAGAATGCTGATTTGATGGGTGCTTAAACGGCGTATTTATCTGGTTATTTTGGTAAAGGCAATTAAAACATTAAAAGCTGTGTTAAATGCCAAGAATGTTTCCCCAAACAACGTGAACGAAGGTAGGCGCCTCGAACACACAGTTAGTTGACAAAGACACTTTACCCGAACACGCTGCCGTATTTTTCAATCCATTTTCCAAGGACCTTGTATTTTTCCTGTTGAAAAAAAAAAAGAAAGAAAAACATACAGGTAGCGAATATTATTCACGCTTCATAGTTCGCTCTATGCCTTAAGCAATATGCTTTAGCTATCGTTTGTTTCTGCTTTCCGCAGTTATTCTATGAAAGATGTAGTTCTCTGGCGCCATACTGCTATTTGAAAAAAAAAAAAAAAATCATTCGGTTCTGTGTTACCATGGAGTGGTATTCGCGTAGGTTTCCCCATATCAGGTTAGGTTCCGGGCCGGGTATGCCGATCTTCTTGAAGTAATTGAAGTGATTTCGACGCCATCTGAAATTTGAAAATGGGATGCAAACTTCGGCATTTCTAAAATCCCAACTAGCTCCCTTAAAGAGCGGAAATTTTGCCTAGAGGTTTATGAAAAAATGTGCACATTTCATTAGCGATAAAAAACTAGGAACACGTCGTAATTAGTAAGCGCTTCTTACATAATTCATTACTTGAAAATCACCGCACTCCAAGGTAGTAACGCACAAACATGAAAGTGTAGGTCTACTTCTATAACGAAACTTCAGAAAATGAATTTAAGCTCAGCAATGGATGGAACCTCAGAACGCTCACTTCTAAATCGGGAGCACCTGCCTTTGATTAGGTTTCGCCTATGGCTCGGCGTTGCTTTCGCAAACAAATACGCCTTCCTGATCGGGATGGCTGACAGCCCTGCTTGCGAACGATATCGCCTTGATGAAACGATTGAGCACCTCCTTTGTGAATGCCCTGTTTTTGCAACTGAAAGACATACGCTGCGCACTGCATTGGATCGTCTGGACGCTAACCCCTTAACGGAGGGGAAGATGTTGGGACAATGGCCACAAAAGTCATCTGCGCTCAAAGCCTACAAGGCACTTCTTCGATTTTCAACAGAGACTAGCCTAACACACTGTGAATTACTCACTTCTTCCCCTTTTCTACTATCCCCCTTTAATTCCCCCATTCTCCTTCCCTAGTGCAGGATAATCAACCGGAATTATTTCTGGTTAACAACCCGGCCTTCCGCCCTCCTTTTTTCCTCCTCCTCCTCCGGCATGTTTTTTTTTTTTTTTTTATTAACACGATAGCAATAAAAACCTGTTTCTTCGCAAAATCTGACATTTTTATTGCCGGCGTTATCTTCATAAGCGAAACATTATCCCCTGACTCTGAACAATGATAGGTGGCATACTTGACATGAACGGCGCGGCAGAGAGACACGAGGACAGAGAACACAAAAGGACAACCAAGTAAGAGTGCGCCCGAAATACTGGCAGTTGTACTACAGGTTTCCAGACGGGCGTCGGACAAGCCCAGTGACTAGTGGATTTCGCAAGGAGCCCACATGGTTACGCGCTATAACAGGTTAATACCTCGTGTTCCCTTGGCGCAGGTGTCCTCTGTTTTGAGGGAAAACGGCGTTTGCCTCCTGCTAGCTCACAAAGAAGGTGAGTGCGCTGTGTTGCCTTTAAATCTGTACAAAGAAAAGGCCGCTTCTTCCTTAGGGTTTGT
Organism: Amblyomma maculatum; assembly: GCF_055883805.1. NCBI lineage: Eukaryota > Metazoa > Arthropoda > Arachnida > Ixodida > Ixodidae > Amblyomma > Amblyomma maculatum. The sequence continues at coordinate 47,297,564 of NC_139347.1, read as the reverse complement.
TTATATTCCACGTACTGATGTATCACTAGCCAAAGTGAAATCTCAAGCGAAAAGGCTTTGTAGGATGCATCAAGCTCGATCGGTTGGTTGGTGCTCGGCCTTGTTCATTCTCTTCCCTCGTCGCTCTCTGCCGCGCCGTACATGTCAACTATGTCTGAACAACTCGCCCAAACGCTGACGCTTCGTGACAGCTGACAGATGACATGCCCATGCGCTGACTGGTTGTCGGGCGGTGTGACGTCTCAAGACCACATGACAGAGCCCATTTGACAGACGCTGTCAACTCCGACTTCACCTTTGAGCTGAACTAGATAGACCGAAACCCATATTTCCAGGACGTTTGAATATCTTGTTAGACGCGCTGCCCTTAGGTCACGGATACACGTTCCTGCGGCGTGGTTAAAGCATCGCACAATCTGACACCTTAGCTAATGAACATGTGTCGGGCAATAACTTCGCAATAATTGGCTTGCATATACACTCTCGGTACACATTTTTCGCAGTGGAAGCTTCAAGGCATCCCTAGTTGCACGGTATCTAGAACCACCTTTGCAGGGCGCAGGGTTTGAAATTTGTTTCGCCGGCGATGGGACCCTCTTCAGAGTGCACACCCCCGTGAAAGCCGGGAGCCGGGTAGGGAGACGCTTGTACTCATTTTTCGCAGTAGGTGTACTCTCTTCTCCCCCCCCCCCCCCCCACACACACAAAGGCACATGCGCTCTAACACACACACACGGACGCGCAGGTGCACACACGTGCAATAACTGAGGTATACGATCCTGTGTCTTTCAGGTGCGTGTCCTCCAGAATGGTCACGCATTGAATATTCAACAAAATCGGAACGTGCTTCCCATATTTCATTGGCCGCAACATTCATTTTTCTTGTAAAATTAGCAACCACGGTTGCTAATTTACAAAACGCCGGCAATTTATCATTGAAATGTAACTCCACTCTACGGCAATCGATTCATATTATGAGGAGAAATGCAATAGAGTATGGGCGAGACGGTAAGCTTTGCACTTAATAGCCTCAATAGTACGATCCCCTCGTAGATTTACAACGTCGTTTCTTTTGTGTAACACTTGAACCGCTGCTACCTACCTTCATTTTTTTTTCCTATATTCTTTTTTTAGCGGCTGTCTACTTTATGCGCATGGCTTCCTTTCTGCTTATCAGTTTTTGTTTCTCTGCTGGAGTACCCAAAGCATAGACCGCCACTTAGTTTGCATATGTAGCCCCACTCGCTTGCAGCACCTACAGAACAATAGCGGCAAGGGTCACATTCTTATCATAGTGCTCCCAAGAGAGGTAGCTTCAGCTACAGCGCGCTGGCAGTTGTATGATTTCTTTAGGAGTCAAGTACATCGCGAATCATGCGCCCTGGGCACGAGTTCCTAACATTCCTTGTGAGGGTGAACTGATAATTCTATACCGTATAGACAAGGGCATTTTTTGTAAAACGCGTCAGGGATTAAAATTTGCTCTAGCTTAAGGCTATTCGCCGATTACGCTGCAAGAGCCAAATAAAAAAATTAAGTAGCGCCACTTCACCTTCCGGCTACGAGCACAAGGCGAGGGGAACCGCATTGGAGCTACTCACTCTAAGAATCAACACGTAAGCTTGATTTCAATGTCAGTTTTTTAAGATTGCCTAAGTAACGGATATTTTTTTATTAAATTTCGCTTAATTATATGCTAGTTTTTTCTGTTGTCTATACACAATGTGCTGCTGAAGATATGGCGGTTCATAAACACCGGGCCTAACATGTTATGAAAGCGCGCACATGTGTATGCTGTCTGCAACGCGAATACAAGGCAGAAGGTACATGAAAGCTAGCAAATAAAATTAGCAGGTATTTTATTTGAAACCACTTGTGGATTCAAATTAAACTAAGGACTAAATAAGGGTGATCTTTTATGTAGGATTTATTGCGCACTGTAAGAACAAGAAGGGTACTGGCTATTAAACTGAGGTTCTGAAGAAATAATTTTGAGAAGGCAAAATAACGCAAACTACACTCATTTTCACTTAAGACCCTTTAAGCAAGCAAAAGGCTATTACAGGCAATTTCATACCTGTGGATGTCGTAAGGAAGACTACACTGCTATTGACCTTTAAGAAGTTATCGTGAGTCCATGTTGCTCTTAGCACTCATCAACGTCTCGAGTTCGGATTCAATCTCGAAGAAAACAACTTTTTTTTTATTTCAAATGTCAACATTTCAGCAATAAGTACAGCTTTTGTAAAATAAACAACGTCAACACATCCGCCAAAAAGCCGAACCAAATAAATTTCTTCTACAAGACTTCTGATGCGCGTACAAGAAGAGAGTGAGAAGTTTGAGCTTAAACTGAACATTAAAAAGACAAAGATCATGGCGTCTTGCCCTATCAAGTCCTGGAGCATCAAGGGACAAGAAGTGGAAGCTGTGACAGATTTTCTCTTCTTGGGCTCCAAGATTACCTCGGAAGGAGACTGCAGCCATGAAATTAGGAGACGCCTGCTTCTGGGAAAGAGAGCAATGGTTAGCCTTGACCGCCTAGTCAAGAGCAGAGACATTAGTCTGCCAACCAAGATCCGTATTACTCGTGCTATGGTCTTTCCAGTTGTGATGTATGGATGTGAGAGTTGGACTGTGAAAAAGGCTGACCGCCGAAGAATTGACGCGTTTGAATTGTGGTGCTGGCGAAGACAATACAAGGTACCACTATCCTACACTTTTCTTGAACTAGCACACCTTGGAAAAGAGAATTAACACGACTCAGTAGACATTGACCACTGCAGCTTCCAGTTAGCAGGGCATCACCAGACGGAGAAATATTTGCTGCAAAAAGCCGTGAAAATATCTTACGCAGGCAGCTGGAGTTACATACTGTAAAGTATGTTTTTTTCGGCGCTCAATGAGTCTCAGAACGACGTTACATACAGCAGTGTCCGTTTTCATTACTCACATGAATAGAGCTGTAATGAGGCACACTGTCAAGCCGAGAAGCACCGCTGTCGCCAGCATCTCGACGTTGCCGAATCCGCAGAAGTGTGCCTGAAGTGGTGATTTGACGGCAATTGCGATTGTGGAGAGGGCTGCATGCGGAGTGCACAGATACGAGTTGCGCCGTCTGGCTCTGATCGCCGTGTTGTAACTATCTCGCTGATCGCAATATCTTTTTTTTATTATTAATTTCCGATCTCACGCGCGATAACCACTCGAGCTGCAGACAAAAAAAGAAAAAAAAAAGCTTATCTGGCGAACGACGTGAAACACCGATAATGAGATTCACTGCACTCGGGTCTATGCGCAGTGCGAACAAGCCAATGACCTGACGGCCAGTTGATTAGTTTGTGAAAAAAAGCGCAACCAACAGTGAACACTTTTAAGAAACATAAAAGATGGCCGTAGTGCATATATTTGATGGCACAAATGACATTTTGATAGCGATAGCATTCCAGCTGCAGGCGAGGGCGAATATCTCGCGTCCTGCGTCTTCACACGATACTCAGTGATCTCTCGAGGGGGTGCTGACGTCACAACTACACGACCTAGCACGGCTGATTCAAGCAGCCTACGACAGTCGCGACAAATCAGCAATTCTTTGACTACACAATTATGCGTTGTTGTTTAAGGTCATGACGTCATTCCAAAAGCGTTACATAGTGTTTCTGGAGAAAAAAAAAACGAATTTTCTCCTAAAACAGAACGGGGCTGAGCCAGGTCCTGTGCCTTATTTTACCAACTCTTGTTTTATCCATGCATAATGTTTGCTACACACGTATGTGTAAGATGTTCAGACGTTTCTCCAAAGTAAGTTTAAGAAACATTTATTTACAGCAGCAATTAGTTAGCAATTATTTTCAAAATCAGGTAAAATTTATAATGATAGCATTTACGCTGTCATTCAGGAAGAAACGTCGCGTTCTGTAAGAATATACCCTGATTACTTAACGGAACTGTGCTATCATAAATGTTATATGACAGCAAGGGACCAGTCATATGACATGAATAAATATCAATATAGGCCAAGGAGAACTCAAAACGTGGGTGTATAGCCAAGAATTTCAGCAGTTGGCTCGCCGCCGAAAACACTGGTTCAGCTAATATTTTCAAAGTTGCTCCCACAATGGGCCTCCCAAAATTTGGCATGTGGCCCACCACAAATATTTTCATGCAGACCTGTGAACTAGCTGAAAACAGTAGGTGATTGAAGGAGTCCGATTACTAAATTTTTCACGCTACCGAAATTTTGCAGAATTAGAACTGGATAACGGATATGCTAGGGTTGATTAGTGGACGGAATAGTATAGTTAGTGAAGTTGATCCAATTTAGTGGCCTAAAGCATTCCAGAAAGGCGTTACTCAAGCATGCTTATATGCTATCGCGTTACTTTATTAAAGCAAGCTCATAAGAAGATCCAAAAATTTCATTTACTTCCTTCACGTTTGTATGGAGCATCATAGCTATTAATTGATCAATTTATGTATTAAACATTTAGGAAGTTAAAACATTTGAATAAAATGGGTTCAAATGTGTCAAATGCTCAGAATGAAAAGCCAAATCTCAATGATGCCAATGAAGAAAATTCAGAATGTGCAATTTTATGTACTAATTATTTGAAATAATTGAAGAAAAAAAGCGAAAATTGGAAAAGGAGTCCAAAGATGTAAAAATTATCAGCTTGAGACGCCATTGCTTGATGATGTTAATTTAAAAAGAACACTTTGTAATTGATTGGTTAATGAATTAAAGTAATTGAAGAAACGAAGAATTGGAAAAAGAGGATTCAATGGTTTCAAATTGCTCGGAATGAAAAAGTAATGCGTGATGATGCCGATCAAGGAAATTCAGCATGTGTAATTGGTGAATTATTTATTATGAAATGATTGAAAAACATTGAAAATTTATTCAAAGTTCTTAACCTGCTCAGAATGGACAGCGAATGTTTGCTAACGCAAAACGTTGACGTATAAAAGATTTGGGAAATAAAAGCGAAAACTGTTGTCCATATTTGTTGCACACTATGACGTCATATCAGCAGAACCAGCTAGAAGACAGAAGAAGAGCAAGCTGCAGCAGCTGCAGCCATCGCCGCCAAATTCAGCGAAATGCAGGACCAAGGCGTTTCCTATATTCTTCCCATAATAACGTCCTAACAATTTGCCACCACTACTTTGCTTGCCTTCTCTTAAAATTCAGTCAATTATCCTGAACAATCACTGGTAATATTACTTTTAGATAACATGCTTTGATCATGCCTATTTCTTTTTCATTTCGACTAGAATGCCGTCAGTTCACGCTTTTTTCTTACCTAGTCTGCTTTCTCAATGCTTGTTGACATTACACGTATAATTTCATATTCCAGGTTTTCGTGCATGACTCGTATTTGTGTTTTATCCCTTTTGCCGCCACCGAGTTTCCGCCCCATATACAAGCAGACTTTCAAAGGTCAAGAAGAGGGCTCGATTAACAGGTGCGCTGTGTACAGGAGGTGCATTGGCCTCACAGCATACGATTACAGTATTGTGCGGTTGTATTTCCTGAGGCCACTAGCGTTCTCTGCGACCGATAGCAAGGAACCTCTTCACGGCCTGTGAAAGGGTGCAGCCCTAAAAATTAGCCTTCACAGCCATTGACGTTTTTAACTCTCGGTCTTATCAGAGTGGCACTCCAAGATATCATTGTTTTCTCTCACATGTTTACTTCATGCTTTCCATTGATGTGCACACACTATTGTGAAGACTCCATATATTCACAAAACAGCTTAAAGCACGCAGAAAGGCTTACCAGAAGACGCAGTGGCTATAAATACGAAGCATAGACGAAGCACACTGACATTCTTTGTTTTCTGCGTTTCATCTTACCTCTACTAAATGACAGGTGGACACACCGTATGCAACTCCTTTTCTCGTCCCTCATTTTCAACAGTATTCTTATTTATACAAATCAGCTGACAGATAGCGAAGCGTCAATAATGTTTTCAAAAATTTCATTTCCCTCAAAACCAGAGCCGGCAAATAAAGTGGCGTCAGCAAACGACACAGTCGAACGGACTTCAGACTAAACTAACGACAATACCGATGTCAGTCAGTGCGAACATGCATTCAGCAGTCCTGTTCGCTTCAATGGGACGCATTCAATTCTTCTGGTACAACTAAGAAGAGTACAGAGTCGTTGTTACCTAGGTTAAATAATACTTTTTCGGGAGATAAGGTATATTTCAGTGTCTTGCATCTTACTGCAGTTTCGGACATAGCTAAGTGTGCTACTGACTCTCTAGACGTCATAAGGACGTGGTTTTCAGTAGTTTTAAGACAAGAACACAAATATTGCACACTAAGCGTTAATTGAAATATTTGTCGAAATGCTATCCAGCGAAAAATATAGTGATTCTGGCTTTTGCTTTTCTTTTGGGATGATACAGGTGGTATATGCCGCTTTATGCCACAATTTCGAGAGGTCTTTCGAGATACAGAGGTCGGGTCGCATAGGAAGTCAGAGATGAGGTTAGAATTTAAAAAAAAAAAGAGAACATGAAAGAGGTATACAGAATAGTGTTTCAAGAATTCTCAAACACCACTCAAGCTGGCAATATTTAGCAGCGCCGCACACACATTGCTCCACTCGGCCTTTCAAGCTTTCGGTGAGTTCCAACAATTTATGTTTACCGAGGTGCGTTCTCCTTTCACTTCGAAAGTTGTAACGCACAGTGCTTGTAAGGCGAAACGTGCAAATGAAAAATGGCGCACCTGCGAAGACTAAAGCAGAAAAAAAAAAAAGAGGCTAACGCAGAAACGAGGAAAAGTGATCATGTATGCCCGGTCGCTGCAGAGAGAGAGAGAGAGAGAGAAGAGGGGTTGGAAGAAAAGCGTTCTGCGTTGCGAAATGTCTTCATTGCACGTTTCGGTGGCGTCTCAACAGCGAACCATTTATGGTGTACCAAATAAACTCATGTAAGAAGCCAACTATCCTAAGTATTAAACAGCAAAGTGAGCCATTCTACTTACTCCCGAGGTAATTCCGCTAACAGGTGTATGTGTATTATATTTTCTTGACTAGGTGGAAATGGTATGCTACGATTTCTAGCGAACACGGCACACCACGCGGTCATGATTAAAGAGACTCAAAGCAATGCACTGTCTCAGAGAAGCTCCTTCCGCTACCCCCCCCCCCCCCCCTCTCTCTCTCTCTGTCTCTTTTTAATGTTTTTTTTTTTGCTTTTGTTTTTGCTGCACAAAAAGACATTACAGCCTGTATTTGAGTCCCTTTTCAATAGTACTTGACCGACTTATGATCTGACGTTTTGCTTAACCGTAGGTCGTCATTGATGACAACGCCGGGTGCATAGAAAACGATTCTATGCTTCGATAAGCCTGAGCCTATCCTATTCACTGAGTGCACGCTGTCTTCAAAGCAGATGATAGGTTTTGCAAGAACAAAATCATTTGGACAGTGATATAAACCTTCCGAAGCAATTGTTAGCAAACACATGCACAAAATAGAGGTGCTTAGGCTGGATTTGGAGCCGGCACGCTGTTGACAAGATAATCATGCCTCTTTACGCGCTGCAAATTGCAGTCGGGTTTGGATCTGCGGTGGATTTTGTTACGATCGGTCAAAATAGCGTTAGTTCTGTTTCTTTTCAAGAGCTTGCCGCAGCGACATGGCAAATTTGCGCAATAAACTGCCTGGATGAACCACCAGCTGTCATTGATGACAGCCGCCTCAATGATACGAGGCGTATCGCGGAAGATATGCCAGAAAACTTCGGGCGCCAGAGTAAACGTGACCACACCAGCCCTGTTCAAGTTCACGACTACGTGCCTTCTTTGGATTTCTTTGTTTTCTGTGGTATAAAGTTCAAAAGCAACTCAGGCTATGAGAGACGCCGTAGTGGAGGGCTCCGGAAATGTTGACCCCCAGGGATTCTTTAACGTGCATCGACATCCCACAGCACACGTTCGCCTTGCTTTCCGCCTCCTTCAAAAAACGGACGCCGTGGCCGGGATTCGATTCTGCATCCTTGGGCACAGTAGTCGAGCGCCCTAACCACTGCACCACCACGGCTGGGTTCTTCGAATTTGGAGCCGGCACGACGACTGACATGAAGCAAATACATCTGTGGTTACTGCAGGTTAGAGAATAATATGCTTTTAAAGAAAGTACTTCGACTCTTTTGTGCCTTGCCAGCTCCTGCCACAACGGCATGTGTTGCCTCTGATTGCAGCAAATGATTGAGAGAGCACTCACTCCACAGACGTCTTCGGTTACTTTCGCTAACCAGTTATTGTTTTTGATATTCTATTGTTGCTTTCTGGTGACGTGGATTTGAATTCTGCCACCTCCCCCCGCCCCTGCCCTAGTGCATCAGAAATAGAATTGCTCAAAAGTTTACTGACAGGCCAGAGCACCAACATGAGTGCGCCAGACGCCATTGAAGCGAAATTAGCGAAACATTAGGATATGCTCGCCAGAACAAACTGCAACTTGAGAACAGCTAGAGAACGGACTGTAGCTCTTAACGAGGCGGCAAAAAAAAAAAAAAAAAAAAGAAAGGGAATTCAGTACAATAGGCCAGAAAGGAAATCGAGAACCTATAAACAGAAGTGTCGACTTTGAAAATAGACGTGGAACAACGGATTCGCATTTTATTTAGCTAAAGCTGATGAAGGAGAAACGTAGGAATAGTGACAACAACTGACTGAACACATTTGTCACGCCAATCATGGAATAAAACTGGTAACGTTGAGCATAGCATATTGTTTTGGTCGATCAAAAAAAGAAAAGAGTCGAACAATGGCTTTAGCTAGTGTTTCCTCCGACAAGGAAAAATGGATGTCCTTGTAAGTGCTAAAAAAAAAAAAAAAAGTCAAGCGATCTGACTAAAGTGCGGATCAGAGTTATGCATTAGAAACACAAAATATGTGGAAATTATTATTAAAATGGGCTGAAGCGGCAATAACACAGAGCAGATGTAAAAGTTAGACTAAATTTTGACACGCTGATTCTTGAGGATAGGGCTTTCACATGGGACAGATGAAGAGGAAGTTGTTGCGCTCCTAAAGAGATGGCGCCCTGTTAGTAAGATGAACTCTGCCTGAAACAATATATCAGCTCTGCTACTGAATTGTAGTAGCACTGTGAACAATGTAGACAAATTCATAAGCTTGACTGAATTTCAACGTCTGACACTTTTCGATACAGAATCGTGGTGGATTCCGTCCAGACTTGATAGCGGGATGTTTCCTAAGGTCTTTGCCACTATCGAAACGATAGGGCAAGCATGGGTTGAGGGGTTTTAGTTAGTTTATTCTTTTTTGCGGTCAGCTTTATTAGACATTGAACGCGATGACGTAGAAAGAAAGTGCAGCAACACGCCCTTGTCGATAATGCCTCATTCATTGCTGGAGCTTCCTATTACCCACCAAGCACTGATCGACTTCGCTGCAGGATCTCTACGGAGTGTTTCTAATGTATGGCATCTAAAAATTCTTGCCGGCGATTTTAACTTGCTGACTTGAAGTAATCTAATTGACCCTCTGTAGCTATGACTGACTATTGCAAAAGTTTGTAAATGAAAAAACATTTTTGACACATTCGGCCCCATCCAGTATGCAAGTGCGCCTGCACGCAAAAATAATATTTCAGACTTATTCCTTTCTAACGCACCTAACGTTATGGATTCTGTCTCTTGTATCAGGGGTATAACTGCCCATCTCCACGTCGTGACATGCATTAAATACGCGATAATATAACACAAAAAGGTATACCAATCGAGGGAGGTAAGTTTTTTTTTTCCATGTGCCATTATTGTGCCATTTCTCACTGCCAATTTGCTCATTAGTCTGTGTTCATTAGGCTTTCAGAAAGTTGTAACTTTTAAAACTGTGGTCTATAATTAAGCGCAAAAATTATGAAACTGACGAGAAAGTTTGTGCAGAGTACATTTTACGGTCAACCGAAAAATTGCAAGATGTCATGCGTGACGCGCAATATTCTGAGACTAAAAAGAAAAAAGAAGACGAGCATATGTCTCATTTGAAAGAAAGCAGAGTACGTGAGCCGTACATAAAACTTGCATTATTGGCATGACAGGCGCAAAAATGAGGCTTGAGTGACACTTCGTGGAATGCTGTGCACGTCAAATACAAACCGTTCCAAATTCAAATGAAATGCATTGGGAGGCTTTGCTGGCCAGCTATGACCCGAAGGCTCGATCAGCTCTACCTGGTCACAAGAGCGCGCAAGCTGGCGAAATCCAGGGGTGCGCTGGATTGGGGGCGCCAACCGCTCGTCATTCTCAGCTGAAGAGGCGACGATAAAAGATCAACCATTTAATAAAGTTTACTCACTCACTCACTCACTCACTCACTCACTCACTCACTCACTCACTCACTCACTCACTCACTCACTCACTCACTCACTCACTCACTCACTCACTCACTCACTCGGCGTTTTATACATACTATCCGCCCGATCACGTTCTCATAAGACTGATTGACAAGCTTTATAGCCTCATGGCTCTAAAACGCTTCATTATTTGTGCATTGGAAGAACATTCGCTTAAGAATCTCTTCCTCCTCGTCCAGGAAATGTCCTTGGTGAGAAGTAAAAGGAAGAAATTATTTCGGGCGAGGTCGACTGAACATGGAAGATGATGGCATATTTCGTAGCCTAAGACGGCCGCGTGTGCTATCGTCCACTTTGCTGAGAGAGAGAGAGAGAGAGTAAACGTTATACAGTGCAAAAATAAACATAAAAATAATATAGAGTTCCCGTGGTTGGGTCCTCATTCCAGGACTCCCGCAGCATTTTCTGCCCGACTGGCCCGTTCAACCAGCCAAAGCTGGTCTTTCAATTTCGAACTGGACAGCGCAGCCACCCACTGCTTCGGCGTGGCCTTGTGGATTATAGGCACTGCATCTATTTTCTGGCAGGCCCATGCAATATGATAAAGTGTCTGTTTCTGTGCATACCAGGAACATGTGTCCCTGTGTGCGGTCGGATGTATCTTACTGTATAAAGATAGGCATGGATAAGAATTTGTTTGTAGCTGCCGCCGAGACACCGACCGCTCCCTGGGTCGGAGGATATCGTCTTCCGGTCAACCGGTAGTGCACCAAAATGTCTGCGTAGGTACGGGTCACTACATCGATCTCTTCGGCCTCTGATCTCCCTCGGTTTGCATAACCTTGAGCTATGAGATAGGCCTGGATGTTCCCGGCAATGCCGTCCTGCCCTGGAGCCCAAAGTATGAATGGTTTTTCGTCACTTATCCCGCCACCCCTCAAGATGGTGGCCGCGTTTTTGCCAATCCTGCCGTTGCTGAATCATCGGCAAGCGTCTTGCGAATCGGTATAACTACCAGCGAATGCCCGGACCTAAGCTGAGTGAACAGGCGCATTGTAATGAATTTCGCAAGATTTTCTCAAGCGCTCAGCATCGTTCATAATGTGCAGGTTGCTATGAAAAATGGTTGGCACTCAGCCTGCACTCAAAATAATTGTTCCCTTATTTATTCAGCAGTTATTCACTGCTCAGCGTCCGTTAGAGCCGCTCTCTCATCGAAAGTTTTGGCACACCAGCTAGACAATGTCAGCAACTTCGTTCTTGGTCGGCCATTCTTCTTTAAGCGACTTAAAATTGTCTGCATCATTTAACGACATTCTTATAGGCTTGAACATCAGCGCTGTACGCTGCCATGAGCTCGGCATAAAGTTTGTATGGCGGCCCTCCAAATACAGAAAGCGGATTCGCACTTCCAATTTCCAAAAAAGAGCTCCAAATGATGGTATGATGCTCTATCTATCGGTATTCATCGGTGCTACACAGAACACAGTTCTCAAATGCAGCTAAAAGTAGATAAATGTACGTTCAAGGCAAATCTCATTCTCACTCTTCTCTAGCTTACCTATATATTCCAGTACTTCTTCCAGAACCCTATTTGCCTACAGGGTTTAGAGGTGAATTTCTTGAGCCGTATATTTTTGACAAGACTGTACATCTGTCCTTCACACACACTCGTCAAAGCAATTCCGACTCCAGCCGAGGTCTAGTCGCAAAAGCGGTGAGTGGGACAATGGCATGCGCAGGAGGTACCCGGCAGGAACCCCTTCCGTACTACTAATTGCATGTCATTTGGTCGTACCGCATCAGTAACGTATCTTAATTTGGCTATCTTAATCTTAATGATGTGAAACACTTCGCAAAACTCTCTGCATGTCTCCAATGCTAAACCCCCAAATACAATGATCAAGCGGAGTCGACGGATCCTGAATATGGGGCCAAGCAAGAACTGACAAAAACCTTTGAGAGGCACGATTTGTTACCAACTGCTGGTTACCAACTGCTGAAAAGCAAAAAACAAAAGAACAGATTTCAAGGTCGAAGGCTGGCCAGTAATCTAAAGTATGTTAAATGCTGTACCGCTTTCGCATGACCACTGGTTTAACTATGTTTAAACCTATTTGACGTTGTACATGTAGGTACATAGCAATGCTAAATCTGACGTTGTACGTCCCACGTAAATTATGCATAATAAATGGTACAACCGCATTGTTTTTGAAAACGATAGCGTTAGATACCTCGTTCTCCAGAAAGTTCAGCGTCGCCGTTGTTTGCGAAAAATCATTACCATGGCTCCGGCACGTGGTAGTTTTCTGGTGGCATTGCAGTACACTGCGAGGCCGCCTGACATGGCTCAGTTGGTAGGTACTGCAAACTATGGCTTCGCCATTCAGACGGGAGAGTCGGATGGGAGTCTGGCCTTCCAGGACTCTTGACTCCCGTGCTAGACACGTCGCCCTTAAGGACCGCTTAAAGCGGGGTTTATATTTATGTCAAGAGGTCTTTCTCATGATATGGTATGGTATGACTGCACACTATTTATTGGACGTGTGTAGGATAATGTAGGCGCAGATAAGATACTCCCGATTAAACGAATAACAAAGTTAATGAACGTGAGCGAGACTCCGCAAAGGGCAACCGGCAAACGGCAGGCCTTCGCTATGCAGCTTGTCCGTAAAGGTGGAGTTTATGTGTTCCGAGTTTATTTAACATCATCATCTTTGCTGGAGAACAAATCTCGAAAGCAAGCAGGTGTCACGATAATCGAATTTAAAAGAGTTCAGTCACTGCATGCGGTTCCTCCACATTACAGGCGCAGGGGAACGAATTGGGTGACATTTGAAATTAGCGTTTTCGTGAAGCGTACACGACAGACAAAAAAAGGGGCACACTTTATTATCGGAACATAATCGTTTAAGGGTGTCTGAAGAGAGCTAGGCTCCGCAGGGCTAGCACAAATTTTTCAGGAAAAGAAAATGCAAATTTCTTTGGAAGCATAATGAAAAGAAGTCCTGATGCAAACTCCTTCCCGAATTTACGAAACTTTTGCTCAGTGCTCGCGAGTTCTCTGTAGACTGCTAGAAAGAACAGCAGCTGACTGCCATTCCGTAAAAATATTTCTAGCAAGAGCGCCTTCATGTGCCTGGTAAGTTGTGTAAGCGAAAGCCATCTGCACTTGCTGCAACAAAAAATTCGCTTTCCTACCTGCTGCCTTTGGCGATTCACGATTCTCACCAGTGGCATCTAAATCAACCTCGACATTCGTATAGTCCGAAGTGGAGTCACAGTCTGCTCCGACACGTTCTCTTCAGGACGACATGGAGAATATAAACCTAGATCGCGAGCCACCGCTTCGATAAAGTGCACTATTCACAAGGAAGTGAACTGATCGATTCTACGTATGCCCAAGAGACGTTCTTGTGAGGCTAAGTATATCTAAGAGACGTTCTTGTGTTAAATTTTGTACCTGATATCACTGTTGTTAACTGATGCTTTTGGTTTTGATATAATGATAAAATTATAACTTACCGTTGCAGAACTATGAACTAAAAACGAAGGACTGTAATGATACCGCATCTTGCGGTTGCTTAGGTACATTTTATAACAATAAATAAATTGGTTTATAGGAAAATAAAGGCGCAGTATCTATCACAGTTTTTCTGTGGACGCCTGACCGCGTCGTTAGAGAAAGGGCGAAAGAGGGAGTGAATGTGAAAAGAGAGAAAGAGGAACCATAGTGGAGAGCTGCGGAGTAATTTCGACCACCTTGGGGTCTATAACATGTACTGACATCGCACAGCACACGGACGCCTCTCCGTTTCGCCTCCATCGAAACGCAGCCGCCGGCGAAGAGGTTCGAACTCGGGTACATCAACACTGTAATCGGGCATTTTAATCACTGTGCCACCGCGGCGGGGCTTTATAACGTAATGCGGAGCCCATATTTTATAAACATCCACTGTCCACTTCCCATTTCATCTGGCGGCAAGTTAGCACGACAGCCGGTAGTGGCTAGTCAGTAAGTCACAAGAAAGTCATAGCCATCGTCGATAGCCATCGGAACACCGGCTAACTACAGGAAGCGTCATGCAGCGATGCTGGTGGCCAGTTGGTTAATGAGCCGCTGCTCCAATCGCTTTTTATGCTTACGCGAAATCAGCGACTGCGTTACCCAACAACAGCGGCCAATGCTTGAGCATCAATTGAATCCGAAATGGGGAATTGGAAATGAATATTTATCGCATACGACCCCAGCATATCGCATACGACCCCAGGTTACCGACATTCTAGTGGAAATTAAGAAGAAGAAATGGGCATCGGCAGGACATGTAGTGCGAAGAGAGGATAACCGATGGTCGCTGAGGGTAAGAAACTGGATTCCAAGGGAAGGAAAGCGTAGCAGGGGGCGGCAGAAAGTTAGGTGGGCGGATGAGGTTAAGAAGTTCGCAGGGGTCAAGTGGATGCAGCTAGCACAGAACCGGGTTAAGTGGAGAAATATGGGAGAGGCCTTCGCCCTGCAGTGGGTATAGTCAGGCTGATGATGATGATGATGATGATGATGATGATGATGATGATGATGATGATGATGATGATCCCAGCATATTCTAACGTGAGCATTCTCTGCCAGATAAAATATGACGCTTGGTATGCTTGTATTCGGGCTTTTCTATCATATCTCGCTCCAAGTCCATCCCAGGTAACGCCCCGTCCTGTTTGCTCACTACGGTCGTCTTTATGAGATGCGTTATGTGCAATGCTGCATCAATGGTTCACGAAGACCTCTTCTAGGAGTAGGCGCGATGTGTTCCTATTGCGCTTAAACAGAGCGCAACAAAATAATGCGACTAAAGTGAAATCTCTGTGCCATCGTCCAAACACCAAAACGTGTCAATTTTCAATATAGGCTACCTGCACTGGTGCCGCTGAAAGTTTTAGCTGCGGTGTGTGAAAAGCTGAAGTACAGTAGGGAAATGAGACCAATATTTGATCGGGAATAACTTACAGCCACTAACAGACATGACGACCCGATGAAGAAGCGAAGAGGCCGTGCAGTGCATTTGTTAAATACTCTCAAATAATGAAGGCATTGTACTATATTGTCCCTTACGGCGAAATGGCATAACAGGTCTATCTTTCCAGCACTCACGTATAGGGTACAGACTCGGAAACTAACGAAAACTATTGCACATAAACTGATACCAGTGCAAACATCTATGAAAAGGAAACGTATTGGTTTAACGTTAAAAAACAGCAAAACAGCGGACTAGGTCCGAGAACGAAGGTAAGTTGATGATATCCTGGTCGAAACCGGGACAGGGCTTGTGACGCAAAGGAAAGATAAGAAACGGTCAAATTCCTTCAATACTTTGACGGACTCTGAAACAGTCATTAAGGAAAATGGAGTGGATTGCAAGAGAAAACCAGTGTATGATGCAGGGGGGGGGGGGGGGTGCAGAAGTTAGAGAGGCGGCTAAGGTTAATGAAGCTGTCTCGAGTAATGTAGCTGCTGATGGCACAAGACAGGGTTGTTAATGAGATTTGAATGATATCATACTGTGGGCGTGTCCATACATGTGCGCTACAAACACACAAATCAATCATCAGCCCAGGTGGATAACATTGTCTGGCGACACCTTTCATCTAGCTTATGGGTGTTCAATTCGTACCGCTTGAATTGTAATACTTTGTAACGATGTTTTTCATTATTTTATTCTTCTCTTGCCCAAATTATGGAAGATCATTGTCTCAGTATTGCTATCGATGTGTCGCAGGCTGGGTATTTATTCGAAGCCTCGTGGAAGTGGATATGCGTTGTAAATGCAGAACAAGTAGTTGGGAAACAAGTACTTCCTTCGCCGACATGTACAGCCAGGCCAGCATGGTTGCCCATAGTGGCGACACTGGAAGGAACAAAGGAAAGATTAGTGTCAAAAAACTAGTCATAGATTCAGGCTGCTTTTAGCCACTCTTATTCATCAAACATATATAAATGAAAGAATACTCCAGCGTCATTCCCGTTTCTCAGGCGGGTATGGAATGCTTCCTTGAGACGCTTGGGAAGGTTGTGTGCAGTAAAAAAAAAAAGTTCGCTTAGCAAATATTCGGCGTCTCGTCGCTACTACATATTTTGTGATTTACATCAACCTATAAAACCTATAACCTATATCAACCTATAACGTCCATGTTCTACCACGGTTTCTCAGTCGTTAAGACATTCGATTGGTTTTACCCAAGGACACGGGTTCGAACCTGCTGCCGGTCGCTTATCTACGAAGGTGAAACGCAACGCCACCACTGCGCTCTGTGCGACATCAGTGAACATTAAAGAACTCCATGGGGTCGAAATTCTCAGAGCCGACCATTATGGCGTCCCTCATAGCCTGAGTCTCTTTGGAACGTTAAATAATATAGCCGTACACAACGCAAACAGAAATCTTCTGGCCCAATAATATGCCATATATATTTCCTTTTAGGCACAAGGAGTTAGGCGTTAAGTATCTGTCAATAATATTTAACGAAAGCCTAAACAAGGTGCCCTTTCGAATGGCTGCAAAGCAGTAAATGTAATTCTCACTCATTAATCCAGAGAACTCAGGGTTATTAAGTACAGATCAGTTTATACCTTCTGTCCATCGCTAGTTGCAGTTAGT
This sequence comes from Amblyomma maculatum, assembly GCF_055883805.1. Taxonomy (NCBI): domain Eukaryota; kingdom Metazoa; phylum Arthropoda; class Arachnida; order Ixodida; family Ixodidae; genus Amblyomma; species Amblyomma maculatum. Next base: position 47,280,575 of record NC_139347.1, on the reverse strand, counting down.
AGAGAATTCCGCTTCCAAGTGTTTAAGGTGGATTCCGAAACGCAATACCTTATTTTACAGCGTACACTCTGAAGGGGGGCACGAGAGAGCTTTGCTTTGTACTTTTGATGCATTCCGACGAGCGCACCGCTGTAATGTTTTGCAGAGACTATCTCCGATACATTATCGAAGCATTGGGCTTGTTTGTTTAAAATTTTTACCCTCGACAATGCCCATCAAAGGGCCACTGTCCCGGGTATAACTTTTTAAGCAAAGGGGCCCAATGCTTCGATCATGTACCGGAGATTGTGCAAAAGGCTACAGCAATACGCTCGCCGCGAAGCAGCAAAAATACAAATCAAAGCTGTATCATCCTCTCCTCCACGCTGGACTGAATGCAATGAATGCCGCAGCGCGCGCTCCCTCGCCCGTTTCATTTTCGCGCACGCAGAGTATACATGGCCCCACCTCCCGCCAAACGCGGAGGAGGAAGGGGAATTTGTCTTGCGGAGGTTAGACGACCGGGCAAAAGAGTGAAAAACCTTTGCGAGGAAACGGGAGGAGAATCACGAGAGAATCGGGTGATTGCGGTGGCTGTAACTGCGCTAATAATTACTATTTTCAAATTAAATTTGCGGCCTTACGTTCTGGGGCTGAATTCCTCAAAGTCACCGGGCAAGAAAATATTTTCGACCGGATGGTAGACAGTGGACCTTTAAAAGATAGGAGGCGTGGAGAATTGGGAGAACATTTTTCGTTATTTACATTCTTGTCGGAATCAAGAAGAAATGAGCATGGACAGGACATGTAACGCGAAGGGAGAATAACCGATGGTAGCTAAGGGTAACAAATCGGATTTGAAATGAAGGCAAGCGTAGCCGTGGTCGGCACAGTTGAGGGGGGCGGGGGGGGGGGGGGGGGGGGAGATGAAGGAGGTGCGGATGAAGCTCAGAAGTTTGCAGGGGTAAAGTGAATGCAACTAATGCCGGAACGCGATTATTCAAGAAATATGGGAGAGGCCTTTGCCCTGCTGTGGGTATAGTCCGGCTGACGATGATGACGAACTGGACTACTGCTGCTGCTGTCAGGTCGCCTGGATTGCTGGGATCGCGAACAGGCACGTGTATGCAAGAAAAAATACACAAACACGCCCGTAGAGGGTGATTATAGCCCGAGCGCCGGACGATGAGCTTAAAGTCTCGCCTCTACTCCGCTCCCAAATACGATTCGATGAACCGCCACTCTCCTTTTCCACATGCGCCCGCTGGCCTTGTACTGCTGCAGGCGGGCTGTCTTTTTATTTTTTTATATCACGACAATGGTAACCTCGTCGATGGCTTTTGCGATCAATGAGGATGTTAGAGCTGCTGCTTTAAAACGAAACAAAGGAGATCAAACTTACCGTATTAGGGCACTCGTAGCCAGCGGGTGGTCCTAAACCTGGGGGATGCCCTTCTCTAAAGCGGCAGAAAGCAAACAAACAACTTCAAGTTAGCTTTACGTAAGGAGAGATTAAGGGGACAGTGAAGACAATTTTTACTCATTTTAATTTTCGTTTACACTTCGGTGTTTACTTTTTCACATCCGGACATGAAACCAGCGGTGGTGCGTGCTTTGTAACTCAAGACCGGCCATTGTTTGTTTTACCCCAGGCGCCAAATAATCAATTTACTGCTGATAAATTCTCATTTTAGAACAGCTTTCAAGATAAACACCCAGAAACCCTCGTTAACGAATCAGAGGTTACTCGCGAAAGCGGCTGGTGGAAGACAGTTTTTGTTCTTTTAAATTTCTTCTAAGTATAAATTATAAAGCTGTTTTTGATGAAGGTGTATCGTGTCTGTGGTCACAAGATACGTATACGGGGAGCGTATCACAGAGTTTAGAGCTGTAAAAATATTGAGCAGCCTGCCACATCACCTAAACACTTCTAACAACTTTTCTTTTGCAATAAAAAAGCACTACCTTGAAATGAATGTCATACCTTGAATTTATAATTAAACCCGTTAATCCATTTCTGAGACATCAGCCTGGAATATATGCATGCAGCCAGATACAGACACCATCATTTATGTATAGATTTCTATTGTTCTACCTACTGCAGAAAAGCTTTGTTCTCATGTATCGTGTCCATTATTCTGTTCTCCTGTATTGTATATGTATGATGCTTTAAAAAGACAAGCTATTTCGTACTAACTGTTTCTAATGGCTTATATGTTCTGCATGTTTTATGCGTTGTTTGATTTGTAAGCTCTTAGTTTATATAATCGGTGATATATGTATCTTTCTTTTGTTAGTATTCTTACAAACGTCGAGAGTGATGAATAATTTTCCTTAAAATGATTTACTATAACGCCCTTATTTGGATATACTGGGGACTGCATACTGGTATCCCTTTTCATGGGACCCGCTACCAGCCATTGGCTACGGGTCCAAACAGTGTTGGCGTATAGTTGTAAAGCAACAAAGAATAAAATAAATGAATGAATGAATGAATGAATGAATGAATGAATGAATGAATGAATGAATGAATGAATGAATGAATGAATGAATGAATGAATGAATGAATGAATGAATGAATGAATGAATGAATGAATGAATGAATGAATGAATGAAAGCGCAAGTCAAACGACAGACAAATTTCTGCCTGTCCTCTCAGTACCTGAAGCTTCCTTGCCGTATCTGAAGGCTTAATCACTTCATTTTTATTTCTTGGCATAAGGCGCAGAATATAAAATGTTCACGCTTGCGCTTGTGTGTAGGATCAGAGAGAGTGGGAATAAAAAGCCTTATGACAAACCTTTTGCCATATTATCCACACTATTGCCTCCAATATCTTACTGTTTTTCAGTGTCCAATATTTTCACTTGGTGGCACCAACAACTTTGGCACCAAACAAACAGACTGAGAGGGCACTGAAATCGACTGCTTAACAAGTTGACTCGCGCACGCAAGGATAGCAGAGCGGCGGTTGCAGTACCAGCAAGCGTGTTCGGAAACCGTTCGTGCACGAAATCAGCGCGCGTCCATGCGGTGATCTGTTTACAGCAGACACGTAACATTCGAGTTAAGTACCAATAATTGTCTACCTGAATATGGAACAACGACAAACGAATTGCATGAGGTTGTAAATAATATGCATAAATTCGACTGTATTCTGTGTTGCATTCTTCGAGCACTTTTGCGTTCTGGGAATGCCGAATTGTTCGAAAGAGAGACCACTCCTGTACGTGCAAGACGAGTCGCCTTGAGAGAAGAAAATTCCGACGTGAAGGAACAGGAGGCTCCTGGCGATAGAAAGCGAGCGCAACCAACCTTGGAGGGCTCCTTTCATGGGCCGGCGAAGTGGTGACAGGCGAGGCCGATGTGCAGATAATACGACGGCGGAACAGCATAACGACAGCCTAGTGCAAGAAAGACTGGATAATATAACTGGTTCACTCTGTGTTGAGTGTGTGACCGCATTTGGTTAGAGGGGAACTTCAAAGGTTCAGAATTTTTAAATAAGAATGAGAATGCGTTCTTTGTCATGCATGAGGGGTTTCGCTTGCTAGGGGGAAAATACCTAACATTGCAGATGACCAGGACGTACAACACAAACTTCCGTCACCAGAACGTCTAACTGCGCTATCGACTCATTCCTAGAAATTAATCTATCAATGAAGCAATGGAGAGTATTTATTTTTTTTTATTTAGAAAAGCTCTACAGCACATTTTGACCGATAGCCTGTGCATCGGTCGAAATATTTTCCAAATCTATGGTGGTCGAAATTGGTGATGGTAAGGCTATATTTTCTGTCGAACTCTATTGTGGTAAGGCTATGCAATTTGCGCAGCGATCACACTTGGTAGTGAGCTTAGATTCGCGCGCGCTGCGTCCTGTACGCCGTCACCTTCCCCAAGTTACGTCAACTCGCAATGGATTCAGGACAAACCGCTAACGTGTGGTCATTTTAAGATAAGTTACAATGTAACGAAATTTTCCAGTGTGCTGCAACTAAGGCCCAAAATGATCGATTTTGCCGAAACCTCTCTGAATCCTTACCTTGAAATCCAAGCCTCAAACCATAAGCGACACGAAACAGGACGGGTTGGCGCCCAAAACAAATTTATATTCAAACTCAAAATCATTAGTATACCTGGCATTTTTGTGAACTGAATTCTTGATTACCCTACTAAACGAACACAGTACGTTAGAATTGGCGAATGCAGCTCGACCATTTTTCCAGTCATGTCAGGGGTGTCCCAACGTAGTGTTCTGCGTTCCCTGCTATTCGTCATACACATCAATGACATCGTGAATGTTGTGAATCCGGGTGTGCAAATCAGGATGTTTGCTGATGATTGCATTTTGTACATAGATATCACAACTCAATATATGGTCATATTGTCTTTCAAACAGATTATATATTCAACTGGTGCAGTGTATGGGGATATTGACAAATGCTGACAAATCAGTATCCTTCCGTATTACTCGTAAAAAGCCCCGCTTACTTTTTTTTACTCCCTAGGTACTTCACCGCTGCGCAGAACTAACAACTACAAATATTTAAGTGATAACTGAAACTCTACGCTGACCCGCAATTTGCATACTGATACAATCTGCTCCTATTTTCTGAGACACCAACTCAAAAACGCTCCAACACAAATTCTGTTTTCTCTCAGAAGCACAATCTCTGTTGTCTTAGACACAAACTAAAAAAGGCCTTTCTTCGGTAAAATTACTCTCTTACTTCTTATTTATTAGGCCTTAGCTAGAGTATGCATGCATACCATGAGTTCCTCGCAAAAAGTCCTATATTAACCACCTTGAAAATATATAAATAAAGACAGTTCGGTTTATATTTACTAAATTCGCTAGGCTTGACTATATATAGGTATATACAGGGTGTTACAAGGAAGACTAAGTAATTTTAAAAAATAGACTTTTAGAGGTAAAATTATTTTTGTTGTAAGAAGTTATCAAGGGTCTGGACGCGTTCTATAAAACCGGTTAGATGTGCTCTTCAGTGGAATAATTACCTTAAATTCGTTAATTATCTTTTAAGTATTGCAATTCGGTGCATGATTATAATTTGGAAATTGTAGAGAATCACGAGTCAACGCGATATCCATTGTTCGTTTTATGAAAACTTAATTGTGCGGAGAACTGCAGCGCTCACAAACTCAGCTCTCCAGACGCGTGCAACGGGCTTCTTGCGGCAACTGAGCGCCTAAAAGTCACGCCCCCGTGTTGACGTCACTTACAGTTGTACACATTGCACGCACGCCACGCTTTATCTGTGGTTCTAAAGAAACGTGGCTCGCCGCTTCTCGGCCCAAGATAACGCGCGGCTAGCCTATGATTTGTGCAACTGTGATTGGAAGAGCACCGGACGCGTTATTCGGAGGTCGTGGGTTCGGATCCCACCATCGGCACGTTGTTTTTTCTTCTACTTTGTGTCTAATTATCTTTCCCCTTAACAGATTACATTACTAATTTCTGTGATTATCCAAGTAAACATTTAAAAAAGAAGACATACAGTACCATCCCCAACGCTTTCCTTGGCGTCGCCCACTGTTGGCTTCTTTCCTTTATATTGTCACAGAAGCCAGTGAAACTGGTTCAGCAGGTTTACTAGGACTAAGTAAAAGCACCGGCAATGTCAGGCACGGAACCGACTGGCGGGGCGAGCACCGAGAGCGAAGAAGACGAGCGCGTGCCAGTCTCCCGAGCTCGCCACATGGCGGCGCCAGTACGATAACATTGCGGCATTGCCCCTCCCGGTAGAAAAGGCATCGTCCCGGTGCCGAGTGGCGAGGTCGAGGATAACCGTAATCGGCGAGGATGCGCGTTCACATCAAGTAGTTAAACGAAGCAAAGAAAAAAAAAACACATGTAGCTTGACCTAGCGGGAGTAGAAGGACTTCATCCTGGCGACATGTACGACTTCCGATTGTGCTTGCCGTCGGGATGAGCGAACAGTTCCTTGCGGGGCCACTTCGTAGGTGACGTCGCTGATTTTGCGTTGTACTTCGTACGGGCCGAAGTAGCGGCGCAGAAGCTTCTCGGAGCGACCCCGCTGGCGAACAGGTGTCCACACCCAAACCTGATCGCCAGGGTTGTAAATTACCTCCCTGTGACGAAGGTTATACCGTCGAGCATCTTTAACTTGCTGTGTCCGGACTCTCAGTCTAGCCAGCTGGCGAGTGGCCTCGGCATGCTGGACGAATTGGTCAGCACCGGCAATCGATGGGTGGGCAACATCTGGCAGTAGCATTGCATCCAGCATGGTGACAGCTTCGCGACCGTACACCAAACGAAACGGTGTAAAGCGGGTCGTTTCCTGGACTGCGGTGTTTACGCAAATGTTGCATACGGTAGTATCTGGTCCCAGTTCTTATGATCTTCGTCGACGTACATAGAAAGCATATCGGCGATCGTCTTATTAAGTCGCTCAGTAAGGCCATTCGTCTGAGGGTGGTAAGCTGTTGTTCTGCGATGACAAGTGCCACTGAGCCGCATCACTTCCTGGGTTAGAGCTGAAGTAAATGCCGCGTGCCTCTGTCAGTTTAAACGATCGCAGGGGCACCGTGACGAAGGACCAGATTAAAGATGAAAAAGTTCGCAATATCAGTAGACGTGCCGTTGGGAAGAGCTTTCGTCTCACAATAGCGGGTCAGATAATCTGTGGCAACTATAATGTACCTGTTGCCCAATGATGAAATAGGAAATGGCCCGAGCAGGTCCATACCGACTTGGTGAAAAGGTACTCGCGGAGGAACAATAGGCTGCAGCAGACCGGCCGGCTTGACAGGTGGTATCTTCCGACGTTGGCAATCACGGCACGTCCTAACATAGCGCTGAACCATAGCGGCAAGCTTGGGCCAGTAGTACTTTTGTCGTACTCGTGCCAAGGTGCGCGAAAAACCGAGATGTCCGGCAGAAAGCTCGTCGTGGCATGCCTGCAAAACGTCGGTACGGAGCGGCGTTGGGACAACCAGCAGATACTGAATGTCTGTGGAAGCGTAGTTTTTCTTGTAGAGGACGCCGTCACGCAAGCAGAACGACGACAGGCCACGCGTGAAAAGGCGAGGCGGCGATGAGGCGGTTCCTTCGAGGTAATCGATGAGGGGCCGCAGTTCGGTGTCGTCTCGCTGCTGTTGAGCAAGATCTGGCGTCGAGAAAGCGCCGAGAAAGACGAAGTCCGGCAAGAAACACAGTGACGCTGACTGCCTATCCCGAGACCCTATCCCGTGTTCTTCAAGTGAAACAGAAGACTCCGTCTTTCTCGGCGCTTTCTCGACGCCAGATCTTGCTCAACAGCAGCGAGACGACACCGAACTGCGGCCCCTCATCGATTACTTTGAAGGAACCGCCTCATCGCCGCCTCGCCTTTTCACGCGTGGCCTGTCGTCGTTCTGCTTGCGTGACGTCTTCTGTTTCACTTGAAGAACACGGGATAGGGTCTCGGGATAGGCAGTCAGCGTCACTGTGTTTCTTGCCGGACTTGTACACAATAGTGACGTTGAACTCCTGTAAGCGGAGACTCCAGCGGGCTAACCTGCCCGAAGGATCTTTAAGGTTCGCTAACCAACAGAGTGAGTGGTGGTCGCTGACCGCTCTAAACGGCCGACCATACAAATACGGCCGAAATTTTGTTACCGCCCACACAACTGCAAGGCACTCCTTTTCGGTCGTAGAATAATTCGCTTCGGAACGAGACAGGGTGCGGCTGGCGTAAGCAATCACCCGCTCAACGCCTTCTTGCCACTGAACGAGAACTGCACCGAGACCAACGTTACTGGCGTCGGTAAGCAATTCTGTGTCGGCCTCCTCGTCGAAGTGGCCAAGTACGGGCGTTGTTTGAAGGCGCTTGCGAAGCTCCTCGAAGGCCCTTTGCTGCTCGTCGGCCCAGATGAAAGGCTGGTCGTCCTTTGTTAGACGAGTCAATGGTTCCGCTATTCGGGAGAAGTCGTGCACAAATCTCCTGTAATATGCACAGAGGCCCAAAAACCGACGCACGGAACTTTTATCAGTGGGGGTCGGGAAAGCAGCTACGGCAGCCGTCTTCTCTGGATCAGGGCTAATTCCCTCAGCACTCACGACGTGACCCAGGAACTTGAGCTGTTGGAATGCAAAGTGGCATTTTTCTGGTTTTAGTGAGAGTCCGGCCCCGCGGATGGCATTTAGCACGGCCGTCAATCGTTTGAGGTGCTCTTCGTAGGTCGCAGAGAAAATGACAACGTCGTCAAGGTAGACGAGGCACGTCTGCCATTTCAGGCCGGCTAGGACAGTGTCCATCATTCTTTGAAAGGTTGCGGGAGCGGAACACAAACCGAAGGGAAGCACCTTAAATTCGTACAGTCCGTCAGGAGAAATGAATGCGGTTTTCTCTCGATCACGTTCATCGACTTCGATCTGCCAGTACCCACTGCGTAGATCGAGCGATGAAAAGTATCGGGCGTGGCGAAGTCGGTCGAACGAGTCATCGATTCGAGGCAATGGATAGACGTCCTTTTTCGTAATTTTGTTAAGCCTCCTATAGTCGACGCAGAATCTGAGTGCTCCGTCCTTTTTAGCGACCAGCACAACTGGTGAGGCCCATGGACTTGTGAACGGCTGGATCACATCATCGCGGAGCATTTCATCAACTTGCGCCCGAATAGCCTCTCGTTCTTTCGGCGATACTCGGTAGGGGTGTTGGCGGATAGGGCGCTCGGTGGGATCAACTATAATTCGATGTTTGGTCACTGACGTCTGTTTCACTTTGGAAGTGACGGCAAAGCAGTCACGGTAAGTGTCTAGAATTGCTTGAAGGCGGCGTTTCTGGGTAAGAGACAAAGCTGGGTTCACGTCAGTTTGAACAGTATGTCCAGTGCTCTCGGGAGGGTTCTCGTTGGCAAGAGAAAGGGCGCAATGGGCGGATGGCGCACTGACTTCGTCAAAATAAGCAATAGCTGTACCTTGTGGTAAATGGCGGTATTCGGCACTAAAGTTCGTTAAAAGAAGTTCAGTTCGTTTATTTCTCAAGGCAAAGATCCCCCGAGCGACGCAGACTTGTAGGCTCAACAATAAATTCACGTTCGTTTCCGCGAGGCCTTGCAAGGCGGGGGGGTTGTCGCACTGCACTGTAACAAACAAGCTGGTGCGTGGAGGTAGAGTGACATGGTCGTCGCACACTCGGAAAATTGGCATGTCTGTGTAGTCGTCGCTGTGCTGTCTGTACTCGTCGGAAATTGCGCGGTGAGTGGAGCAAGTCACCATGAAGTCACGGAGGTCGATGACTGCGTCGTTTTCTCTAAGAAAATCAAGGCCGAGAATCAGGTCCTTGGAGCACTCTGCTAGCACAACAAAGCAACACGAGAAAGTTACGTGGTGAATCTCGACGCGAGCGGTGCACACTCCGAGCGGCGTTACCACATGCCCTCTGGCTGTCCTTATCGAGGCTCCGTGCCAAGGAGTCAGGACTTTTCGCAGAATGGTAGCAAGGCCATGACTCATAACGCAAAAATCAGCGCCGGTATCTACAAGGGCAGTCGTGTTGTGGTTATCAACGACGATCGGTATCTCGGCGGAATGCAGCTCACCGTCGACAAAGTGCGGCGTGTCAGGGATCGTCGGGCTGACGGGTCGTTCGTTGCGTCGAATTACGGCGTCGAAGGTAAGCTTCTGTGATCGTCGGAAGGTCGTCGGACTCGTTGGTCGTGCGGTGCGTCGATTGGGGGCGTCGGAGGAAAGCTTCGGCGATCGTCGAAAAGTGGTCGGATTGTTCGTCGGAGCGAAGGGTCGGAGGTCGGTCTGTGTGATCGAATCGGTGAGCGGAGGATGTTGGTCGTAGTGTCCATCGACGGCGGCCCTACCCCCGAGGGTCGCCGTCTTCAGTTTTCCCGGTGCGGACTTGGGGACTGCCTGAGGAAAGAACGGCGGCTGGTGGAAAACTGTCTCGGCGGTGGTGACCTGGACTGGCGTCGCTGGAGGGACGCAGGTGGGACGTGGTCGCTGAGGTATTGGTCGATGTCCCGAGGTCGTTCGCCATAGCGCGGCCGAGGGGCATCCGGGGAAAATCCGCGCAAGCCCATCCGTCGGTACGGGCAGTGGCGCAGAACGTGACCGGCTTCGCCGCAGTGAAAGCACAAAGGCAGATTGTTCGGCGTGCGCCACGCGTGTGCTTTGCGAATGGGTGGTCGCGCTTCAGGCACCCCAGTCGAAACTGGATATTGGGGTGGAGGACGAGCGGGAGGAGCAGGGTTGCAGGGTGCCAATGGTTCAGGCGCAGGGGTACGCAACACGTCGCTGTACGTCATGATCTGTGGCGCAGGCGGCTGGGGCGACGGTACTGATGGTACTGCTTGGCGGAGCTCTTCGCGCACAATATCCGAGATGCCCCCAACACGTGGATGTTGTTCGAGAGAGGGCAGCTTTTGCAGCTCTTCGCGCACGATGCTTCGGATAAGTTCGCGAAGGGCTTCCCTGTCGTTTCCGGCCATTGGCAAGCGGAAGTCTACGGCAGCGATGTTTGCAGAGCGATCAAAATGTACAAATCGCTGATTCAAGGCACGCTCGATGCTTGTTGCTTCTTTCGTAAAATCAGCAACAATACGTGGAGGGTCACGTACAAGGCCAACGAACAGCTGCTCCTTGACGCCTTGCATAAGGTAGCGCACCTTCTTTGCCTCCGACATGGACGGATCCGCCCGGTTGAAAAGACGAGTCATTTCTTCCACGAACATGGCGACGCTTTCATTAGGCCGCTGTGCTCGGGACTGTAGAGCGAGTTCGGCCATCTCTTTTCTTGTATCGTTGCCGAATGTTGCGAGCAGCTGCAGCCGGAAATCCTGCCAGGTGGAAATGGTAGCCTCATGGTTTTCGAACCACATCTTGGCGGCGTCTTCTAGTGCGAAATAAACATTGTGCAATTTTCGCTCCTCGTCCCACGCATTAAACACAGCGACCCGGTCGTAGCTGGTCAGCCAGTCCTCAACGTCTTCGAACTTGTCGCCATGAAACGGCGTGGGCATACGTGGAGTATGGCAGATCAGCTGCTGGGCACTCACGGAAAGCTGAGTGGTGGTCTGAATTGCCGCTGTAGTCATCGTGGTTCGCGGCGGGAGAACAAAAGGACCACACTCGGGTGCTAAGCCTCTCAAGCGACGTCTCGCCTTGTGCACAGGTGTCGTGTCCACGGTGTGTAGATGGGCGTAGGGGGCAGCCAGAGGCTCTTCGTACATGGGATCTACCCAGCACCTCCACCAAAAATGTCACAGAAGCCAGTGAAACTGGTTCAGCAGGTTTACTAGGACTAAGTAAAAGCACCGGCAATGTCAGGCACGGAACCGACTGGCGGGGCGAGCACCGAGAGCGAAGAAGACGAGCGCGTGCCAGTCTCCCGAGCTCGCCACATGGCGGCGCCAATATATATATATATATATATAGACACGAGCCCCTCGTTACACGCTGACGAAAAAGAAGCAGTCCTTTCTTTTGACGCTGTCCTTTTGATGCGGTCACAGACGATCATGCACTCTGATGGCTTTCATCACTCAACGATTCCTCCGGACACTTGGCACGGTGGGCTCTGCTGCAATAATATAATATCTGTGTTATTTAACAATCTGGTCGCAAGAATCAAGACGCCGATGCTTTCTCTTGCTCGCTACTTCCAGCCAAGCTCGCCAGCCTGTCTTGGACTCCACGGCACCTTCGCTCTACGTCAGTGACATGCCCGCCGAACAACGAAAGGATCCATAGACTGCCTCTTTTCTTGCCTACCTCTTCAACCCTTTCGCGATTACCCTTTCAGGCACCCTTCGCCGCGAAGCTTCCCACCATGAGATTCAGGATAATCTCCTTTACCGGTGCAACTATAACTAAAGTGGACGGAAAGGGGTCCTCGTGATTACGCGTCATCTAATGACTCAAATATGTACAGCTTTCCACCCTGATCCACAGTACGTTCACGCCGGAGTTTTCAAGACGTACACTCGAGTCCGTATTCGCTACTATTGGCGCGGAATCTACAACTCGGTTCTCAAGTAGACCCGCCTGTCACCATTCGGCTGGCGAGTTACAGCCTCTCGTGTCCGGTTAGACCCTTCGACTGCATTGGTATTGAACTCTATGGCCCTCTTCTGTGCACAGCTGATGGCAATCGCTGGGTCAATGCCGCCGTCGACCACCTGACGCGATATGCAGAAACCGCCGCTCTCCCAGCCAGCTGCTACAGCCCGAGATGTGGGCGTTTTTTTTTTTTTGTTTTTTTTTATTGAAGAACTTTATTCGCCGCCACGGTACTCCTCGTTAATTGCTGAGCGATAGAGGCCGTGCTTTCTTACCTGAGGGCGTTCAAGCCCTGCTCGCTCAGTGCAATATCATTCACCGGACTTGCACCACCTATACCACCCGCAAACAAACGGCCTTATTGAAAACCTTAACTAACTGGCCCCCCATCGCACTCAATTAAACGGCATTGATTTAATCGCACCCTCGGTGATATTATCGCGAAGTACGCTGGGTCCAACCACATGAAGTGGGACATTGTCCTTCCTTATATCACCTGCGCGTACAACACTCCTACGTAATCAAGCACGAGTTTCTCTCCGTTCTTTTTGCATTAAGGTTGGCATCCATTCGCTCCCCTTCATACTGTCCTGCCCTACAAACCTGACGCATCTTAATGTACCACAGTGACCGAAGCTGCACAGCACGCCGAAAAGTGCCGCCAGATTGTCCGGTCGTTCACGGCCGACTCTCATTGGCGTCAAAAACATCGCCATGACACCGATCAAATGAATTATGCACCGCACTTCGATCCCGGCTCACACCTGTGGCTATGGGTTCCATCCGGCAGCCCCGTCCTCTCAACAAAACTATACCACACAACATGGGGATGTAGTTCAAGCCCCATAATGCCCACAATAAATAGCCTTAGTCCTGAGCAGTGGGAGGACCTTCTAGCCGACTCGGACGCACAGCATCCGCTCATGCTGGTGCAGCGAATCAGAGCCGCTGCTGAGACCAACGGACTCCTGGATAGAGGACTTCCGACCACTGCTCTTTCCTAACTCACTCCCCCTAACCCCCAATTTTCCCTATTAAAGTTTATCAATCAATCAAACAACAAAACACATTTTCAAGTACCATCACCCTTCCGTGTCGCTGAGCGTGCTTCACCAATGAATTGCACTGTTGAGCCGCTTGCGCCATCTACCGATTTGCGGCGCCACGGTCGTGAGACGGTACCACGTACGGCCGGTCTCGAGGGAGAGCACGAGCGCGCCGGCCGTGACTGTACATATGCAGCGCCTTAAGCCGTTCTACGACCCCATTGTATCTTCATCCCCTGAAGTCACCGGGCAGGCTCCTTTTCCTCTAGAGGGGGAGGAGGGACGGGTCCCTCGTTAAACCCTGAAGAAGAAGCAGTCTGTCGCATTGCTATCGCGCAGATCGTGCTGGTCTGGATCCCCCCCTTCCTCGCCGTCCGCGACGTCATAAATAAAACATTCTTCTACAAAACAAATAAATAAAATGCTTGAAAACTGCATTCGGGAAGGCTCTTCAAAGATGGGCATAGTTACGCGCGGCTTCATGGACGCTATGAGCTGCTGGCTACGTGACGATTGTAGCCCCCACGTTGCAGCGCTTAGTTTGCAATCTTTACACAATCGATCAAATGGCCTCCAGAACTTTCGCCTAGCACGGGTATGGCACAGTGGGTAAAAACGATCGTGTCATCGAAATACTTGCACTGCAAATACTTGCAACTGCGCTATACTCACTCAGAGGAAATAAGCAATGAAGTCAAGGCCAAGAAGAAAAGTCCCCAGCGACTCATGTACATAATTTGCAGAAACTGCAGAACCGTGTTTGGCTATAGGAATGACGTAGACTGAACAAGTCGTGAAGATTCTTCAATCAATCTGTTTCGAATTTGCATTCAGCTATAAGGCTTCCATAAACAGTCTCTAATTATTCTACTTTTTTTTTTAATTGTTATGCAGCCCCATGTTAATGTATCGCTGCCGTTAAGTCATCATTTAGGAGGCCGCGTCGCGCTGCGAACTCAGAATTCATTATTATTAAACAAGCTCCGTCCAAAGAATTTCTGGGTGTTACAAATTTCGCTATTTATGATGGACGAATTATAAATTCACTTCAATTTCTTGTGAGCAGTTGTGCAAGTCGCGATATTAGAAGAAAAATATATGCCCCTAATCAACGTCGCTTAGGAGAGCGAGGAGGGCAAACCTCCGTTCAACATAAGATTTATTTGGAATTCTTCAGCGTAACATGGGCGAAACATATCAGTCTGGTTTTGTGTAATGTCACCGCCACACTCGAGGAAGCCCCTACCACCGCCCCCCCCCCCCCCACTACACATACATACACACACATTTGTCTTCCACTCCAAAATCGAACACATGACGCAGAACATAATCCTCCGAAAGGCTCACTAACTGCCTGCCTGCTCCTCCAGAATATTTATCCACTAATAAACAACCTCCCTCCGCCATCCAGAAACTCAACCGTTCACCCTCCTGAACTCCTCCAGAAACCACTAGCCACCCAGACACCCCAATTTCCCCTTCATCAAACTTCGCTGTCCAAAAGCTGCCACCAACTATCACTAACCCACCACAATGCTACAGGAACCGCTCGACACTTACCACCCACCTACATCCTTCAGAAGGCCCCGCCCGTCGCCCATCGACTCACCTCCTTCATATACTGAAAGCCCTAAATTGTAAAGAAAACGCCCTATCAAAATAGAACTTAAGGCCTCAACAGGAGGGCGAACCCTATAGAAGCAAAGTGAAAAACAAATACTCTTAGTGGATGCTTTCTGCATCACATTATATGAACGCAAAGCACCTTGCAACGCATGGAAGGCTCTTCATGGTGTTTCCTATCTTTGAAAGCAGAACAAAAAACTAATCGGCTATCTCTTTGTTAACAGCAAATGTAAGCTATAAATGAAACGCAGAAAAATTCAGGGATTTAATACCGATTACATGAAAGATGAAGTGTAGCTGTATGATGATAAATATTTTTGGACGTTATCATCTAAACCTTTTCAACGGTATTGGCCTCGAGATCGAGCAGAGTCGCCACCTTGCGGCTCAGCGGCGAAACCTACTCAGTGTGGATGCGTTTTCTCGTCGCGTGCCAGCCCGCAGTGATTTACGCGCGCGCATGCGGCGTGTACAGGAGTGTTTTTGCTTGTTTCGCCGTTCCTGTGTGCTTTTGCTTACCTATATCCCTCTTGCAAAATAAATATGAACAGTCTATAACCCCACGCTTCATTAAAAAATATATACTTCTCCGTATCAAGCATGTCACGCTTGGATAAGGACATCATCCATTGCGGTCTTCGGCGCTTGAGATCTTTTGACATGCAATATCTCAAACGAAGTGGTACTGTCGTTACCGCCGTGTCAAAGCAAAACAGGTCGCTGCCGTCAATAAAAGTTAATGCGAACGCTCAGAAATCGCATATTCCCGTTTCTGTTTGGAATACCGCAGCTACTAAAACATATGCCACCGCAGAGTGCTTCATATAGCAGAATTCAGTTTGAACAGACCACTGTATGCCTACTATGCTTTCTGTATGCACGATAGACTTGATGAGTACATTTCTTTTTTTTTTCTTTTTTTTCTTTTGCTTTTAAACCTCTGCCGCGGTGTCTCAATGGTAAGGGCGCTCGACTGCTGATTTAGAGAACGGGAGATTCAATCACAACCGTTTCGAAAGGCGCTTTTCTGCTGTGGGATTTGACTGCACAAAGCAATCCCACGTGGCAATTGTGGTGTTAATAATGAAAAAAAAAACGACACCAAAACCAGCCTCTGCAATCATCCGTCATAGTCGATGCCGCTTTCATGCGTTAAACGCGGGCCAATATGCATTTTTCTTTTTCTTTTTTGTTGTTGTTGTTGAATGCTTCTGTGCATCTGTAAAAGTTTTTGTGCGCACATTTTGCTTTAGAGAAATGCTCGAATGTTTGGGAAACATTCCCTGCACCTAATTGTTACCCTAAATATTACATAATACACCTAGATTAATGTACTTTACTGGTAGCCTATTATAACCATTACAATCCCTTTTCATCCAAGTGCTGCTTTCCGAGCAAACTCGTCGTTTCTGACAAGGGGAGTAAAACAGCTTCATGCGGGCTTAAATATCAGTGTTTATCTCGGGAATAAATACATTTTTATAGTCGCATGATAAAATGACCTCTATTTCTTTCGGAATAGTTTTATATCCGGCATCTGTTTTGGAAGGAATCCTAATATTTTACTTCGCATAAGATTTAGTCACTGCTAAATAATTAGGGATAAAGAAATTTTCAGCCTGTACAATTGCTTCCCAGAACATGACACTGCCCATGCGCAGTTTATAACGATGTCTTCGCAGCGAGTAATTCGTAGCTTGCACTTTAACGTTACTGAAAATTATTCGCTAATTATTGTAAATTCTGTCAAGTGTGTAAAAGTTGTCTCACACGGTGAAATTTATTGGCGTTGCAAAACAAAATAATTACAGTACTAATTTACCGTTGTATATTAACATCACACACATCAGAAATCCCTTATACTTTCCTCGGTTTCAGGAAATCATTTACAGTTAGTAGCGCATGCATTAATATACTATCACATTCTATTACAGTGGCCGCAAAAAGCATCTAGGCAAATTCAATCCACTTAGCGCTGTACACGTGAACAATCAGCTTTCCTGTGCGGCGAGGTTTCCTGTATAGTGTCGGCGTGACTGGGCCAGAGTTGATGTGCACTCAGTCTAAAGCAACTTGCCATGCAGTGCGCTGCCAGTGCTACATTTAACCTGCCTAATCCGCGAGTCAAGTACGATATAATGAACCAGGCTTTCTCGATTCAGTCTAAAGTACTACAGGTCAGAGCACGAACCTTGTATCTGCGTGGGCTTGACACTAAATTCGGCAGTCTCACTCGCATGAGACACGCGCAAACTGTTTAAAAGTCGATAAGAAAAACAAAGCTGTCATTAGGCAGGCCCAAGCATCAGGCGCGTGAGCGCGGTACAGCGCAAGAAACGCGCAAAGTAAATCTAGAAGACTGGGGGTTGCGTGCTTTATTTTCCTAAAATTCGCTCTTCTTCTGCTGGATTGCCAAAATCCTTGGATTTTTTTCAGCAATATTGCAGAAATACTGCACAATACACGTTTTCATAGCAACAAACCCGCCGTAAACTCGGAAGCAGACCTACGCAGAGTGCGTTTCTGCGAACGCCGCCGGCTGCCGATCCACACTACCGGAGTGACGGTGGCGCCACCTCTAGGTCGATCTCGCGGCGAATATGGCTTGCTGTGACATAAGGTTGAATTTTTAATCACAGTTACTTAACAGCTGATAATTAATTACGAACACAAACTAATGTAAAGCAGTCGTTGACAATATAAGCTATGTAATCATAGTATATGACGATGCTGCAGCGTCAACTTCAATTTTAAAACCCAAATAACTAATTAATTGTAATGACGTTTTACATTTAGGCAGAGCAACAGCACTCGACATAAGCTATCCAGCGAAATGACTCGATGGCGTGCCATAAAGTGCGATTTTCAGTCCCGATTCACTAATACCATTAATTACGACACGTAATTACTGAATCACTCAGCTAGTCATGGTGTCATACACCGCTTAACCATAGCATATTGTCACGTCCTGACACACAGAGACCGGACGGCAGCAGAGACCTCCCGTGAACAGAGCAATGGGGACAACTAGCGCAACAGCAGCAGAACCAGATCGAGCGCAAGTCACAGCAGCAGCATCGTCTTCATTGAAACTATCGCGCTTCATCTTTGTCAGGCACTACACTGCATCTCTTCCCGAAAATGCATCGTCCATATGTTAAGCTGAAAGGAAGAAAACACACCTGCACATGCAAAAGTAGTGCCTGCACGTCCTGCTTGGCGATGAATAATGTAGCGCCAACAAAGACCTCAGGTCAACGGGGGCAACGAGGAGAACCAGCGCAGCAGCTGCGGAACCAGATCGTGCGCAAGTCATAGCAGCAGCATCGTCTTCGTCGAAGCAATCGCACTTCGTCTTCTTTCAACGCTATAATATTATACTAAGTGAGGTTTGCCGCTAGGCAGGCTAGTCCCAGTTTGGTCTTAGTTGAGCTTGAACATAGCATGAAGCTTACCCGGAGATACCGCATCGGTCGCCGAGTTTGTAACTGAAGTAGAAGAGCTATTGGTCCGCTAGGCACACCGCATCCTAGGACGGATCATAGATAACGGTAACACACTGGAGCTTGGCTCCGCCACGCCGGCAGGCGGAGGCGACCCGTTAAAAAGGGGACAGCCGTCATCACCATCACCACCTTCGGGGGTTTTCCTCATCAGCCACATTTGTACTGGAGAGCGCATTCGACTTTCTTCAGCGCATTTTAGGTAAGTAGTGGTCGTGCGTATAACCTCGACGATGGGCTTAAGGAAAGGCGGAGGTGCCGACCAG
>NC_139347.1:46571515-46629515 GCF_055883805.1 Amblyomma maculatum | reverse complement strand
TGCTCCACCTCGTTTCATGGCCCCTCAGTCTCAGATCCCTCGACCGCGACGCCGCATTAGGAACCCATGGCGAACCGCCGACAATCGCCCAATTTGCTATGCTTGCGGGCTCCCGGGTCACGTCGCTCGCCTTTGCCGTCAGCGCCCGCTTCATCCTGAGAACACAGTCCGTCAGTACCACTACGATCCCGAGCCGCCCTTGAGCAACGTCTCTTCTGGATCGTCTCCACCTCGGGCTCAGTACTCGACACGCCGTTCGCCTTCGCCTCGCCGACGTTCCATTTCGCCAATTGTCCGGCGACAGGGCCCTACGCAAGGGGAAAACTGAATGCCGCAGTTCCGGAGGCAAGAACTGCGCGTTTGACGAACTCGTTAAGTCCTCCGCCTTCTCCCGCCAACGTCATTGAAGTGTTCGTAGAAGGTTTTCCCGTTCTTGCGCTGGTGGATACAGGTGCTGCCGTTTCCGTAATTAGTGATGCCCTTCGCCGCAAAATTCGCAAGGTCACGACGCCGCTTTCTGCCTTTTCGCTTCGTACGGCCAGTTCAGAGCGCATCACCCCTGTGGCAGCGTGCACGGTACGAGTTTGCATCAAAGACATTACGTATCTCGTCGAGATGGTGGTGCTTTACGACTGCTCCCACGACATCATCCTCGGCTACGACTTTCTGTCAACTCACAGTGCTGTGATTGATTGTGCCCGTTCTGAAGTTGAGCTTTCCCCTGTGTGTAATGTTTCCCTGTGTGACCCGCCTGTGCGCCCTGCTAAACTCCTTGTAGCTGCAGACACCGACATTCCTCCCTTTTCTTCTGTTCTCGTTCCCCTTATTTCGACATCTGCACTCCCTAGTCCTGTTCTCTTTACGCCCAAACTCGGCTCCGCCCACCATAACCGCCTCCTTCTTCCTTTCGCCGTTCTAACAATTTCTGATGGCAGCTGTGTCATCAATGCTTCCAACCCTTTTCCCTGCCCGACGGCTGTTCTTCGCACCCTTACAGTACCCCTTACAGTAAACCCCTTACAGTACCAGTTGATGAAGGTGAAATGTTTTTATTCAGTCTTGTGTTTAGGGGCCTACTATCAAGCAGAAATGGCGGCTTCCAGATTTTCATATTCGTATCTTCGAAGCGAATGATGGCTTACTGTGCTCCGCATGATCCATGTATTGTTCTTCAATTGACTTAGTGATACTCCTTTGTCGTAAAACACGAAATCAAATAGGTCACTCGTGACGTGACTATACTCCCTTCGTCAGGCGTGGAGCGTCTACGAAGGGAGTATAGTCACGTCTACGAAATCTAAGAGCTCGCTGAAATTCGCCTGGTGCAATAAAAAAAGACTTCCTAGTGACTGCGGCGTCAGTTTAATGTCACGTCGTGTCTAAGGTAACGAAATCCGCTTTTCTGGGTCTTGTTTTCCAGGGTGAAGCTGGTTGTACACACTCGGCGAAAGAGTTAAAATAACAGCTGGTCACCTGATACCATTTTTGTAGGCCTCTAAATTGGGCAGTAAGTCCTAGTGTGATGGAAACAAGTAGCCAGCCGTTTCTCGAGGAGATCTACAGCTTTTGTATTGACACTGCTTCTCTCAAAGCTATAGTTAGAGAAACTAATTAGTCTTTATTAAATTATTTTCTTTTATGAACGAAAAACTTGTGTCACTGGGCTGGGTTCCACCGCATATATATATATATATATATATATATATATATATATATATATATATATATATATATACATTAATATTCAAGTGCCTGAGCAGTTTTTTAGTGCCTATATCCGTAATTCAACTTTTCTTGCAGTAAAGATGTGCAAAGCAAAACGTGAAAGGGTGCCCAGTGGCGAAATAAATGAGTAATCGAAGGATTTGTTGAGGTGCTGGAGATCTACAAATCAGGTAGGGATTAGAGGTGGATTGGAGAAGACGGTGAGAGGGATTTACTTTCTTTCTTATGGCCCTTCTTGAAGAATGGTCGTCGTCTCGGCTGCATTAGTGTTAGGGCTCGCCGTTGTTAATTGTCTAAATTAACTACCATCCAAATTTCCTTTTCATCTTTCCCATCTGTACCGGAGATAGCGCTGAACAAATTGCTGGTATTACACATGCCAGGCTTCTTTGTCTTGTTTCGATGTCGCCATTAATAAGAGAGGTCTAAAAAATCTTCGCTTGCTACAAACATAAAAGAAATAGGGCAGCTTCTTCCTGAAACAAACGTAAGGTGAAAAAAGGCGCACCTTTATTTTGTTATTGAACGTTCTCATTGGGAAATATGGTCGTAGTGGCTACAAATAATAAAAGCTAACTTCAATAGAGCAGCTTTAGTGAATTTTATTGTAATAAATATTCAGCATAAGTATCGCATAAAGCATAAATATTGCATTGCATACAGAATGTTTGTTTAACTGCACGGCGCTAGAAGGATTTGTCTTCAAAATTACTGCAGGTGGCATCTGTGAAAATTTCAACAAAACTTAAGAACCTCTTTTTGAGATAATAAAAAAAGTATTTTTAATACTATTCTCGGTCGGATATATACGCCCCGGTCTGCCTGTTTCAGTTATCTCTGTCCTCACTATAAGATACGTAAATTCGCACACGCATCAAATATCCAGATTGCGGTGAGGGGTGGAAAAACCCAGTAAAGGCACTCAAAGCAAGCGCGCACCGTATCAGTAGGTTGACCACGTTATTATTACGAACTGAATAAAAAGCACGTGCAAATATGTTCAGAATGAGAAAAAAAGAGAGTAAAAAGATGAGAAACTGACAAGAGATGCTGCGTAGAAAATACTGCACAGGATGTTAAAAGGCAAAGAACTCAAAAGTATTCTTGCTACTTTCGGAGGTGGGTCCCAAGGCGAAGGTCGGTGCCATGTAACATGCGGGAAATGCTGCAGAAAATGGACGTGAACAGGATGCCAAAGCCACGTTGAGTAGTCGGCTCTCCACGTGTGCTTCTGGTGGACGGAGCCTTATGTTAGGTAGGTATGTCTGGAGGCCATTTGACCTGCGGTAGCTGCGTGGGTGGGCTCTTCCAATGGGCTTTGGCGGTGCTTCTGCAAGGTTGAAGCCTAACAAGTTTTCTCGAACACGCCGGCACGGCGATTTCGGTAAAAAAGCCACGTTTGCAGCAAACATCTTTCACTTCTTCAATGCAGAAGCATTGCTACCCACATGCTTGAATTTAGCCGGGGTATCTGTGAAGCGTCCTTCGAGCTAGAGAAACCAAA
The DNA here is from genome assembly GCF_055883805.1 of Amblyomma maculatum. NCBI lineage: Eukaryota > Metazoa > Arthropoda > Arachnida > Ixodida > Ixodidae > Amblyomma > Amblyomma maculatum. Next base: position 46,626,286 of record NC_139347.1, on the reverse strand, counting down.
AATCTGACTGGAATCCGCTTTCGAAACTCAAGCTGAAGCAAAGATATCTTCTCTGGCCCTCACGCCATCTCAGTAGCCGGTTCCTTCATATCTTAAGCTGGAAGTCTTGTTGTTGTTTACCAAATAACATAAGGCAGATACCCACAAAGGGGGGAATCAGCCAAGAAATCGGCACCAGAGAAAGTCTTTGCTGTAGAGTGCTAAAGAGAATATGATTGGAAGGGCAAATGAAAAGAAACAAAAAGGTGAAATAAATGAAATAAAAAATGAAAAGTCATAACGCACATGGTAGAGTGATACTGGGATTTGTAGAACAAGTGATCTTAGAAAAATGTAGCGGGGTAAACAATTCGATTCCAGTAACAAGTTTGCATGACGGTAAAAACAGAACGGTGGCTGTGACCAAGGATGGCGGCGCAAAATGATAATAATATCGGGCTGCTTAAACTGAGGAGCTTTTAATAGACTTTTCCGTTAACCATTTTATCAACGTCGTGAAGCAGCGGCGAAACAAAAAAAAAAAAATCTAATGATTCCGGTTCACCACAAAATGCGCAGCCTGGAGAAAGTGCCAAATCAGACCTGTGAAGATAGAAATTTAGAGGTGGGATACGGCAGCACAGCCTTGTTAGAGAAATCTCAAGTTACCGTGAATGGTATGATTTCCTACTCCAAGAATATTGTTGATGCAGGTTAGTCAACAGATCGTAAAAGATGCCCAGATTGCATGTTTAATAAAATGCTTCTCCGAAACCTCTCTGCGGTAATTAATGCTGTCGCCGGAAGGATTGGTAATACAGGGCCATTAAGGGACTCTCTTGCCAAGCTATCAGCAAATTTATTTGAATTCACATTGCTGTGACCTGGTTCCCACACCATGTGTACAAGTCCGAAGTGTCGAGGGATCAGGGAGAGGAAGGTTTTTACAATTGTACAGTCCACTGACGAAGAGAGGGATGAACACAAGGATAGACAGTCAGTAATTACAGCCACTGCAGAAAAAGAGGAGTCTAGCTTTCGAAGCGAAAGTACCACTCTCAGAAACTCCACTTGAAAAATGGCGGGAAGTTCGAAAGAAGCAGCACAGAAAAAATACCAGTCTAGATACGGGCTGCTTTTTCATTACACGGAGATGCGTCGGTTGCTATTGTTAAACTAGCAGGAAGGCTTCTTAAATGATCTATTAATCAATTCGGAATAAAGTGTTAAACGCCGTTTCTCGGATGTCACCGATCTTATCTTGTTTGACAGAGTTGCGACGAATCTAATAATTAGGTCTACATCATTCTAATAAACTGCTAAAGCACCTTCAGACACATAGCTGCCATAGCAAGACGTGGGAAAGCAAAGCTACACGAAGCAAAACTATAGCCCAGTCGAAAAAAACTACAGAAAATTTTCTGACGTTACGACAGGATTTGTGTGCGGGTTTTGACGAGAAACCTGTTGTGACAACAGAACATTTTGTAGTAACGTCAGAAATTTCAGTAGTTACAACAGAAAAGTGCTACAGAACTACAGACAACAGAAATATACTACAGAAAAACTACAGAACTACAGAAAAATCTGATGGTTACGACAGAACTACAGAATATTTTGTCGTATTTTTGACACAGTTGTGTAGTTTTTTTCGACAGGGAGTTTAACGAGTTCTGAATACTGCCTCTGAATATGTGTCCCTGCTTAGCCAAGCGAAATCACCCCATGGCCTTTTGCATCTCACAATTCCTGTGTGGAAGGTGCATAACAAGCATATTGCCATTCGAAGACTGCAAACAAATGGCGCCTGACATTCATTCATAAAGAAGCGACTCATTGGCCAGCAGGCTCACCAGGACCGGATAGGCTTCACATTCTCGCATTCCGAAAGTACGACTCAAAATACTTTATACCCTAACTGAATCCCATGGCCACAAAAGCTGCTGTAAGAGTCATCCAATATATTGTTACGAAGCGGCAAGCCGATGAAGACAGGAGACAGAACATGACCGATGACGATGGTAGATGAAATTTAATGAATGTTCGCGGGCCTAGCGCGAGCGCTCCTGCCCGCGCCACTGCCCGCTTCTTCTTCCTTGTCGTCCGTAACATGACCCGGGGCCACCGAGCGATCGTCCCGATCGTGGACGAGGAAGTTTAGCGATGTTAATGATTTTATGGCATGATGATGGGCGTGTGTGGATGCTTGAAGAAGAAGAGGAAGAAGGAAGAATAGAACGGCTTGCCGGTACGATGTCTAATGTGTGGGTGATCCGCCTCCCTTGGAGCTGTCAACCATCCGTCACCAGAGTCCTGGGACCGATGGCTTGAGGTCACGTCGGGCAGCTTGGGCGGGGGTTGCGTGTTCGTGTCCATCGGTTCCTTCGGGTCATTCGGGTCTTTCGGGTCCTTCATCTCGGTTCTGATCGGTATGTCTGTTCTCCTTGTCTTCAGGTCCGGGCTGGGGGCTGGGCGGTGGTAGTTGTTCCGGTCTGGGCTTGAAGGGCTGGGGCGAAGCTGCTCGGCGATGTCCCTGGGCCCTCGGTGATGGTCCCGGCTTGAAGATGGCGTCGATGCTCCAAGGCGAGGATGGGGATGCCGTACCCCGCACCTCCACTAAATGTTACGAAGCGGCAAGCCGATGAAGACAGGAGACAGAACATGACCGATGACGATGGTAGATGACGTTTAATGAATGTTCGCGGGCCTAGCGCGAGCGCTCCTGCCCGCGCCACTGCCTGCTTCTTCTTCCTTGTCGTCCGTAACAATATGTTTAAAAAGACTAGCATATGGGTTAGGTGGCTGTAAATACATCTTCCGTTGGCTGTTTATTCAGGTTTTGCTTGCCCACCTGTAGCGCATATTTTTCTCCCACTGTAAAGGCACATTGACGGCAAGGAACAATTTGCTGCGTCAGCGTTAATGCTCTCGTGCAGCGTCAAATTTGGCGGTGGTCGCACAAGTGTGACGAGGAAATCAGGTCTGGTCGAAAAAGTTAGACATCACACTTTTAACGGCGCAACTGAACATATGCAAATTGCGCTGGGAAGGAGCTTTATTTAAGGTGGAATAGAAATCGAGCCTAGAACTGTTAATGTGTGATCACACTCACCCTAGACTCCACTGAACGTTTGTGCGATAATATGATTGACAATGCGAATGCATCAGATTAAAGATGTACTGAATAAAAAAATAAGCGTCATTATTCAAGCAGCAGCAAATACGTTCCTCGGACCCGATCGAGCAGCTTGAATTATGAATGTCGATCTTGAAAGCGCCTGTACCCCACAAACGCTTTCTGATCAACGAGGTAGTGGAGGAAACCGCATGCGATTTTTCTTCCCTTAAACTTCCGTCTGTCGGGACAACATAATGTCAAAAGATAAATGCCGCTCTCAGATTAATACTTTTATCGAGATCAACAACCGGTGTACCAGATGTGTCGGCAGATGCGATAGAGTGTGAACTAAAACTGAAGAAAAATGTTCTTTTTTTTCAGTTTTATTTTTATGTTCACTGGCATAATTAGACTTGAGCAGCTAAACGATGCCACTGCTCAGGTGTTCCCCGTTGGGCATTCGCAGATAACAGTAGTGTATCACTTTTCTTCGTAAGCATCGACCCATAAAATGCATCATGCATGAAGTGAAAGTACTGCAAGTATAAACGAAGTTTATAACCGGCAAACCGCGAATTTTGCCTTTGAATTGAACACTTTGCTCTGACAGAAATAATGTGGCCACAAACGCATGCGCTGAACAGGCGCATGCGCTGTGCACAAGCACGCATGTCGATGAAAAATCAACTTAAGAACCTGATTTCACGAACCATAATCGTGATTTGAAAGCAGAAAAAGTGCTCAGTACCTTCTTTCCTCCTCCTCTCCGACTCCCTACCTCCAAGGGGCACTAAGTATTCACCCATGCGGCGAAGAAGAACAGGCTAGCATACCAGCTGCGTTTGGATTTTTACGGAACACCGATCGCACGTAGTTTTCATTCATCGGTTTGGCACCATTATGCTTTTCCGTGCTCACTCCGCTCCTGTTCTCATGGGCATATTTCGTAGTAATTGCTAAAAAGCGGGCGCAGCCGATGTTGCCGGCAATAAAATATCGGAATCGAAAAACCACTGTAACAAGGCAGCAAACGTCAGTGGGGCTCGAGGTGACTGAGCTTCTTATAAAAGAACGGAGAAAACGTGTGGAGAATGGTCGTGCAGTCAAAAAGCGCATGCGAATCAGAGAAAGGGGGGTGGGGGGGAGTGATAAAAATCTCCAGGAGGCGTCGCCAGTGTGACAGCCCTACGTTTACTTGTCGAAGCAAATCGGAGAGACGGATCGGACGGAACGTGCCGTAATTTTCGACACCGGAGAAGTGTCCACCATGCAAGAAGTCGGCGTCACGTGCCCCTCCTCCGACATCAATGGAACATCACTGCGATGCAGTGCGCTAGGCAGCTCGCCTTCCATAGCGTACTCCTATTTGTGTCTGTAGTGAAATGTGGCCGCTACTGGGCACGAGTAGTAACTATGGCAGACGAGATATTTTGAGTTGTAATTTGCAGTCTCTGCAACATAGCAACCCTTTTGAAAAGGTGCATAGTTGTTTGTGCACGGTTTAAAAAATCGACTGGTGAGCTGTTGTATACTTTGCTCTCGAGTGATACCGGTAAGCTGCTAGTTATAATCTGCGAGTGCTTGGCAAATGCGCTCCATCCCAATCTAATTCTCCTGGTTATTTCCTTTTCATGGCCCGGATCTGCGGTTACTACCTGTCCTGAGTAGACATACTCGCCTACCACTTCCAGTGCTTCGCTATCCTATAGTGAACTGTGATTCCTTCCCGAGGCAGTTGAACATTACCTTAGTCGTTTGAATGTTGATTTTCAAGCCTACCTTTCTGCTATTCCTGTCTAGGTCATCAATCATTATTTGCAGTTTATCCCCTGAGTTACTTAGCAAGGCAGTGCCATCAGCGAGTCGCAGATTACTGATTGTGAGTGTGATAAGGGATTAGTGCAGGGTTATAAGCGAGTAGTAAGCTGCAAATACTCTAACAAAAATACGCAAGGAGGGCCGCAGATGGGAGCCAATAAAGATGTCGAGTCACATCCTTAAACACTGGTATTATGTGTAACTCAATTTTTGCAAGGAATTTCTCTCACTGAGCGCCTCGGTGGATGAAGGGGCGATATCTTTGCAATAGTAGCGGGTGAAAATTTCTCTCATGAATAGCAGATCATTCCTTATTGTGTTAAGCCACTGAGAACATGAAAAGGAATTCCTCATGCTGATTGAAAAGGAAAGGAAAACTATATGAGTGTACTCGCAGCCTATTGGTAATCTTCTCCAGGCGGGCAGAACAGTTGGTGTCGAGAAAACAGGGAGGGGAGGAGTAGGGCTTACGAGAGAGAGAATTTCTAAGGAGGATTGAGCGGTTCAGTGGTAGATAAATTGTATTCCCTTGTATTCCTTCCGCCAGGTTTTCCTTACAAGACGCTTTGAGAAAATATTCTTCGCTTTGAAAAGGGCGGTATCGCCACTACGTCGTCTTTTCAAGAAGCCTCTATTTCAAAATAACGTCCATTGTATATTCCAGAAGCGTTCAGTTCCGCATAAATATCTTGCCACAGCTGCCCGCGCATTCGAATACACAGTCGTCAGTTCGGATTCGCCCGCATTTTCACGACACGCTAGAGTTTTTTTTTACAAACGCGTGGACTGCGCTCACGGGGCGCAGGAAGCTTGCCGAGCGTGCCGTTATCCGATCATCCCAACTCTCTGTGCAATCTGACATGGCGCGCTTTCGCCGCGCGCACTTTGTCCGCCGTTCGCGCTTTTCCTGTTCCCATGTTGATTCATACTTGCGTAGATGGTGTTTATTTCACGCATTACGTGTCACGCATGTGTTAAGTAGCTTTTCACAGGCGCTATAAACTGTAACTTGAACTTCATGCTGTATTGACAACAAGGCAACGTGCGTGACCAGAATACGCTTGCTGCCTGCTCCTGTGCATTGTTAGGCTGTGAACTCGGTACATCGCATTTCTGTGCTTTTTCGTTTTTGTGAGTGAAATATAGAGGCGATTGGCGCAGGATAGGGTGAGAGCCTTCTAAAGTGCAACGATTGTTGTGAACAACGGGAAACTTTAGAATTGCGGCGAAATCAGGGGCTCATGGTATAGACTATCAGATGTGATTACGAGGGCAGTGGAAGCACGCCATACTGCGATTTTACTCACACATCGATGTTATAGGAAACGAGCTACCGGATTAACGCTACAATAGTGCCAGGCTCAATGGCAAGCGAAAAGTCTCTTTTGACAGGTTTTTGTCGCGTAAGATGAGGTAAGATTTAAAAAATTAAATTTACTTGGTACGCAAATTGAACTGGATGCATGATGTCAGCTCCCGACTACAGTAAGTCAGGCTGCTTTTTATTTCTCCGTCTACTAACTCGACGATTATGTTTAAATGTTGAACTCTTTAAAATATTGGCTGCAGACCACAAATGAGATACTCAAATTTGTAGAGTACTGTAGTTCAGACATCACCTATAAATTGTTTCCTAACATGAATGCAATCATGGGGAAGCGATGCAACAGTTATGCTGGCTGTAGGCATCGGTACTTTGAGCTTTAGGCGCGTGACGAAGCATATGAATGCTCACGGCCAAGTGTTCATTCTGTGAAACGGAATCAAGAAGCTGTTTTCGTCATTTCGTTCGAATCCTTCGACGCTTTATCGCTTAGATGGAGCGTGACAGAAAACACGACGTCGCACATATCTCTTCTTCCAACAAAATTCGATGTCGAGTTATATTAACAGAAGTAATCGAAAAGCGACGCAATGAAGTAATACACGCAGTATCAAGATATTGGCGGCAGTTCACTCCACGTATTGGCCTATTTCGAAACATATTTGGAGGACCTTTTCATGACAGAATAGAGTTATCTGTCTTTCTCTTCAGGACGAACAACTCGTCCAGTATTTTCGTAATAAATAGTAGTTGCAGTAACATTCGAGCCTTAAGTGGCCTCGAAGTCGGCCGTACGTAAAAGACGTCTATGCTGGAATCGATTGCGCTGTTTTTTTTTTTAATTTTTAAATTCTGAATTCCTAGCAGTTCTTTCACCCTTTCTTGACCGAGATTTCTGTTGTTTTCATATTTTTTGCTTTTGCTGTGTTGGACTGCTGTGATATACAGGGCTGCACTAATAAAGTGTTCTACTTTAAGATGCTTTACTCGTCACAACCATCCAGACGCCACTAAATCGTGTTAAAAAAAAAAAAAAGATATGCAAGTCGCGTCAATCCCCGTTAGACCAAAAAAAAAAAAAAAGAAAATGAAGAGGACTTCTAAGGCTACTTGTGCCCTGTGCTCATGAAAGCATGTTTAGATCTAATCCACAATATCAGGATGGGACCAAGTTAACTTTCAAACTTTTGGGCTGCACCTCCCCATTTCTCTCGCGAGATGGCGCAGAACAACCGGAACTTACGGGGTAGCCCACAAATTCTAGGGCGTCCCAAGCTCGAGATAAAAATATTTTTATGAACCTTTAAATTTTGGCGGTGTTTAAGAATAAATCGATATCTCTGAAGAGCACGTTTAAATTCAGGGTACACATCGTCTGTCATGTTAGGGCACTATAATTTTTCGAGTACGCCCTAGGGCACTTTCAAATTTGGCGCCCTGGATGACGACGTCATAGTCATGATTGACCAGTCTAAGGACTTTTGTGTCAGTGTTTTCTGAACGCCGTCACCACACATTTCTGGCGATCAGATGTTTGATGTTTTCGTAATTTGAAAAGTTAAGCCGATTTGCATTGTCAATGAATGAATGAATGAAGCCTTTATTGAAAGGAAGGGATGGCTCTCGGCCGCTGTTTGGGTTCTTGGGGAGTTAGGAGGGATGGGAGTGTAACTTCTTCGTCTTAACGGTTCTTCAAGCTGTTGCTTGTTGCTTGCCATGCGGCCGATCTTCGCGCTCTAAGTCGACCTCTCTCACACTACTCGAAGCAGGCCGCTCTCACTGCCGTATGTAGCAATGGAGTGTTGTATTTCGGCGCTTGATATGACCTGACCTGCTAATGTGGGCATGTCGTCGTGTGGAATATGCGTAATTTTGTTTCTTCCTTGTGAAAACGATGGACATTGCCATATAAGATGTTCTAGGTCTGCTGTACACTGTTCCTGACAGTGCGTGCAGATGTTGTGTTTGAGTGTTTCGTGTCTTCGGAGAAACCACTTGTCAAGTATGTGCGGTGTGTAAGCAGCGTTTGTTATTACTTTGTTGAGAAATATTTCTTGTGGTCGAGTGAGCCCTTTCGTGTCCTCAAACACCGGCGTTGGTGTCGCTTCATGTAATCTAAGCTTACTGTCGTGTTTTGTTTTGATGCGTACATAGTGCATCATCGATCTGCCAGAGGAGCCTTTAGTGAGCATTGTTTGGTAAGGATTTAAGTCTATCGGTTTAGGCATGGAGTTGGGGTGTGGGGCATTGTACGTTTCAGCAAGCCCACCCGCTTGCGCGGCGGCCGCTTGCGCGGCTGCGTTTCCACCGTCCGTGCCAGTATGTCCCGGTGTCCATATAATTTGAATTTCTATTCCAACTTCCCGCATTCCCTTCAGCCTCTTTCTGATGTCCTTGGCCACTGCGTCGTCTGTAGTTGGTGCCGTCAGCTCTGCAATCGCTGCATATGATTTGGTTAAAATTCGATAACCAGTGAAGTTATCTTTTCTGGCTGTAGCGGTCGTAATAGTATTTATGGCTCCCCATATGGCAAGCAACTCGGAGTGTAAAATTGTTCCTCCAGGTAGGTGGCACGTGTGCTGTCCGTTGTGCTGAGGCGCTGGCACACACACCCATGCCCCACTCACCCTTTCATTTCTAATTGCAGCGTCAGTGTAGATGTCTATTGTATTGAGTGGTCTTGTGAGGGCAGTTCTCTGGGCTAAAAGTTGCCTAGCTACCCCATTCCGCCTACTAATAGGTCGTTGTGGCCTTAGTGCGATTACCGGCGCCTCCCACGGGGGTGAAGTGTCTGTCCCCAGGGGCCTCGGAGCAATGTTGATTCGGTTGTCCCATGCCATGATCTGCTGCCCTTGGGTCGTGTTTTCCAGTCGGGATCGCATTCTTATTTTTGCTTCTCTTATAATGTCTTGTATGGGTGGTATGCTGACCATTTTGAGCAGCTCTTCATTTCTCGTGTGCTTAGGAAGCCCAGTAATGGTGCGAAGAGTGGCCCTGTGTAGCTTTTCGATGTCTTTAACGTCGCGATTAGAAAACTCATAGACAGGTGCCCCGTACAGAATCCTGCCTACAGCAACCGCTCTAGACAGTGTTTGGCACGATTTTTGCCGGGCTCCACCGTATTTGTTTGAAATCCGGCGAATCATATGCAACATCGGGGTCCAGTTACGTTGCAATGTACGAATCCATTTACGAGGACTGTTGCAACTAGAAATCTGTGCCCCCAAGATTTTTGTCTGCCCATTTGCAGACGTGATGTTGTGTTGTCCAAGATGCAGTGTAATCTGCTTTTTGGCGTTTGTAGAATTCTTGCCGTCTATGCTTATGAGTTATGTCTTTTCAGGTGAGAGCTGTAGCCCCAATGCTTCCAAGCTCTCAGTGAGGCTGAAGATTGCTGCTTGGAGCTCCGTCTGCATGATTTCTTCATTTGGGTAATCCACTGCTTCTGTCCATATGGTGACATCATCTGCGTAGATGGTGAAGCGGGCCGAAGTGTCTCGCTCGAGCGCTTCTGCTACGCGGGTCATGGCCAAGTTAAAAAGCAAAGGCCCGAGGATAGAGCCCTGGGGCACGCCCCTATCCAAGTAATAGGTTCTGGGGCTCCATCCCGAAGCTTTGCCATGAAGCCTAATAGGTCTACTTTGAAGGAAGCTGCATATCCAATTGTATGCTTTTTGGCTGGGATATCTTTTTGCTAATTCTTGTAGGATTACCTGTTGGTTTACATTGTCGAATGCTTTGCGCATATCAACCGCGAGGATGTAATCTGGTGTCTGTTTGCGAGACCTGCGGTTGATTACCCTGCGGAGCAGCCAAAGGCAATCATGCGTGCCCATATTCGGACGGAATCCAGCCTGGGCTGGATGCAACCCAGGCTGTACGTATTCGATATAATGTTGTATTCTTGCGGCTATCATTCGCTCAATCAATTTGCAGATAGTGGATGTGAGAGCTATTGGCCGTAGGTTCTCTGGTTTTGTGTGGTCCTTCCCTGATTTCGGTATGGGGTATATCAATGATAGCTTTAGTGCATCTGGCACCACTCCTGATTCTCATGAATCGTTTATGATAGTTAAGAGCTGATCTTGGGCTTCGTCGCTAAGATTTCTGAGCTCCTGCCATGTTACTCCGTCGTGTCCTGGAGCCGATTTCGGTTTGCCGTGGACTAATGCTGCCAATAGCTCGCCAAATGTAAATAATTTTTCAAGTTCCATCACTGTGTTGTCAATCGTGATCACCGGCAATGGTGGCGTGGGTATCTCAGAAGCATGCGGGAAGAACGTGTGGATCACCTCTTCCTCGAGTGCAGCTGGGTTCTCGCGCAGGAACAGCTCTGCCAGTGGTGGTGTGCTTTTCTTTTTCCCCAGCAGGCTTCGTAGAATTCCCCACAGCTTTTTAAGGCCGGGTTTGCGTCCGAGCGTCGCACAAGTGCTGTGCCATGAATCTGTTTCGAGCTGTTTTTGGTACTCCTTGATGAGTCGATATTGGCGCTTAAGGCTCATGAGATCCCTGTGGCGCTTTCCTTTATATCTGTATTGTTGCGTAAGGATACTGACCTTTCGCCACAAGTTGGCAAGGTGCCTATCCATGTGTGTGGTAGTGTCGTCACATATTATTGTGTCTCGGGACCATGGCCGTGCTTCCGCAACCATGGCACTGAATTGCGCGAAGTCCATGAAGTTGCCGCCAGTGGCTGTCCGAAACTTTTCCCAGTCAATGGTAACCGTTTGCCTTTTTTCACGAATCTTTTTTCGGTTAAGGGTGATCAAAATTGGTAAGTGGTCGCTTCCCCATGTTGTCTGTTCGACTTCCCATTGCCTGATGAATCCTGGTGTGGCCAACGTCAGGTCTGGTGTCGTATCTCGTTGTCGGGCGTGTAGTCCTATGCGCGTTGGTGTGTCCGGGGTGTTGTATATGTATAGACCAGACATTTCTACAGTGTCGTGCAGCATGCGTCCCCTTGGGTCAGCTGTGGCGTAGCCCCAAGTCGGGTGCTTAGCATTGAAGTCTCCTCCCACCAGGATGGGGAGGCTTCCTGACAGGGCCAGGACTTTGGCGAGCCACCCGTATGAGTCGGTATTATGACTGCCAGTCAGAGGCCTGTAATACACGGAGACTGCCACCATGGGCCTCTGCCCAGGAGGACACATTTTAACAGCGATTACTTCTCTGAACTCATTACTTAGATCAGGAATTTGTAATTCGGTTGCTGTGCATTCGTTTCTGACAAGGAGAGCAGGTTGACCCTGTGCATGTTGGTTTCCTCCGTTCTGGTGAAGTATGGTAGGCTGCTGAAATGTACGGTAACCCCGAATAGTGCAAGGTCCCCTTGTTTCTTGCAAAAGGATGACCAGAGGCTTCAATTTTCTGACTTGTTCCCTTAGGGTAGGTCCAGCCTGCGTGAAACTTCTGCAGTTCCATTGTAGATATATTGATCTGATTCTTATTGCGCCTCTGCGGGCTTACGTCTTTTTGGCTCATCGTTCTGGTGTTGGATGCTTTTGTGCAACTCTATAAAAATTGCTTCAATCTGAGTCTGTATCGCGTTTGTTATCGTTTGAAACTCATCCCGCAGGCTTTTTTCTAGGCGCTGCGTCTCGTTATGTCGCTCTTGCCTCATGATGCTCAGCATTTGCGCATACGCCGAATCTTGTGCGGTAAGTGCCTTTGTCGTCTGATGAGTCTTTGGCGTTTGAGTCAGTGTTGTTTCGGTATGTTGGTGCTTTATGAAGTTTGCAGTTGTTTTACGACTGGACGACCGTCCGGGCCGGCTTTTCGAACGCACGCGTTGCATCTGCCCAGTGGGCGAGGCTGAAGCATGTTGCCGCTGCGTCTGAGATGCATGAACGTCTTGTTCCGGTGGTAGCCTTGCAAGGACTTGCGTATGTTCCATGTCATTAGGATGATTAGGATTAGGATGTCATTAGGACGATTGATTAGGATGATTAGACCGAACTCAGGCGGCAATGCGTAAAATACGCGGTTTCTCAAAATGATTGCTATACAAAAACCGCAGTACTATCAAAGTCTCTTATGAAAAGAACATCGTAGCTGCTGCATATTGAACAAGCCATATAGCAATAAGCTCCTCAACTGCCAAGGTAGGCGTTTTTATCCATGAGCATTTCAACAATCGTGGATCCCTCTTTCCCTGCTGGCACGAATTCTAAAACTAGCACGACCAAGCTTAAGTGCACGGTCTGACTGCTTAATAACGCTGCTTCTTTGTAGACAAGGATCCCTCGGCGGGCGTTCTGTTTCCCGAGCACTTTCTGATTTCTTTGTTTGTGGGCGCGTGATACATAGTTGCGTAATCTGAGATTGTTCCTTCTTCTCCCGCCGGGCATCCTTTGGGTCCCTTTTACCGATACGCTGAATGGCAGCTCCTAGAGAGCGCACTGCGTTAAACAGAAGCACGCCGTTTCTGTATCGGCCTGCAGTATCGCATGTCGGCTGCCGCTCTGCAACACTTCGCGCCTGAGCTGCTTGCCTCTGTCTGTCGTCATCGAGCGGACGAGCACTCCTCGTTGTGGGGGATCGTCCCGAGTGTCAATATTTGCAACGGCGCGAGACGCGCTCTAGGGTGTCCGCTTTCGTGCGACCCCACCACTACTTTCAGCCTCTCGGACTGATATCTAATTTTAAGTCCGGTGCTACATGGCCTGGGGCAGACAGTGCTTGAGACAGCGAAAGTGTTGATGGAGGGGTCTGCGTGAAACAGGATAGGGCATGCTTCTTCATCGAAATAGACGTCTACTAATCGAAAGATGTCTCGAATTCGTGTCCATGGTATAAGCACAGAATTTGTTTCTGCTTTGATAACGACGATTGCGCTTCTCTTCAACGCCACTTCATGCAATGCAGCGCCTTTTAAGTATCCAAAATATGCGCCGTTCCGATGCTTATCAGGAGTATGCATTTCATTTATTTGATACTTCGAGGCCCAGAAGGGCGTTACATAAGGAGGGCTGCAATAGTTGTCCATAACTAAGGCAGTCACAATGAACACACTATAACCTGTAAGAAATATTATATACAGATCATGAGGGCTTTATAAAACCAACACAACGCACAAATACCGATAAATAAACTTGCAATAGAAAGCGCACTTGAAAAAGGCTGCTTTGTTGGTTTCGCGTTTGTTTCTCCAAACAGTTCATCCAAGTGCATTTATTAATATATTAACCTATAGCTTGTATGAAGTGGCTCCAATAGAAACATAATTCCAAGGCTGCCAGAAAATTATTTGATCCGCATCTGAACTTCTTGGCCCCACCTTCGGTCAGGTGCACACCAGGTTCCCGTCCAGGCGAAAACTCGACACGTTCGTGTGCCGCTGGAACAGGATCATTGCGATGGGTGTGGAGGTACAAGAGTAATAGCTAGCATATATAGTGATCATGCATACATTTCCCACTAAAAGAAACAGAGGAAACGTAAACTGCGCTCGCCTTCGGCCACTAGTTCACGGTGCAGGTTGTTTCACGTCTGTATTACTGCCCGAGATGAAATACGAGCTTCCAAAACCGTTTTTCTACTCTTCGCTACTTTTTTCATAAAAAAAATTCTTGAAACTTAAAGGCCCACTGTCCACCCTCCGGTCGAAAATATTTTCTTCCCCGGTGACTGTGAGACTTCGCCCCTAGAACGCAAGGCCGCAAAATGTTTTTGAAAAGAGTAACTAATAACGCAGTTACAGCCACCGCAATCACCCGATTCTGTCATGCCTCTCTCCTTCCGTTCCCTCGCAAAGGCTTTTCACTCTCCTGCCCGAGGTCGTCTAGCCTCCGCCATACAAATTCCCCTTCCTCCTCCGCGTTTGGGGGGAGGTGGGGCGTGGCTCTCCGCAAGCGCGAAAAAAAAAAAAAAAAACGGTCGAGGGAGCGCGCGCCGCTAGATTCAGTCTGGCTGTGGCGAGGGAAAAGCGCGCTGCGAGCGGTAGACACCCATCCTTCTCCCGTCAGTCAGCGAGACGGACCAATGGACATCGTTCGCAATACGTACGTCATTGCTGTGGCCCTTCGGGCCAGCGCAGGAAACGGGGAAGCTGGCTTCCCAAAGGAGAGCATGAGAGAGCTTTGAATTGTATTTTCGATGCTTTGCGGCTCGCGTGTCACTGTAGCATTTTGCACAGACTATCTCCGGTGCCTGATCGAAACACTGGGCTCCTTTGCTTAAAATGGCCTTCCCTGGACAGTGGCCCTTTAAAACCTCATAAGAGCTACAAAGCGAAAAGGTGTAGGCTAGTTCTACTGTAGCTTCTTTTTCCGTGTCGTGGATTCTTGTGTGCAGGATTCGATGTGAGTAGCTCCATTCGGCAGTGACGACGTACTCTCGCTGTTTAGCTTTGTCTTCATAGCTGGCGGTACATGGAGTGTGCCACGTTCCCTCCTAGAGACGACGATGAAGCCATCGTCGTGGTGTCGTCTACATTGCCATGGAGACGGCACGAACGCGCACAAGGAGAATTTAGATATGTTTCCCGCGCGCATGGTGTAGTGCAGTTGGTTAGCGCACTCGGCTGGTGACCGACGAGGCAAAAGTTCGATACCTAGTGGAAGATGATTTTGAATAAATGTCAAATCAGCGAACCTTTTCGACGTACAGATCTTGAGCATACTTATGAGGCAAGAAAGGCTTTGTCCTAAGAAAAATTCACCCCCAAAGCTGCTAACTGATTCGAGGGAGGCCGGCTTGTTTGCGCGGCGTGACATGTGGTAGACGCCATGTTTCGCTTTTTGATCGCCACCACCCTCTGGATAAAATAAATTCGAGGGTGAACAATTGCTCTTTGCCATGCAGTGTTAAGACACAGCTACCGCATTACGAGAAAGCCACTCGATATAAATTCCGTGCTTAAAGAAGCTGTAAGACGTTCCCACGTGGCCTAGGTGTAGCTTTTGTGACTCGGGAACCAAGGGTTTCGAAGGGCTCCATTCCTCGCATGCCGCATCTTACATACACTAAGAGCATAAAAGCCGCATGATTTGCAGGAGATGCCAATGATGCTACCTTGTGGCGTCACAAATAACCGACGACCAGTCGGTGCCCGGCTATGTCAGCGGCCAATCACCATCTATCAGACGCTTGCCCGCCATTTTACGCTGTCATAACCTATGCATACAATGACGACTCCGGATTTTCTGCCGCATGGAGTCAATAACGGTATCGTGTTAAATTCTAGCCCTCGCTTACTGGAAAAAAAGGCAGAAAGGCAGAAACCAAAAGTCTATGCCATACTACACTCCTAGATGGCGAGACTCCAGTCCGTGGATATTTGAGTTTAGCAGTACGTACAAAATCGTAATGCATTTTTGCACTGTGCCATCTGCGCCGATCCCGAAAACAATAAAGCAAAATGTTCAAGCCAAAACCGGACAGTGGTACAGCTCCTAATTTTGAAATGATCCATCATCATCATCATCGTCAGCAGCAGCAGCAGCATGACTATACCCACTGCAGGGCAAAGGCCTCTCCCATATTTCTCCAGTTAACCCGGTTGATCCAGTGTGCTAATAAAAGGGAACACGTATGCTTTGCAGTGCATTATTGAGATGCACAAAATTTAGCTCAACGGTTGTTCAGGTTTTGCATGTTCCTCTCAAATATTGCCGAAGCCCACTTTAATGAAGACATTGTTTGCTAAAACAAATCCATACTTAGCTACATTCACCTGAAATAACGAATGAATTAGGCGTAGTATAGAAATAAGAATCTCACATTTGGTTTCAATTTGAGCCAGAGCGGCGTTTGGGATTTTATTCCAGAGTTACAAATAGGCGTTCCTCCCAAATAAGGTAATCTGACGTGGCGAATAAAAGATTAGAACCACTCACCGGGTTACGCTATACCTATTCTTTCTAGTGACCGAAGTTAAAACGTATATTGGTTGGCGATTAGGTGTCATTACAGCAAATCATCTGCAGAAGTATTGCGCAAGAATAGTCTGATCTGCAGCCTAGAACATCAACCTCTAAACCGCGGATTGTAGACAAAAAAGCTCATCTGTACTTTGCAAGCATTCCTCTCGTTGTCCTCTTAGAGCTTGTGACTTCAAGTTAATTAAACTTATTTGAGGAATGTACGCACCTCCTTGCACTTCCAAACATTAAGCAATTATCCACGTCTAAAACATTCCAAGTGGCCTAAGTAGCGCTTAGATTATCAAACTTTCATACAGTTTAATTCTTGCCCGCTGATGCTCCTCTTCCCTTTAATAAGGTGAACATGCTATTCGTTCTTGCTATGTTTTTTTTTGTTTTTGATGTCACCATATGCTCATAAATTTCAATGTTTGTATCGTGTTGTCTACAAAACGTTTGTGTGATGATTTTATTTTACCTTGAACTGGCTTCCTCTTCCGTATGCTGCCCTTTTTTCGTTCAATTTTATGTCATTTAGCGCCTTCGCTCTAACAAGTACATAACAAGTACCTCATATTTAGTAACCTAATTAAGGATTAGCGGACTTCCTAGCAATTGTTTTTTCGCTATGAATGCATTCCTTTCTCTCAAATTGAAATGAGTATTACCCATCAGAGAAAATCACTATGAGAAATATAAAAGAAATCTACCCCTCTACCCCTCTACCCCTCTACACCTCTACATCTCTACCCCTCTACTCCTCTTTTTACATCCTGTAGAGAAGCGTATATCTTCGTGAACAACGCAGTGAGGAATGGAACAGTTGTTTGGAGTGATAATTACTTCATTACTCTTCTTCCTTCACATGCAGTTGACTGAATATGAACTTAAAAAAAAAAATACGCTCCACGAACTCCACTCTTCAACTAGACCGGTATCAACAAAATAAACGACAGGCAACAGCCCTATAATACTTCAACACTCACAACGGCGGCGAAACTGTCTTTTGTTCCCCCTCTCTGCTTCTGTCACGAGCTTTCGCCTGTAATTTGCTTGGCCCCAGCCGACAAGTTTGCTCTTACCGTCTAGCCAGCGCTAGAAAAGGAAACCAAAATTTATATCTCTTCCATAAAGTCCACGGTTGGTACCCTGTCATCATTAATAAGCGTTACATGTATGCATGGCAAGAGAAGAATACGACGCCTTATAAGAATTTTATGCTGTAGCTTTCCTCTCATACCAGCGTTCGTTGCTTCACGAAAGTGTTTTTCGAAGCTTGCGTAGAGACTTGGTTGTGATTGTAATGTTTTTCCTTTCTCCTCTTGCGCAGTCATTATAAGCGCACGTGGTTTAGAAACTCTCCGAGCCAAATAAAAAGCGAGACCTTTTAGTTCTCAATTACTTTTTACCTCTAAATCAGGCACGCACAATGATTTAGAGATAAACCAGAACTCAGGCAACGAGGAAATAAAGCTGGAGTAAACTTGACTAAAGTGTTTTTTGATATCCTTTTGGGAGGACGCAGTCTGGTCGGTAGACCTTTCTAGTTCCGAGTCTGCGTTGTCGCTATTTTATGCGAAGTTATTTGGCCAACACGGACAGAAGCACAGGCCAGTGCTAGAGTACCCTTTTTTGTTATTACTGGAAGAACAGCGGCACCCCACTCGCCTTCGAGTTACTCCTGGAGGCTGGGGGCTAGATAGTTTTTTTGGTTTGTGAGGTTTAACGTCCCAAAGCGACTCAGGCTATGAGAGACGCCGTTGTTGAGGACTCCAGAAATTTCTGGGGTGGTCTAAATCTCTACCACGTGGTCGCCGTGGCCGGGATTTGATCCCGCATCCTTGGGCACAACAGTCGAGCGCCCTAACCACTGCACCACCACGGCGGGGAGGCTATATGAGTATTTGTGCCAATTGCCGGGGAGCGCAACATGGCTCACTGCGTCTACAAGCTTAAGGCGCTAAGTCTGGCGCTGTAGTCAGCGGTGTATTTATAAAAAGCGCTCGCTGTCTCTTTTTGAATGCATGCAGCCTATATATTATACTTCGCATACAACTATACTTTGGCGTAAAATACAGGATAGTAAATACCCTGATGTGTTCTTTTCTTGACTTCTTTGAATGTTAGGAATCGATGGACTAATTACGCCATGAGCTTAAATTACGGGTAAAAGAATGCAGAATTAAGTGTTCTCATGGTTCTGAATAATTCAGAGTCTAGGCGAATTAACAATGTAATAACGACCTGAAACGAATCCAGGCGATGGGCTAAGGATATAAGGAGGATGTAGGTTGAAATTAGATGCACTTGAACCTTAGCCTGGTTTCATGTGGTACTTAGAAGAAGCTAGAAGGAGCAGTTTCTTTTAACCATAACAGTTCGGCTGAGAAATAATTGTTTCTTGCTTGCTTTCATTCTGCATAACCTCTGACGTTCAATTCTCCTAGTGTATGTAACGATTTCAAGGCACCTGCACTTTTTTTTTTGTGCAGTAAGGATTACAATGCCCAACAGTTTTGTTTCCCGTATATATGCTGGCAGGCCATACAAATATAGTACTTTTGTGAGGCAGCCTACTAAAGTTGAATGTCTTAATATGCGCATTAATTGTTTTGTTTCCAAATTTATCAATTCAGCTTCATGTGTCTCACTTCGCTTACAACATGGAAACATTTAAGCATCTGCCCACACTATACTAGTGCGTTGCTCCTTCTGTGTCCAAAATGTTTTTCTCTACAGTTGGTTTTTAAACAGAAACTGCCTAAATTTCTGAGTCGAGTCCGAGCACTATGCCAATGTCTATGGAGTGATGCTCTTCCCGTTTTTAGATCAAACCTAAAGCTGCAGCCGGATTATACAGTGAAGGTGGGGATCATATCTAATAAGGGAAAAGCGTTCACATTTAAGGTCAATAGTTCGTTCAACAAGCACAATAGACGGACACTACGGTATGGTATATTGGTATGACCCGTTATCCGTAATCCGTAGTAATCAAGTTTGGCTTTATTTCGGCCCCATTCAGCCGAATTCCTATAATAAAGAGTTTATCTGGCTGGCATCTCATTGAAGTTTACCTCGGTCTCTTCGTATTAAATCTGTTTATTTAGGTAGGCTAGCTTAAACACCTACATTGAAGGAGGCAGCACTTATACACCAGAATATTCTCTGCCTCCTTGTTTATTACATTAGTGAAATGGCGTTAGAGATGCTTCTAGAAGTGGAGATCTTGTTTATTACATTAGTGAAATGGCGTTAGAGATGCTTCTAGAAGTGGAGATGCGTTCCACTGATGGAGTCTATCTGCTTTTATCAGCACAATAGAGCGTACGGTGTCATTTACAAAACTGTTCAAGGTCATGTGACACCGAGAATCTTATAATATTCGAGCTTTGATTTGCATGTTATGATCTGTGCTTACAGTGAGACGTACCGATATGTTCGCCTATTTAATAAAAGTGGTTCTTGTTCTTTGATCAAGCACAACTTGTGCTCGCTGAAACGTATTTGTGGGTTCTGTTGAAGTTCCCAGTCGTCGCCTTAAAACCAGGAGAACAACGAGAATTGTCGCTGTTGCGAGCGATATAATGAACTTCCTACATGATATCAGGGTTATTCAGAGAATTATTCTGTGAAACCTTATTCAGTATTCACTGCAGTTACAGAGCGTTGACCAGAGCACTCATTTTTGCATCGCGAAGCGCAGACCCAGCGACATATGTTAGTTAGCTCACCTACCTATCTAGCAATCCCGAGGACAATGCGCAGAAATTGTATTCAAACAACAAGGGCGGCTCCGAGTGTGGATGGCCCGAGTGAGCGGAGCGATTCCATTGGCGTCCTTCCTGATCCGTTCCTGGCTGACCCGGAGCTTCTTTCATTTTCCGTTTTTTTAAGACGCCGGCCCTTCCGCTCTCGCACAAACGATCTTCCGCTCATTCATACCCGCACTGAAATGACTTGATGGTCACTTTTGTGTACTTTTGAAAACAAAGCTTTCTTTCGCGTTCATGCTACTGTCACTCCATTCGCTTTCTCCCGTTCCCTTAAGATAAAAGATTGAAGGACCTCCGACAGCATCAGCTGGGCGATTGGCTCTTCTCTTTCTTTTCTTTTTGCGTAGGTCAAGCTTCCAGGCTAAATGGTCACTAAGAAAATGTGCCATCTATAACGTCTTTGGACGACCTTTATCCAGTGTCTCGCGCGGTTTAGAACTTCCCTTCGTGAAGACTTCGGCATTCAGTTGTGCAGTGGAAAGTTGCTCCTTCCACCGCGACTGAATTTGCAGTATAGGCATCTGATGAAATCAGATTAGGCTAGAAGTGTTGCAAATTCACATATAATTATTTTACGTTTTTATTTGCACAATATATCGTGTCATAAAAACTTCCGCTTGGACTTGATGAACTCTCCTACTCTAGAAGCTCTCAGCGCCTGAGGGCTGCATATATATAACAACAAAAAAAAAAAATATATATATATATATATATATATGCGTGGATAAGCTACAAGCTTGACCTAGCTGCTGTAATTGTAGCAGAATTCCAACTTAAATGCACATTAGGGTGCATGATGGCCTTAACATTTCATTTTGAAATAAATAAAAAGGGTGGAGGAGCACAGGTGTTTTGTGAAATTTTTTTTTTCTACTGATAAATCAAAGCCAAATATCGATGTCTTCCCATCTATTTTCTTATGTAATGCAGTGATTCCGGCTGTTTTAAAAACCTTGGAGACGGAATAAGATTTCTGGTGGTTGCTTTTTAAGGAAATGCATGTATATATACAAGAACATATGCCCGCATATAGCTACACAATACACAAGGGATGTTTCACAACATGTTGAATTTCTAATACCGTTTGTGCCATATTTACTCGTTCAGATGTTACTCCGTGGACAGAAAAGTGACAGTGAAAAACCGATCTTCTGAATCACGCTTTTGTTGAATACCATAACACACAAACACACACACAAAAATACTCCAAGCAAACCCTAAGTTGGCGATTCTTCAGGCCCATACTGACACAAACCGGTGTGGGCCGAGTATTATTTCAGAACTACTGTCCCCAACACCTCCCAACCTCGGCTCCAGTTAAGGCAGTCTTATCGCATGAGAGCGTGACTAATTTGCGTAGACGAACGAGAGGCAATTGAGGCTTTCACCCGCTACCCAGATTAGGGAATCTTAAAACGCAGCAAGGGAGCCAGGTTGTTTCTTGAAATCATGGCTTGTCCAAGTGAATTCAACAAAACGTTTCCCACCATGTAACGCAGCGATCGCTTCGCAGCTTTGTGTGGACCCGTTGTGCGTGTGAACTAGTTCCTACAGGTGTAGTTTTGCGTCGTAACGCCTGCAAGTATCGGAACCTTTTAGGGTATGTCGCGACAGCTTTAACGGCTCCCGTTCCCGGCTTCCCTTGCAATTCTCGTCAGCGCACAGTTTGCAACTCGCTATCATATTGTGGGAAATGCCCCCTAACTCAGATATAAGCTCTACTTAGCCACCACATGCGAACATGCCTCGGTGGTCTAGGGTAGCATGCTCGACCAGTAAAGCAAGGAACCGCAAAGTTGAATTCCCCTTTTCTTCCTAGGAAGTGAGAAGTCCGCGAGCTAGCAGCTCCTGGCAAGTCGGCCGTATCAAGTGGTCGCGTGATGTTGCAAAACGCTAAGGCCGATCAGCCCCAAGCTGTGTCAACTGCCAGCTACCACATGTCAGAGCCACTTCCTTGATTTTTCACTGATAACGCTGACAATGCCGATGCCGAAGAGTTTCTGAGAACGGGGTCTTTAACGCTATGGTGTTAATACCTTGTTTTATTAATGAGAACCAAAGCGAGCAATAAAGACGCCTGTCACCCCTCATTTTATATCCGTGTAAATATTTTATTCAAGTAGTAGGGATGGTGCGTTTAAACAGTGCTTCTATGGAAGAACTCCACATGTCTATGCATTCTCCAAAGAGAATACGTTGCCAGAGTGACTGCATGTGGCTTTATTTTAACTCTTAATTGCAACCGTATAGAACTTCACAGCAGCACCTTTGAGACTGAAAGAGATCGGAAAGCGATAAATCATTATAATGGTCATGGGTGATCCTCATCCTCTTCCAGGTTCTGCTGTTTTGGTAGCCCTTGGGCTCAATGGCAGTAACGCTGCATACGATTCGTAGGGCTCTTGAATTGAGAGCTGCGAAGCGTTACCAGCACCTGCAATATTACACGCCACTTCGACGACAACAGAGCGGTGAGTACGACCGGTCAGTGATCGCAGAATTATACTGCTGGTCAGCAAAGAGGAGAAGATAACTGCGGAGCAGGTGGTCGAACAGAGATGTAAGGAGGGCGGCTAAGGAGAGGCTTCGAAAAAAGGGTTGAAGAGAACGCAGACTAACGCTACTGTAAACTCATAGACGACCCGAATTGAAACGGTGGCTAGCAGAATATATTGGCGGGTTTAAGATAAGCAGGCAGTTTTAAAAGTAATTTCATGTTCTATACCCATTCCCTGTTAACGATTTGACGACATATTTTTACACTGCAGTTGTTTATTGGCGTCTAAAATTGACACGCTAAGAGTTAGGTAAGCTCCGTACAAAATGGCGCCATTCGATACTTCCAGCTCAGGGTGCAGCTGTGCTCGCAGCTTTGAGAGCTTCCCTCTTAAAGTTGAGTAGCACCACCACAGCGTGTTTTGTGGCGGCTGCGCTGTGCGGTTAGAAAAATTACCTGTTCGCAAGCACACTAAATAACCTTGCAGCGGGAACTTACGCCGCGATATCTTGGACAATAACCTATGCCGATACGAATCATACTAGGAGAAAATAAGCGCTTGGTCAGATAAGCCAAAAATAATTGTGTTTAGGCTGCTTGCGAAGCTGTAGAAGCGAAAATGTCTGGGTTTTCTTTTTCGTGCATTTTGCTCGGCCGCTTAAAATGGTGAAGGGTTCTATACGTACACTGTTTTTCAGAAGCATAGAGTGAGGGGTCCGCTTCTTGACTCTATAATGGGGCTCACTGCACATCACCAGCGATATCAGTCGCTCAGGTGACGATAATTATTTTCAACGCCCGTCCCCAGCTTAGGTATTCTAGGAGTGCCACAGGAGCCCCATTAGAGGGCCTAGAAGCAAACCCCTTGTGGTGTAGGTTTTTGACAATGCAAGCTGATTTTTATTTCTTTTATTTGAAAATGCTGTCCGGCCCCTAATACTGAAAAGGTACACTTTAACTAGTATTCCCACTGTACTCATGGGCACACGAAGCTGGTAAAGAAAACCGGTACTCGGAGAAAAAAAGAGGATAGCGGCAGTTTTGAACAGATTTATCGGGCTTAATATCCGGAAGCGACTCAGGCTATGAGAGACGCCGTAGCAGAGGGGTCTGGAAATTTTGACTACCTGGGTCTCTTGAACGTGCACTGACGTCACACAAAACTGGCGTCTTGCCTGTCGCCTCCATTGAAAAACAAATGCCACTGCCGGGACTTGATTCGATGTTCATGCTGAGCTCACAGTCAGGTGCTCTAACCACTGAACCATTGCGACGGGGCGAAGAGGCCGTTTGTTGATATCCTTAAGCAGTTTAGAACTTTATTTATTGCTTCCGAATTGCAATAAAATGGAGATTAGTTCACCAAATGCCATGAGAACTCAGTTGAAGAAATAATACCTGCGAAATTTGAGGAAGAGTTGCGCACATTTTATGTACTAGCTCGCTCAGTCTAATGCCGCAGTTTAGGCTTATTCCACGTAACAAAGCGACCTAACTTTAAGTGAAACACATATGAATGCTTCCAGGTGACTCTAGCCGACAAATCTAAACTTAGTATTGGTCCTGTTGTAGGCACATACGTGTAAAATCACAAGTTCGACCGCTACTTCGAAGTAATATTTTTGTTTCGTTTACTGAGAGAGGACAGGAGAAGCCAAAAGCAGAGTTGAGCTCCCGCGCTCCTCACAGCTAACATATACAAGATTGAAACTCAGAGCATATACATTTTCTAGCCTATGCGAGCGCAACCGTACGAAATAAATAAAAACGTCCGGGCTAAAACATATCTGGAAGCATTAGTGCCTGTCCTGCGTGCATCCTTTCTTCTGGGTTTTCTTTTTAAAAACGTAAATAAACCATGTCGTCACGTTTTGGAAGTTACCGGACAAGGGGCTGTAGAAATTTTAGCTCTGCGTTAAGAGTAGCTGATTTTGTTCACATAGTCTGTGCAAATTTGTTTATATAAAAGACCTTCGACGCTTCACGATCGCTTTTCTCTCTTATAATTATCACAATGCATGAAGTGTTTAAAATCGGTGCGAGCTGCGCGGTGCTCAATAAGGCTGTCCCATCATTATTAGCTAAATGTCTTGTGTGCATTCGCCAAAGTCATTGACGCAGCGCACAGGTATGCGGCTAAGCAAGAATAGTAAAATGACGCTGAACTACATTGATACGATGTCACACAGCCTCTCAACCCTGCAGCTATATAACCCTTTTGACGTATACTCATATATAACTTAACAGTAATAAATATTTGATATTTACCTTGCTTCTACTCGAAGGAAAGAAACTGAGTCTCCTGAGCAAGAAAAATTACTTAGTTTAAGTCAATAATTTGTATCTATTAGTCGAGAAACGATGTTGGCCAATTCAATCAACACGTAAATCTCAATGTTCAAAGGAAATTGCTAGGAATAAGTAGTGGCCACGACTGGACGAAAATTGATGTGGTCAGCGATCAGGATGCAAACAAACATTGCCGTTTGCTTGCAGCGTCACACGTGAAAATTACGTCTATAAATTCAAATGTTCTATTATGGTATGTGTGCAGGGAGGGGGAAGGGTGGGAGGAATGGGGTATTTTATCTGCATTTGTATTTTTGTTTTCACTATTTGTGCAAATATTCCAGCTTTTTACATGTGCGCCCCTCTCTCTATATATAAGATAAATCTATCAATTAACACAACCACTAAGTACTGTTTTCATTGCTTATTTAATTGCTTCACTTGCACTGGTTGTTTGTTTTAGCCATACGCCTTTTTCTTATTTTTCATTTGTTAGAACACGCTTAATTAGCAAAGTTAGTGCGCGAGTTTTCAATACTACCTTTCTCTTGGCAGAAAAAGACGAAAAGGATAAAGACAGGATACACCCCAGTCAGAAAAAAAAAAGCCAAAGAAACGAAAACGCGACATGTGAGTGGTAACTTATATGACGCTGCAAGAGGTTTTCCTGAAGACAGTAGGGGTGTTGCCCGCCGTTCATCAGAATTAGCCTGGCTTTGCTAGCGCGCCCAGTCCTCCGGTGCAGTGAGGCGGCCTCACTAATATGTTTATCGGCACAAGTTGCGCTGAGCGATTAACTGTCGCGCGTCCACCGTCCTTTCAAATATGGTGCCACATCCCGGGCCACCGAACTGCTCCCTGGACTCCCCAAAGAAAACGACGTTATGGTCCCAACTCGCCGGAAGCGGTTACCCACACCTCTCCTTCCTTCTCATCTTCCACGCTGGACCTCGACGAAGGATGGCCTGGAGAAGGCGACATAAGCTATGCTCAGAGAACTTGTTAGCGGACCCTGCCACGGTTGGCTTCGATTACGCCGTTTCTGGGCCTAATCGCGTTTCCGGCGTCTGTAGAGCCATATCTCCTCCCCACGCCACAGATGGCGCCACCATGCTCGGCGCCGACGAAGAAGCCGTTTCGTCCAGGCTAGCTTCCCAGCGTGGGGGACCTGCGCCGGACGCAAATCCATCCCGGTCCTTAATCGGCGCTCGCAGTCTGAGCCCTGCTTGCTGCCCCATTTGCGTCCTCCTCGGGGGACGAGAGGAAAGCGGCTGAAAAAGGGGAGGAAATGCAAGAGAGGGCGCAGTAGCAGTCGACCGCTGTCGGAAACGCTTAATTGTGTTAATCGACTGGAAGCAATGCCTTCATTTGTAACTTGCGCTTCCGTATTCGGCCGCAGCCCTGAAGCTATCCCCTTCTTATAAGCCGGGAAAATCAGACTCACACACGGATTTCATCACAGACATCGCTGCAAACCGCTAAAAGTTCTTTTATCCTGAAAAAATCGTGGTTGCTGAGTTGACATCGAAAGAAACGCGGTATAGGTGACCTTTGAACTTTTAGTCGCTTTGCAAAAATATTTGGAGTGTCTAACGTATCTCTAGGCGCACATTCATCTCCATATCCGCCCCTGCCAATGCCATTCGGGCCGGAAATAGGGTGCCTTGATGTAGCTTTTTTTTTTCCATGGTGGGACATCGCAATTTGGAGGTCGCAAGCTCATTAAGGAACCTAAATCTTTGTTGAAAGAAGAAGATATAAAGAAATATTCCTTTTCATACATTTAACGCTTTAGATGCAGTGTTCGGCAGTCTAATGCGTTAAATGTATGAAAAGGAATATTTCTTTAAATCTGCTTCTTCTACCCCTATTCTACCCCCATAGGGGTAGCAATAGGGGTCGTTCTACGCCTACAGGGGTAGAATTATTATTTTTTGGCTTCGATGGTCATTCGAAGGATTAGCAGACGAGCGATATAATCTCTCGAAGAGCGAGAAGGAAGAGTTCCAAAACGATGACGCAAAGCGTCAGAGAAGCAGGTGCAACAAGAGCAACAACGGAGGTACGATTCGGTCTCATCCGCGATTACTACTGCTTTGGCTTTGCATTTCTTGGTTTAGCTGAGTTAAGCAACTGCTATTTTTGTTACATCGCGTATAAAAGCACAGAAGAACTACCTAGTACGTAACGGCTATTGCTCATTTTCGTGATAAAATGTTCTCATAAAATCACTGCGTCAGTAACAACGCGTCACCCTGACCTTTCTTAATGAAAACAAGGTATACGCTAGCGTAAAGCCGGCGGTAGTCTCGAATGCGCCGTGTGAGAGTAAGTAAGTGGACAAGGAACAAGTTTTGCACGTTGGCCTAGCAACCTGTCGTATCTTTCGGGGCTGGAACACTTGTGAGTTTAATTAGTATTTTGAACTACCCGGCTGTTGTTCTGAATCAGGGATGATTTCAGGGCCACTTAACTATACTATAGTAAAAATCGAATCTATTGAAGTAAGCGAGCCGGTTGCTAAGCACATCAGGTCACACCAAGTTGCTTAATAGTAATGCGCGATGTTGGCAAAAATAAGAGTGCTTTTGAAGCGAAAGCTTCAGGGCGCCATGCATCAACCATGATCAACCTGACAAGCCACCTGACCGTCAACAAGCCGCCACATTGTGACTATTTAGCCATGGTACCACCTAAGGTGTACCACCACTTGATCTTTGACCTTCGATCTCTGACGACAGATACATCACGGCGTGTTCCCTCTTGTAGTTTACGGCGGCCTAGACTCCATAGACTTGGCAATTCATGCATGTCCATGTCTAAGCCTTCGCCTAAGGAAAGCAAACACCTAGCCAAACGACGGTTTCGCTTCGCCTAACTGTGTTTAGTGGGGGTTAAATTTCAGCCATGTCTTTACCTATGTGTTTAAATCAGTATTTTTACCATTCAACTTACTTATCTCCTCTTTTCTTTGTTTTATATAATGTCTGAGTATTTTACATACCCGCTACTCACGCTCCGAGCAGCCCGTTGAGCGTTACTGAAGTCTGTCTCGCGGTAGATCCTGAAAGCATCGGCGAGCGCGCTCCGCGCCATTAACCAACGTTTGATGTCCACGTCGCCACCTTGTCACGGCCACTGTGGCTCGAGTGGCTGAGATTCCACTTTTTGCTTTCTGGTGAACGATACTTCTCTAGCTGTAGATACGACATTGAAACTGATCAGCGCTATGCGAGCGTGACCGCATTTACGACGTCGCTGTGTTATGACGAGCTCGATCAGCGTACGTACTAATTGCTTGCGGCAAGAGCAACAGCGACCACAAAGCATAGTTTATTCTATATTTGTTTCTTGAACTTCCCATTAACGCATGTATGGTGCACGCGCTGCGAAGCCTCTGGCACGCCAAGCCGGTGTCTGTGATTCGTCTCCCGTCTAGCACAGTTATCGCGTACCAAGAAGCGTCGACTATACACATACCACATTTCGTGCTTCTGAGATCAGTTGAAACTTTTACACTGAACTTCAATGCCAGAGCATACATTTTTCCATCGGGTGCAGTTCTGGAGTGTTTTGATAAAACGGTCGGACATTCTATGAAATTATTTTCTGTGGCAGCACCGTAACCCAGTCATTACTGACTCTAGAGAAGACTTAGGAAAGCAAGATATGTGCTGGAAATATTCGCCATCTAAGCATCATTTAGCAATACAGCACCGAAAGCTTATAAAGCGCTTGTTTTTAAATCATTTTTTTGTGATACCGAATCTAAATGTGTTTGAAAGTGTACGGCCAATACTTCGTGAAACGGCTAGCCTTTGTGTTCATTGACTGCCGCAATAGTACTGAGACACCGTATCGCAGACAAACACAGGGTAACATGATTCCTTTTAAATATACAGTACATTTTCGAATTACTATTCTACTCCACGTAATAGAGTAAGTGCTGCGATTCCGGCAGCCTTCGTCAAAGTTTTTGGTAGAAAAAAATTGGGAAGTTACTACAAAGTGGCTGATTTCCACCTGACGCCTGTCAGAAGTGGGAGAACTTGTCTGCGCGGTCGGAAATTTAGTCGTTCTGCACGCTAGCCCTTGTGACGTGATATGGCTATGATGTGACTATACTGACTTCCGCCATCCCTGTCTTACCCATCACTATTATATCCACTCACCCCATTCCCCCCAGTGCAGGGTAGCAAACCGGTTTCTTTTACCGATTAACCTCACTACCTTTCCTCCTCCTTGATGCTCAGTTTATTCTGGTAAATGGAACACTAGCTTGCAGATCTAACTCCTTATTTTTGTTATAACTGTGCAGTAACTTGGTGTTTTCGGCATTTGACTACTTAATCCATGGTTGTTGAACCGAACTGTCAACACTACGACCTCAGTTCGACAGCAGGGGGACGGAAAATCATTCCTGCCATGTGTACTGTCATTGCCCGTAACACAAGCATTGATGATCGAAGATAATCAGTATCCTCTAACCTTGATATCTTGCCCACCCCTGTGCAGTTTGAGGCTGTAGAACATGGCACACCAACTCATCGCCCTATTAAGCACAAAAAATGGAGACGATGCAAAAAATAAAACACGCAAGATCTCTACCTTCTTAAAGTATTATGAGAGGCTTTGCATTGAAAAGTACGAATTGTGCTTCACTACATTCGTTCTTGAGTTGCAGACAAGAGATAGTCATAACTGGCAGAATTGTGCGTAGAAACCAGAAGTTTATAGAAGTCAGCAGTGCGTAGAAGTAAGAAGAAATCAGAAGTCCATTTACAATTGGAACATTAAAGGAGCCGCTTAACAAAGCGCATGGTATATTATATAGAGAGGTAAACAGGCATCACAAAATCTGACGCAGCCACAATATGAAAGAGAAATAAAGAAGGCTTGAGGGGCAGCCTCAGTTGGCAAGCGGAAGCAGGGCTTCGAAAGAGAACTTGTCTTCGTCTGGACCAGGTAAAAAGAAGTCTTTTTGTCGGAACGTTGTCCTGGCTTGTCAAATGGGCTCCCCCTTAAACATTGTGAAGTTCTGTTTCATCCTGTGTAACCATCTTCTTCCTATCGTTCTAACCTATACATAGCCATAGTCGCTCCTAGCGGTGTTGTGCCGTAGTTAGTATGGCAAGCAGCTCACGCCACCCATTTCGTGAACGAGAGCTGCCTGCGCCCTTGGCGGTAGCGATGAAACCGAGTGAGCGTTGATGAGATGAACACAAGACTTCTTTATACATCATATACGGGTCATATTTATAGCACAATCGGCATGGGGGCCGAGGATTAACAGCTAGACACAACTGTGGTCGCACAGCGACGGCCGGGGAGACTACGCGTCCCCTTCTTGCCAGAGGCACGGCACTCGATGAACGCTCGTGTAGGTCTCGCTCTCCGGAGGAAGTGTGCTCGCTTATATAGCGTGGACAAGTCGTTGGCACTCAAAATGTCCATTTCTTACGCAGAACGTGACGGCGGTCCGAGAGGTCCAATCAGCAAGCGCGCTGATCGCTCGCTTCAAATCTCCCGCTGTGCAAAGCCGACTCACCGCCAGGGAACCGGCTCCCGGGTGTCTGGCATTCCAAACGTGTCTTATCATGTTGACCGCCCGATGCTTCCTGGCAATATGCCGCTGCCACGAAGAGCAGCACCAGAGCCGGCAAATAGGATGTCAGCAGGAGAAGTCCGACGTTCGGTTGAGCGGAATCCAGGTGGCTTGCCCGGGCACAACAGTGGCCATTGCGTTTTGGTGTGGCTTGTTGAGCACTTAGGAGTTTTTAACAACGTTTAACAGTGTAAAGCGTGTTATGCGGAAACGGAGCCATGCAGGCAGATACAGGCAGAAACTAATTACATCTACATACCAGTTTATTTCAACGCGACAGCGTTGAAGACCTCATTACTGAGAAAATCTGGGGTCGGCGTTTTTGGCGTTGGCTTTGTGAGAGAAAAATAAGAAGCATGACATGAAGGTGGTTGCTGGTGGCTGACATGGTCATGCACTGATTTTTCGATTGTTTGTGCCACTTAACGAGAGTGCATAATATCAGAAAGCTGGGAAGAACTGCTAACTCGAATTGCCCATTTGAGTTGTGAAGATGGAATAAGAATCAACCTCCCAGTTCTCTTGGATGCGGGTTGTTAAACTGTGGGTTGTGAAGCTTCGGCGATTTCAACGCGCAAGCCTTTCTTGACTAATAAGGTGAGTGTACAGAGCCTGTCATCATAGCATGTCCGAACGAATGGAGACTTAAGAAAATAATCGTGCCACCGCCAGGAATCGAACCACCATTCGAACAGATCAGCTTTCCTTGGCCCAGGCTCGAGAGCTCCATACTCTCGCCACAGCTGATCACACCTCGTGTAAACCTGCAATGCACTCTCTCGCTGTGCAGTGGATACATCTTCATGAAATTTCATCTGTGCCGCGTCATGAGGGGCGTGACAAAACTCGCAATGCTTTTGCATTTCTCTACTTAAGCAGACTTAAGTTCAACCCTGAATTTTTTCGCATAATAATCTCCCAAAAGGTCCGTGACAATATATCTCAGTGAGGTCTTACCTTCATCATGAGAAAGAAAGATGTTTTACGAACCCTTTATAAGTTCCAGGAACTTGTATGCTCGGCTCCTGACTTGTAGACGACAAAATTGCTACGTAAAAAGTTACTTTCAAAAGTTTGATGCAGAAGGTGTTGGAACGACCCGCGTACAATCACAAATTCGTCTTGTGTAATGGCACACTTTGACCAAGGATGCTCTTGTGACATGAAAACGCATCACCATCATCGGAATTTAATGCACAGGCACTTCATGCAGTCATGGTAAAATAGGCGCATAGATACTGTACTTAAAATGGTTTACTAGCGGGCGTAAACAAAAATAAGTCCTTATATTCTTTAGCAATAACCGCGCTTGTATTGTAGTTTCCTTCACCTAAATGAAACAAGAGAAATAAAAACAAACGTGAACAGCGGGGAACCTAGGAACCGCGATATTCGAATCTGCTTTTATTGAGGTGGTACGCCAAGAGCCCTACCCGTGTTTAAGAAGCCGTGCGTTTGCTTTTCGCGCTTTTTGAAGTTGTTTTCTTTGCAATAATACATCAAAATTACTGACCACGTTTAAGGAGCCACGGCATTGTTGTTACACAGCCAATGCCAGAAAAGTTGTACTAAAGAAAAAATAATACGCAATTACCTTGACTGAGATGTTATCGCGCGCCTATCTTTTCTTTGGCGAACGCTAAACAGCTTAACGATAATAAACATAATACAATTCAGAATCAATTGCAAGACGAGTCATTAGAATACTACACTCTTTATTCTATTACACGCCTGACAGCGACTCAAAAGTTTTGCACCACGTCGCGGAGGAACGCATTTAAAATAACGATGCCGTCAAAGATAACGTACGCAACAAAATGCAAAGATTAAAACCCAAACCGTCTGTCATTTGGCATGTTTGTATCTTTTGTTGTTTGCCGAAATATAAATACGATAGTAATAAAAGTGCATTGCCTTATTATTAATGTTCCTCGTGAACGAAAGTTCGTGCCGCGCTTATTGTGGCTGAAGCGCGCTTGAGTTCGGCTCAGGAATAAGGCAAAAGTAAGAAAAATGAAAACAGCAGTCGCTTTCCGCCTTAATGGCGCTGCCAGAAAGCAAATCCGGTCGTCGCCCTTCACTCTGAGTTTTGAGGAACATTTGAGAGGGCGGGAAGAGATGGGCGCCCATGTTCGAAAAACCCAGACGCTACGTGTACTCGAGTTGGGTTCACTGTTGTCTATGGGTGAACGGGCCTCGTGTGTAAGCAAAGCAAATAGGGGTGCGCAGTGGGAGCACAGACTGCTCCGTAGCATTGCGATTACTTCACATGGCTAGCTCTCGACCCGGGAAGGAAGAATTCTCCCTTTATCTCGTATGCTGGACTGGCCTTTTTGCAGCAAAACGTTGATTGAAGGAAAGTAGTGATGTGATTGGAGCATAGGGTTGGTGGTATTGGTGCGTCGGATACAAACAACCGCTCTTTTACGCTGCAGGTTGCAGGTGGCTCAACAAGTAAAGCTGGAACTGCTGCACAGCCCCTGTCGTGTGGTCGTGAACGTTGTGTGTTTAGTGTTTCAGATTAAAACCTCCTCGAAGTTGATTGACCAAAAACAATTTGTCTCTCTTTCTTTCTCTCTATGTGTGCCATCTCGCGTGCTGCTAGAATTTCTGTTGCACAGCCTCCCGTGTTGTACGGCTGAAAAGCGACGTGCCTGTATTTGCTTTGTAGTCATACCTAACCACGTAACCAGCCCTCGAGCACCTATCTGCGCAGCTAATGTTGAACACGTTAGGATTTGGCGTGATCAAAATTCAGGCATTACACAGATTAAACCACTTCCTTCTCAGCATCCTTTTCAGTTTTCAAACAACAGATCGCCTGTGGGTCCTTCTGCGCATTTGGATTCGTCCCAAAGCGTACAAGGCTGCAAAGAGGAAAAACAAACGTCTCAACAGGCTTGATCATGACGAAGGCATGTGACATATTCCACCAGACACCACTCCTAGCTCTACCAAAAAGCGGAGATGGATGGGGAATTCTGTCTCTGCACCACAAAGTCGACCCACCCCCCCCCTTCTTTCCTGTAACAATATTTTAATGATAGCAGGAGATGACTGCCTGGCGCTGAGCCTAGCAAGCTACTCCTGATGAGGGTGTTGATGACAGTCGTGGTTTGATGTTAACTGTTTAATACTAACTATAGATATTGCCTTGAGGAGCAAACTGCGAATTCAGAACCGTAGATCATTTAGAAAAACAGCTAGCAGCGATGTTTCTATTTACGTAGCTTCACTTAGTGCTCTTCAAAAAAGGTGTCATTTGACCAACTTCTGCTTTATATCTTTCTCTCTATATCTTTATATCTTTTTATCTATTTATATCTTTTTATATCTTATATAGTTCACGGACGAATCAGATTACGAATGGGCGCTCTACCAAAAAGCCCATTTTATTCCCTCAGATGTCTCTCGCCACACTGAAGTGGCACCTCAGTCACGAGGAAGCGTTTTTATTGTTCGAGCTATAGTTTAAGACCAATTGCTTTACGTAGCCGCAGCCTAGTGCAAACTCTTCAGTAAGCTATTCCCTGAGGCGATCTGTGATCTACAAGTTCCATTATGACACCTTGTTCCTGAAGCCAATAATTAAAAGGTTAGGTTATTCGCCTTTAAAAAACGATAATGCTTGGACGACCAAAAGAAATACTACGGACCAGGTCACACCACTCAAAACAGCCCCCATGTAGGTTCGCTGGTCTAGGATACGCAGTTTCATTTAAAACCTTGCTTAAATTTAATTGCGACACCAAGTATACGCGACTTTCTATGCCAATTGGGGTTAATCGCAGCTAATTCTCCTGCTCACATGATGTTCAGCGCTGAGTAATTCACCGGCATGTACAGTGTCTTAGACTCCTCCGAAGCATTTCTTGCAATGTGGCGGCAGGTTAGGTCAGTGTGACATGCGCTGTAAGTCTCGCCCTCAATTAACACGTTATGATAGAGCAAATGCTACTTTCTCTGTTCTGATAGCACGAAACATAAACACTCTTTTAATTGAGTGCAGGCGTTTCTACAGCTCAGGTGACACCTCAGCAGCTTTTCTTGAAATCGTCGTGACATCCCTCAGGTCCCGGGTTGAGAACGTCCTTCCTGCTGTGCGACCATTACTTGCGTGGAGAAGTAAAACCACGCGCATTCTCAAGAGCACCGTTACATTTTCCGGATGTATTAAGCACCAACCTATATAGAGAAAGCGAAAGGGCGCACACTATGCAATGACAAACGCGAGCGGACGCGCCGTTGCAGAGGAGCACTCTCCTTCTACCCCTCCCCCCCCCCCCCCCCCCCCCCCCCCCCCCCCCCCCCCCTCTCCCAATTCCTTCCTCACGTTGCTTTTGACGTAGCTGCAAGAGTCTTAAAATATACGCCTACACCACACAAACGTTCGCGCTTCGTCATCGTATGGTTTTTATTCGTGACAGAACTTTTTTATTATTATTATTACAAGCTGCAACAGACTTCCTACATTTGTGAACCCCCACCATGTATCTCTCTTCGCACTGGTAAAATCAGCACCGAATATGCCTATAACTGCTGACCGCTCGCAAGACCACAATTTTTTCATTTATTTCTCTCCAGTGCTAGCGACTGGAACGCCTTCTCCGAGACCTTGCTGCCATCGCCTACTCATCTGGATAACTCCTGCGCTTTCATAATAGAAATATATTTTATATATAATGTGGTTAAATTACTGCATATTTACTTAGTTTCCTCGTTTCTTCGTGCCCGACCCGTACGTAATACCTTTTGGCGAGGACGCTTAACTTATAAAGTTGACTGAAGAAAAGCTCAACCCAGGGCGTAAGAGCTCTTCATGAAGAGATTTCCACTCTGTCAAGGCTAAACCTTCCTGCTACTGTCATATTGCCACGTGGCGTTCGTGGCTGCTTTTATTCTGTTTCAGTGGGCACGGATTACGCCACGTAAGATGAGTGAACAAATGCGTGCGTTGCTAGGGCGAGCTATTTTAAACAGCAGCAGCACCCGTGCGCATGACGACACCGTTCGCGGGAGATTCTTCCGCCGACGTAGGAGCGCCCATGACAACCTGCATTTGACACTCTGGTAGAACGCCGCTTTTGTCGCGCAAGCATCTGCGTAGGCGCGTCAAGCGGTCTGGTGCTTGCAGAAACTAGTCCTTAGAGTGCACTTTTCAACAAGCCGAGAATATTTCTGTTTTTGCCCACAACTCGCTGGTTACGCTTCAGTAACATGTCATAAAAGACGCTTCAAGGCGGCGGTGGGGGCTCTTGTACTGCATGCATTCACATTTCTGGATAGGGAGTATTTCGAAAACAAACCGAGTCGCAGCCACTGAGCGTTTCACGCCGCGCTGCACTAGCATCCACGAGGGTGAGGGGGAAGGGGACGGTGGAACTAGCTCGTTGGTAATTTATTTTGGCATGAGAGATGTTTACTTTGCGCCCACGTTTACTTCGCAGTTAATACGCAGTTAGCACGCCGCTATGTAGGCTGATGAAGCCAGCGATTCCGAATTATATCATGGATATTTGCACGCTTTGCTGCGCATGTTAATACTCTTGTGAAATGTAGAGAGAGCCGTCTCGTGCAATGGAAATCCCTTTTTTGGATGGTAAATCATTGCAAAAGTTCCTCAAGGATGGTGCGACGCCTTTCTATATCAATTTGAACACTGTGTGGATCTGTGGTCGGCCACAACTGACGTCACTCAGTACGGGAGGGGCTTCACAGAACTTATGTAAGACCGATGGGAATTATTCTGAATTATTTCTGTCTCTTTTGTCGCCAAGATTACTAAGCCCAATGGGTTGCGTCATCTTTCCGTTTCACGAAAAGGAAATAAGAAGTCACACTTCTTGTAAACTGTAGTTTTTGTAATTTTTGCAATTTGAGTCTTTTGTGTACTGCATGTATTTTGTTACGGGGCGGCAAGCCGAAGAAAACTAAAGGACAGAGAATAGAGAGATGACGTCCGATGCCTGTGGGATGATTTAACAAACCGAGGCGGGCCTAGCGCGAGCGATCCTGCCCGCGCCACTGCCCGCTTCTTCCTCGCGCGTAACAATATAACCACGTGGTCAACTGTCGAAGGCAGTATGAGAACTTTAAAGCTGAAATGTATAACTGAAAATTTCTTTTCAGTTGTCCATGAAAACCTCTTACGAAACCTGGCTATCAGAAGAGAACAGTTTTCAAGAAAGCGCCAGCACAGCACAACTCTTATACATGTCTCACCTAAGAAAAGAGTCTTTCGTCGCTGGATTCATTTTCTTTGCGTGCCGTTCAGTGGCTTACCTTACGAGTTGCTCCTAAAGCTGGCTGGAGCATTGGGTTTAGAGGTTAGCAGCAAAATCGGCATCTGTATGAGATATTTATTTCTGGTTTTCGATCAACTGTTTGAGCCCGCAGTGCAGTTTCGAGTTGCGCAAGGGCACGAACAATATATAAAAGAATTCTGATGTCTACGGACTTACGCTGCTGTCAGCGATTGCAGCGCTTTATGTGAGCTGAGCAGTTTTTTAAAGGCCCACGCTTATATTTCGGTATTGTGTAGACTATGTAGACTATGTAGACTATGTGCACATTAATGTTTTTTGTTACTTTTTCCCACTGCCACCGGGAACGCAAATAGTTTTTTTATTGGAGGCTTTTAAGAACTCTGATGCGTCAAACGGATCAAAATGAAACTGACTTTTTGTCTTGTTTATTAGGATATTAAAACGTTGATCACGTGTTCTAAATTACACGCAGAAAACACACAAGGGGAGTAATCATTCTACAAATTCGGGTTAATTTAAGGCGCTATTACACTACTTTTCTTCTTTTCTTATCGTCGCCCATCTCCATTCTCCTTCCGTTCCTCCCTCCTTACCTCCCTCCCTCCCTCTCTTTATCTCTCGTTTTATAATTTTTGCCTTCTGGCTGATTTGATCGGTGACCTTAAACGGACTTTATCCACCTAAGTGCTCCTGGTGTGCTTCGTATAAGCGCTCACGCTCAGTGAAAAATTGGCTTCTGTTTGGAAGGTTCAAGAAGGGTCGAACAAGGCTTCAGTTCGCACTCTGTATGCACCGGGCGCAGAAGAAGCACTCAGGTGTCCTCAGTGATACATGCAAAGATTCCCACCGAGGCAGCATTGTTAAGCTGTGTAAATGGCCGATTCAACGAAGACTTCGCCCGGTTCCTTCAAGGGCCTTCCGCCACCATCGCCAGTTGTATCCATCTGAATCCAAAGACGGACGCTGTGTGGCATCCTTTTTCAATTTCATATATCTATCTATTGTAACTAGGCAGTTGTGATCTTTGTTTCCTTTTGTATCTTTAATGTATATTTTTTACATTTTTATGTCTGTTTTTTTTTCATCTAAATTATTTATTTTTTATTTTGGGCGTTTAGCTCCTTTTCTTTTATCTTAAATTGGATTAAGCCTGGCAAAGCTTTGCTGGTCCGGGCTCCCTCTCTCTTTTTTTTTTTTACATTTTGTTCATCATGGTCTGAGAGGAATAATAAAAGGTAAAAAGTAAAAAAGGTGTGTGGCATTGTGGGGATCATTCTTCTTTCGCCTTCACGCTTCTCTGTCTCTCTGCCATCGACTAGCACATATTCTCACCCTCGCTCTAAGCTCTCCCCTCCCTACTCCCTTTCTGATTCTCTGATGCCCCGAAAGCACTCTTCCTCTTCCGGTCAAATTGAACTGCTTTATCCATCCTGGCAGCCTTCGATTATACCCCAAATCTGACGTCAACTCGCATCAGGCCGATAAAAGCGGGGTGACCTCCGCGACGGGCACAGAGACAATGCGCCGCTCTTGAGCGCTGCCTCTGCCGCTTTGTCTTCCCCCTCTCAATCAGCTGTACAAAACCGGCTGCATGGTAATGCACTCATCTTTTTGCTACTTATCTCATGTCTTTCATTTTGCGTATATATTTGTATTCTTTTTGTCACTAAAGTCGACTTTCGCGGAAACTGGTGGAAGGTGGGTGCCTGTTTTATCTCACTCTGGGACTGTGTCCTCGCTCTCCCTGTCTCGCACGCCCTGTTCAGCGTGCATTCGCCATATATGCATTCAACTTGTGCCACTTTGAAAAAACGCGCTCCCAATTAGGAAAAATAAACAAAGAGCCCGCTATTTATGCCACATGGAATTTAGTCCCGAGCCTTTCGTATGTTAATAGGTAAACCCACGTACGCTCTAGGTTATAAGCGAAAACATTATTAAGGCACCACGTTTTTTTCCGGATAACACGGTAATCATGTGGAATTATTGCGGCTGGTGTCATTGTCTCGGTAGCCAGACAATTTCACTTCTGACGACGGCAGGTGCACAGAGGCTGTTGGGATTTAAGCACAGTCGGCGTCGTTAAAATCATCACCACTGTCCACTGTATCTTTCGGTGAAAACGTTCCGCAGTCACTTGCTCTGATTGGGAAAACAAGAACCGAACGGAAAAATTGCCGGACGCGATGTCACGTGTTACGAAATAGCTTGGAAGTTGGTTCTCTCACGTGCAGCTCGACATCTTTCTCTATTTTTCGACCATGTTAGCAGCAAGCCAGAAACTGCGTAAAATTTTGCGGCCAACTGCCGTTAAGTATGTTTTTCAGTTTTATCGCAACGGCGTTGGCGTAACATGAAAGTGGAGAAAGGAAAACCAAAGGGAAGATGAAGAAGGTGCACGGTCCTAGTCTGATAGCCGGCATGGAGCAACCTCATGCATGGCTCATTTGATCACGTCATGAAAAGGCATCGAGCTCTCTGGTCCGACTAACAAAATGAAAAACGCATATACGCCAGTTAACGCGTATTGTTAGCACTAAAACTTTCAGGTGATTCATAAAGTTTTGAATAAAAACAAGACATTTTTTCTAAATATATTCTGGCATCAAGAGACCGAATTTATCAGTCTTTCAGTGCCAGAAGAAGGTGGTAAATTTTCACAGCCATGTACCATACGTTTTACAAAGTATGAAAATAGTTGACAATTAGAATGTTGAAACCCCACGCTTTGTGGAATGAAGACCCAGTGGATTGTACAATTGTCTTAAGTTTGGAAGACATATGAAAAGCGTGATATACTGAAAATAAGTTTACATTGGTGCTGACGGCAAAGCTTGTTTGCACGAAAATGGCTATAAAGGCTGTTAAGGATGGCGACAACTAGTTGGACGCGATAGTTGCCTATTTCGACCATTAAGGCAGGAATTCGCGACTGAAAGAGGTGGATCGGTGAACTACGGCGACAGCGACACGCGACTGGAAATGGCCATCACACACACACAAAGAAGGTCGGAAGAGAACGCGGGGTGTTCGGCTGGTCATCGACACTCGTCAACGACGGGCCATCGGGAACAAAAAGGTTCAGGTGGTTCCCGCATGGCGGCCGGGCAGACACCTATTCTGAGTAGCCGAACGAAGTAAAAGAAAAGGTAGTTTTTGGCTACACTTCTCCAATTCCTCTTGCCGATGGCGCGCGGTGACCCTTGTGACGCAGGTGTGTGCCTAGACCATGAGCCGCCGGAAGACATCGAGCTCCTCTTATGCCACCATCTATACCACCACAACGGCATCCACCTCATTACCAAGTCTAAACTATTTCGAGGGGGCGTGTCTGCAGGAATGACAGTAGCTCTGTTTACATGGACCCGACAGCGAAGGGTCACGTTGGAGAGTGGAGTTGAGTAGACTCGAGCCTACCGGGTTTACATGAACCCGACCCGACGAGCGCAGAACTGGCTCTGGATGAGAGGCGATTAAGGTGGCACCACGCGTTATGGCGAAGAACTAGTACACAGCACCCGATTCTGTTCTTTTTTTCCCGTGCATCCCTGGCGTTTTCTATACTGTTCTCCTCTCCCACTGTGCCCTGACTCACCCGGACAGCGTTTACATGCTTCCTGCAGCGGGGCCGAGTCCAGTCAATCCACCCCCTGCGCAGGAGTTGACTCCACCTGATGGGGTTTACATGAACCCGATAACCAGTTTTCGACCCGTTAACTCAACTCAACCCGCTCCTGTCGGGTTGATGTAAACGCCGCTCGAGTGGTCCTGTGAGTGACATTGAAGTGATAAGGGCACTCCCTCCTCGACAAGCCCGCCCTTCAACTACAGGAAACCTGGGGAACACGAACTCTATAAAGCTCTGTGTGTATTCGGGCATCGTTGTTCTTCTCTGCTCCTTCAAAAATGAAAATAAACGAAGCTTTCATCCTTCAACTCCTAACTCCTTCGCTCAGCAGTACTTCTTCCTGGGTGGAGCGGGCATTGATGCGGCCGATGATCTGTTCAGCGGCACCCGAGTCCCACCTTCAACAAGGTGTTGCCAACGCCACTGCGTTGAGGAATAATGCCTGCTACGTGTTCTAGATAGAAAAAAAAAAGCCTATTTGTTTTAGAAAGGGCATCAAATTCCCCGTAAGAAAGATCACCAATATAGAGCACAAGCTGAGAAATCGGTGCGAGAAAAGGTTCACTGTGTGCACATGCTGAAGTTATAATTGTTTCAAAGAAATGTGATTAATATGCCGTCTTTTCAGAGGCTAGAATTTCATCACCAACAAATAATCTTGTTGCTTCTTTACATCGTAACAAACTGTGGATATAGAAGTTGTTTCGAAGCAACATTGCCTGCGAATTTAGGTTGTGGCCTAAGACACAATAATTGACCTTCATTAACCTTGGCAGCATAATACGCTTATTCAAAAAAGTAGCTAAAAGCACCACCGACTGCCCCGCAAATTCGCACTAATAAATGAATAGGAAAATATCTAACACACATCTAACCTTAAATGGAAATAACTTGTCATATATTGAGTTGCAGTGTTTACTACAAAGCAGGTGTTATAGCGGTTGCTTTAAACCAACACTTTCACTGTACTTGATACCTGAGCGTGGCGAGGTCAAAACGCTTCGTTAGTCGGAGAAGCGTTCTGTCATAGTGCAGAAAAAGCATCGAATTCCCTCCCGAGCTGATGCTGGAGATCGATGCGTTTAAGATCACCACACATACAGTAGAATGAAAAACAGACTTCGAGCTCTTAAATTTTAAAGCCATCCAACAACGACACCACGCACTCAAAAGAAAAACCCATATAGTGCTCCTCGTGTTTCTTTACGTGCGCATATATCAAGAGGTGTCAACACTTAATTTTCTTTTTCAATCATTCAGTTTTACCGACACGCTATAACCTCGGCGGGCATCGTCGCAGCTCAAGGGAGCGGATCGAAATGGAAGGTCCCCTTCCTTCGTCGGCACCGTTCTTTCCGCTAAACGATCATGCCGTAAAGTCCAGCCGATGTTAAGGCGTGACTAGAATGAGGGAATTAAAAGCACGCGCACGGAAGCTATAGGAGGGAGCGCAGAAATGAGTGCGGAAATGGCGCCAATTGCGAGCTGACGCTTGTCCCTGGATCGCCGAGTTGGGGCGCCGCGATTCCGCACGCAGGGTGTGCTCAGTGGAAAGGAAAAGTCGCCGGAGCTTCCGAAAGCAATAGCTGCGCGTATTTTACGAGGCGAGTAAAATAATGACTCAGTGCGGCTTATGCAGAAAGACTTGAGATAGATAAGTGCTCTCTTGGCACAACCCAGCTGACGATAGGAGAGTGGCGTGGAAACCACAATTGGTTTAGGCTGACTTACGGACTGGGCCCAAACATAATGAGAAGGTTGCACTATTCGGGTGCGTCTTACGTACTGACATTTTACATCCGGCGCTAGCTCTTTCTTTTCATCATCTCGTCCAATTTAGTTTTTCGTTTTAACTCAGCTTCCAACATGACAACCAAATAGCCTCAGACAGTTTTGATGTTTGTGTTTCGTATTAAGAAAATTACGGGACAATGACCCCAATTCTAGGAACTGCCAAACCCAGCATTCGATGTTGCGAATGTAATATGCTGAAATTTAGTAACCAAACCAATATTACAGAGAAGGCAAGCTATTGCATGCCTGAAAAAAAATTCAGAAAGAAGGAAGTAAAGCTGCAAATGAGGCTCACCTCGATGTCTTGTTTCCAGCAAAGAAACGCAAGTGAGATGCCCCGTTCTAGTCGATTATATCCAAGAGTAACTCATGGCGATGCGAGATTTTTGGGCTCCTGCATGGCTACCTGAAGACACTGAGGACTCATGGCTTTTGCTTGATCCTGAATTCCAGATCTGGGATTCAGTTTCTTACAAACAACAACCAGGATAAACACCCTGCAATGAACGTCGACGTAGAGGCCTTGCTTTAGTCCTTGCTGCAGGTGGGACTTTTGAGATGTGTGCAAGAGTGCATTACGGCGGATTGGTTTTCACAAGTGATAGCCGCATTGTGGTGTCAACTTGATTAGGTTGGTCATAACGTATTGCGAATAAATCATTATCACTGCGTCTCTCATAGCCTGAGTCACTTTGGGACGCTAAGCTCCACAAGCCATTATCAGTAGGAGAGGGAGCGGTGTCTATCAAAAAAATGAAGCGTATGTATATTATCTCACGCCGCTCCGTTGCTGAACGACATTTCGCAAAGTGATGGTGGTATTACAGCTCAGAATGAAGGGCTTTGGTGTAGTGGCAATCTGGTATGTTCATAAATATTTGCGTGGACAAAAGAGGGTTCCGATAATATAGCGCCCTATGGTTTAGGTATCTTCATATGGGAGGTCAAGGTTTGTCTTTTATATGACACCCTTCTAAGCCGGACTGTGTCGAGTTTCAGGGCTTGCAGCTGAGCTCTGCAGATATGTATCGGAGTTACTGCCCCAGGTTGGAGAAACCATTGTTTGGTTACAAGCCAGCCCATATGAATTTACTATACAATTGGTTGGCGATCGCCTGCCGCCCTAGATCTTTCTGTAAATACATGTAGGGAAATTGGGGCTTATTCCGAACTGACGTCCTCCGCAATTTCCCGTTCGTTGCTCCACCTACTGAGCGGCGGCGACAGCTGTTTATTCTTACACTTTATTAGAATGCCATGATACCTTGACCAAATGCTTAGGAGAAACCTTCATGGTGGTGTGGATTTGTAATAAGGGTAATTACTCATTGCCATCCATCCAAGCGCATTCATATGGTGATAAAGGGAAGCTATACATCTTTCTCAAGAACTTCGCAGTCAAAGAAAAATTCGTCCTGGACCGCAGATCAAACCCAGGATCACCGCCTTTCCGGGGAAAGTCACTTTGGGTGGTGTCAATGAGTAATTACTGCCTTATTACAAATCTACTCCACCTTTGGGGTTTCTCCTAATTATTCGACAAGCACCACTCCCACTTAGAGTTATTGATCAATTCGCTTTAGCCCTACCATTTCTTCTGCTGACCGTCCTGGTCAGCTCAGTTGGTAGAGCGACTGCCCCGGAAAGGCGCTGGTCCCGGGTTCGATCCGCCGACAAAGACGAATTTTTCTTTAACTGCGAAGCTTATAATAAAGCTCTACAGCTTTCCTTTGTAGCTGTAAGGTTGCGCTTTGGTCGATGTCAATCAGTAATTACTCTCTTATTACAAATCTACTCCACCTCGGTGGGCTTCCCCTCAATGCTCGACCAAGTCAGTTTTCCGTGTGGTGTCCGGAGTTTGAAGAAGGCTGGTGAAGGGGCGATGATGTCCGGCGAAAGGTTTACGGAGAGCGGTGATGCGATGTACGTTCGTTCGTAGAGCGGTCAGGGGAAGTCCACAGTGGAAAGGGGCGATGAAGCTCATTGTCTTAGTAAGACTGGCGAGGAGGAAACTGGTACTCGTCGTCACATTGGAGGTGCATCGTAACTATCGCCGCTTCCTTTTCACCGTGGTATTCTTTACACTGAAGCAGCGTTATATACGCATGAACTTTGTACAAACTATTAAGACACCAGTGCCCAATCAATACTGTGTGGTATAAACAATGTAAACAAAGAATACCAAAACAAA
Source organism: Amblyomma maculatum (assembly GCF_055883805.1). Classification (NCBI taxonomy): domain Eukaryota; kingdom Metazoa; phylum Arthropoda; class Arachnida; order Ixodida; family Ixodidae; genus Amblyomma; species Amblyomma maculatum. The sequence goes on along the minus strand of NC_139347.1, from coordinate 46,582,141 downwards.
ACAGACTTTGCACAAACTATTATGACACCAATGTCAAACCAACACTGTACACAATACGGCACAAATAAGCAATACTCACAAGAAAATAGGCAGTGTATAAGAAATAATTAAGAAGGACAAACACTCCGACGGAAAATGAGTTTGGGCGCACACTGCTTTCAGCTAAAAAATCATCTTTTTGAAGTGGCCTTTGGCTGAAACAACAGATTCGCAATGACGGTCCACCAGGCGTGTTTCCCAGATACTTATTAAGTTAGAAAGAACTTGCCTAACGGATCGACAAGAAATCGCAGTTCGTTGAAGTATCATAAAATGCGGTATCAAATTGTCAAAATAACCCTTTTTTTTTTTTTCAGTGGCCGTTCCGTGATATTCTAAAAAAGCTCAACATCTTTGCTATTAATACAGCGATGCTCAATCGTTTGTGTGCAATCACAAACGCGGAAATTTAGATTGCGCATTAAATTTCATTTATGTGTAACTAACAATCCACAGGCAGTGTCTCAGTGTGTAGCTAATAGAAAAAAGTCTCTGCTGATGGCAAGAGAAGCAGTTTATGTACTCTTAGGAGTACGTCATGTGCCAGTAAACCAAAATACACTGAGTGGTACATTGGCACTGAGAAAAGCTTACAAAAATAAACCCTTGTTAAAACCGATTCCTTGGCGCTGTGAACAGAGAAACGAACAGGTAAGAAACGAACAGCCAAGCTCCATAATTATGAACGGCAAGAAACATGACAAGACGCAATGCGAGTCGGCGAAAGTTTCATTAAATTGATTTATCAGAACACACGTGCAAGCGAATGTGAACTGTCGCTAAAGACCGGAATAGTAAAACTATCTGGCGGATATCCGGATGGAGTAAACAAAGCCCGCCAGCGCTTACAGGCCGGAACGTTGATCCCGTCTCCCAAATTCAAAGGTTATTTTTAGTGAAGACAAACAGATTGCCGTGCAAAATATAGAGAGATTCTAGGGAATAAAATTTTGGGCGTAGCGCTGAAGAGCTGGTACGCGATTCTACAGTAATGTCAGTAATGTGTCCTATACCTACCTATCAGCACCCAAAGGAAGCCCAAGGTAAAATGCATGTCAGTTTCACTCTAGCATATTCAGCAGATGTCGATCGCCGCATATCGAACCAGAGATCACAACGTTTACACCGATTGACCCGGGCCTGTGGCACTAAAACTAAGTCCCCCGTTAAACGAATAACATCATTTACACCTGGATTATCAGCCCCGAAGAACGTGAAGTCTTTTCTTTTTTTCTCTATCAAACTATGTCAACCTTGGATCAATTCTTTTTGAATACGCCTCTCTTAAAAAAAAAAAAAAATTCTACGCGCTTGACTGCAAATGGACGTCTTTAAGAAGCAATCTCCATTCACTCATCTGTGAAACAAGGTTGCCCATTTTGTCCTCGCTCTTGTTTGCTCCATAATTGGAAACTCGTAGCTATCTCCGCAGTCAATCGCATACATGCGGACTCCAACCCACACTCTTGCTGTGCACTGCACGTTTATGTCTCCACCAAATTCTATCTGAGCTCCAAAGTATTCACGAGTCGTATTTGGTTTAACTAGCTAAAATTCTAACGGTTTCTCGAAAGTATTTTTATGTTCTTGAAGTTTGATGCAATTGCAATCTCGTGTTACTCTTTTATTTACCAGACTACTGCGGTAAGCTCACGCTAGCAAAAGCATTTTCCTGTAGCGACTATCCTTCGTAGGGCATATTATTCCTCATGAATTTAAAGAGAGTTACCGTAGGTCATTGCGCAATATTGGCCTTGAGAAAGGGTTACAAAAGCGCTCCAACCCACTTGCACCATAGGGCTGCCCTGTCTCGGTGTTCCCAGTGTAGTGTATCGTATAAGGTGTTCTAACAGACTGGTATGTTATGCCCTTTCGCAGCGGCTTCAGTTATATTTAGCTACTCTACACAGTAGCGCTCTGGGAAATGGGAAAATAACGTTCTGCAACCGCACAGAGACAGCTTTGCTCCAAAACACAATCAGTCATGAACATGCAGTCAGTAACAATTCATGCTGGTATTGCCACGTGTCTTTTCGGCGACCGGAGACGGGTAGAGAAGGTCAGGTCTGGGGCCTTCGCAAACAGAGGGCAGAAGCAAGAGCTGAAGTCAGGCCAAGCGGGGGCGACCGTGTCCACGAGCCATTCGCCATTATCTTCCTTGTCGCCAATCTGCCTCGTGCATGCAGCACAAGTATATAGTTTGAACGGGTGACTTACCTTAAGTTAAAGACAGCCCTAATCTATGCCATATGGCAAGTCTTCGAATAAAAAAGGAAACACAAGATTAGGTTGTGAAAATCTGGAACAGCTATGGATGTCTTCTGTTTCGCACGACGAAAATCAGTGTGCTTGAACAGTGAGCCTAGATAAGATGTTGATAAGGATACGGCAGTGGTACTCCAAGATCACTCGCGGCACCAAATACGCCAGTGTTACCGGCATAGACACGTTTATGCATATCGTAAACTGGGGAGCACTGATGAGTCGCGAATGCTTCCATAATTTCACTTTTTAGGGAACGTCGAGGTGGTAGTGAGTTATTGTGTTAAACACTCGGAAGCCGCCTAAGCTCCTATAACATGAGAAACGAGCGGCTCTTCAAAGATCTTTAATGCGTATCTTTGTAGGGAGCGTCTGTGCAGAGAGCGTACACGAGCTGTTCCGCGCACATGCCGCTGCATGCGTCATACTTATTTCGTAGCAAAGGATCGACACAGCTTGGGCCGAGCAGTTGAGGGATTTCAACAGCGAGAGCTTATCACTACCACTATCGCCAGTTGCTGCCGCTCCTTCCCAGGTTTGTTGATTCGTCCTTTCCTTACATGTTCGCTTGTTTCACGAAAGGGAACAGCATGTCGTGAGCTTCGGGAATTCATTCTAAGCATCCGGACCAGACTTACGCGATTCGCCGGGTGCTTCGCGCATAGCTCTTGCCGTTTTTGCGCGCGCCGCTTTGATTTTGTTGTGCTTCTCGGAGGGCACCCTTCCCTCCTCCAAGTGATGATCTAGTTGTTTTTGGATTGCGGTGCGTACCGCAGAGCTCCCGACACACAGATGCATTAAAAGATTCACAGGGTGGCTCGCGGGGAATCGAAAGCGCGTCGGGCACGCACGCTGCAAGTGAGCGCGGATGCTTACGGCGGCGCGGGTGTTTTCTGCTTCCCAACACCGCCACATATATGGGAGAAACTCCGCTCCGCCCACTTGCTACAATATTTGTCTCTGCTTATTTGGACTGCTTCACCCTTTGTCGCTTTGCGCAGCTTGTATACTTGCTTGCACAGAACACAAGAAAGATGAGTGAAAAGGATAGAGTCCTCTCAGAGTGAGAGCTGAAGTTCAGAACGCGCCTTCCAAATCCCAAATTAAATGAGGTGGTCGCTCGGGATTTGCTGAGCTGTGTGAAACATTTCTCAGTGAACGCCTTACAAAACAAACAGCTCGGTAGGAAGGCACAATGTTAGATTAATTTTTGCATGCGTTCGGGCTGTATAGTAAAGGCCATACAAGGGACACTCGGTACGTGGAGCCACGTGTTTGGGCATGAATGTTTCCTGCTGCGAAGGTACTGCATCCTTGATTATGTATACCTACCTTTGTTAGTTCTCAAGAAAAACAGACGCTGAAATGACACACCTGTTTTTGTACTTCGTCTATGTCGTCTAGGTAATGTATTGGTTCCTTCATCAAACTGTGCAGCGAACGGCGGCGAACAATTGAGGAAACAACGCATTAACCGGTACGATTACATGAGAACTATTCTGAAGGCTTAACACTTTTCAATAGAAAGAGAAGCATTCTGGGAGATTATCTTCTAGCGATAAATTTGATTCTCTATTCATATGATCTGCCATTTGTTGCTCCACTCAGCGACGCAAGGAGTGGGGAAAGACTTAAGGCTGGTTGTGGATCAAGCTCACCTATGCTTCGCATATTACATGGGTAATATTGTAGCATGCGCTGACGACAAAAACGCGCAGAAATGTGAGAGAAAGAAGCGCGCTAGCTCTGTGACTGAGCTCTAACGCTGTTTCTGGACTCTGAGCCCTGCCCTAGGCACAATTGGGAGGGGCTTCGTTTACGCGACACTTGGTGCAGGTGCTGGGTGCGACTTTCATGCACCGGACGCCCCCTGCAAGCCGGGAGCCAAGCTCACGTCGCACCCCTCAGGTGGAGACCCCAGTACATCAGAGCAGTCGCCGACTGCAAGGTCTTCCTCCCGAGTGTGGTCCTCTTTCTGACCCCAAACTAACAAAGAACATCGGTGTTTGCGCGATGAATCCGCCGGTATTGACATCTCCGGTCCTGCTTCATCAACAGCGAGATCCACCACGTTTCCACGGCCTGCCCATGATGACGCTTAAGACTGCCTGGAGCAGTTCGACCGAACGGCTGTCGTCAACGCCTGGAACGCTGACCCCAAGCTGCGCCATGTCTACTTCGCCCTGGAAGACTCTGCGAGAACATGGTTTGAAAATCACGAAACCGGACTCAGCACTTGGTACATATTCAAGCCGGAATTCTTGCATACGTTGACCCACACACTTCGCAAGAAAAAGTGAAACTGCTTTTAAATAGCCGAATACAAAATCCCAATGAAACTGTGATGATGTACACCGAAGAGATGACGCGACTGTTTCGACGTGCAGACCCGACTATGTCGGAAGACAAGGAAGTGTGCTTTTTCATGAAGGTTGTTAAAGAGCAGTTCTTTGCCGGCCTAGCGCGAAGTCCGCCAACAACAGTAGGCGAATCCATCAGGGAAGCGACCACCATCGAAAAGGCACTTGACAGGCGTGTCTGGCAATATCGGTGTACTACTGTGCCCATAATCCCCTCCAAAGCAGATGAAGCCATACAATGTTCGACAAAATCGTTGCGTGATACGATCCGGGCGATAGTACCTGCCGATTACACCACAGCTACAGGCGCAACAGTTTCTAACATTATCCGTGAAGAAGTACAACAGGCGCTAGGCGTGCCCGCTCCCGTTGCAGTGCCCGCACCCGTGGAGCTACACCGCCGCCTCAGACCTTGAGTTACGCCACGGTCACCAGCCGCTACCTGCCGCCTTCGACGCCGTCCTACGAGCCACGCACACCGGTCACCCGTGGGTCTTCTGGACCAAACGTATGCCGCCGCGGCTTTGTGCTATCATTGCGGGAAGGCTGCACACATGTGTCGCCGCTGCACCTACAGGGAACTCGGCCTCCGTGGGTTTCCTCTTGATGCCCGTCTTCCGTTGCCTGGACAGCAGCCACTCGAAATTACAGAATACCTTTCGCATGCCGATACAGGCCCAAGCCGCTTCCGATCTCCGTCGCCTCGCAGGTACAGCTTTTCTGGGCCTCAGGGGCAACCTCAAAGTCCCCGCCAAGTCGAAAAAAACTACAGAACTTTGTCAAAAATACGACAAAATATTCTGTAGTTCTGTCGTAACCATCAAATTTTTCTGTAGTTCTGTAGTACTTTTCTGTAGTTCTGTACTAGTTCTGTAGTATATTTCTGTTGTCTGTTGTTCTGTAGCACTTTCATGTTGTAACTGCAGAAATTTCTGATGTTACTACAAAATGGTCTGTTGTCAGAACAGGTTTCCCGTCAAAAACCGCACAGAAATTCTGTCGTAACATCAGAAGATTATCTGTAGTTTTTTCCGACTGAGCGTAGGGGAAACTAGATGCAGCAGCCTCTGGAAGTGCGGCTGCTCAAGTACGAACATTCCAAGATCCTCCGCAGACACACTACAGTTCTTCTCCGCACACCACAGTTCATTGCACACGGAAACCAGCAGAACCGACACCTAAACATCCCGCCGACCCTCAACGTAGCAACGAAGCCGACCTCCGAGTGACCACTCCTTCAGAGCACGGTAGCCGAGACCGAATTGGATGTGGCCGGCCCCGCAAATTTCTCAGTAAAGTTTTTCGTCCCTACACACGTCAGTGGGATTTGAAGTACAGTCGTAACGATGCTGGCTGCCTGGAGACGGGATAGCCGGTCTTCATCGGCCGCCTTGCCATGCAAAAAGCATTTCGTGCAGGCGCAATCAGTTTCCGTTGCTTAAATATCCCACGAACCCAACCAGATCTCCAACGGGAAACGACTCGTCACCAGACTTTCCATTGTTAGGACGTCTACATCAACGACGACAGTGCAAAGCTGTCGGCTTACGCCTTCTTGAAAAGCGCTTGTTTTAAAGTGCAAGTCCTTGTTTCGCCCCAGCCGAGATTGCTGCTTGTCCTTAGTTGTCTCTCAGTTTTTCAAACAAGTTGTTCGACTGGTCTTCAGTTATTAAACGGGTTTGGAGCCAGCTTTTCCCTGGGCCACCGAATAGTGCTTCGTGCGCGGTAGGAGAGGGCTTTATTATAATGGAAGGATGGCTTTCGGCCGCTTTTCACGACAATAAGGGTGATGGGTGTGTAGGTGCAGAAGGAAAGTCTGTTTTTTTTTTTTTTCTCAGTTAACTCAGAGCGGCATGTCGTAAGTAATCGACTTTGCTTACACTACTCGAAGAGTCGAAGCCGGCCGCTATCACTGCCACACGCCGTCTCTGAATGTTAAGTTGCAGTGCTTGGTCGTAACTGGTGTGCTTAGATGGACACGCCGAGCGATATTGGTAAATTTTATATCTATCGTGTAAAAATAGGGCAACTACAAATAAGATCCTGTAAGCCTGCTCTACTCTGTCTCTAAGAATTGGTACGTCTATTTCAAAAGTGTTTCCCGTCTTGCATACGTCTGAGTCTCTGGCAAAGCGGAAATTTTGCCGTTGTACAGGATGGTTGATTGTGCGAAATGGTCAGCTCGGAAGAATTCATAACTGGTTTTTTCAAATGTTGGTGCACCAACTATAAACTACTTCCCAACTTTTGGAAAAATATACCTGACGCGTATCTTTGTGCAGGGTGCCCTTGCCATCTCCGCATAACATTGCGAGTGTCGAAGAAAAAAAATGGCCAATTCCGGAAAATCAGTTTTGCAGCAATGAACAGAATATAGAAAACCAATGACTCCAGTTAAGTACGTTGACTTATATGTTGGGGTAATGCTGAAGGGTTTTCTCGAGCAGGGAAATATATACTACACCGCAGTTGAACTATACAAAAAGTAGGCAGCTTTCGCGGTCTCGCATATTGGAAGGCACCAAGCACAGCTCAGATAGCACTTCACGAAAGAACTATGACAAACAACAGAACAAAATGTCAACAGAGTCTTGTTTTTGCGCTATTACTCTATTGTTGCATATTAGTTAAAAAGAAAGGTCTCCACTGAAAGCATGGAGTTTTCGGAAGCCCAAATGATAGGCGCGAACGACACTATACTGTTGAATTATTAGCTCATTTTACTAAATAATGCTATTTGCAAAGAATTGGGTCAATTTTTATTCAGAGGTTGAGGTTTTTTCACCAAGAAAAAAAAGAAAGAAAGAGATAAAGGCATTAGATTTCACATAGCAAATTTATTCCGATTCATAGACACAAGCATCCCTCAGAGCACGTCACTACGGCTTAGTTATTAACTTCTATATCTCTACATTTATTTCAACACGTATTAAATTTTTAATTTGTTCACTGAGCCCCCAGAAAATACAGGAGATTGATTCGGCGAATTAAAGAGGCTGGATTTGCACGGGAATTGGCGCGGAGATACGACGCCAGCAAGCTACGCACGATGAGAGGAAACGCCAGCGTGGCTGCGGAAAAGTCAGTTGGGAAAATTAACATCATAATGAAGAATTTAGTGCAAGTTTTCTCTCTTTCACCTAGAAAGAGTCCCCTAACGCGGGAACGGCGGCAGAGGAAATTCGTGCCTCGGGGCGACATAGCGGAGGCGAAGGCTCCGCTGCCGCCGTCTTGTTGACACAGTTCAGCCTTCGAATTATATTCGATGGCGGCGGGCTGGTTGTCACAGCAGAAGGGAGCTAACAAAGCGTCGTCGAACGTCGGAGCTGTTCCAAATAGGAGCAAAAACACTGCTTCTGAAGTTCCCTCTCAACTACAATGCGGCAAAGAAGGGAATAAATAGGATGCAAACACGCGCTCCTCACAGCGCTACGCCGAATAGAAGTGACGGCATTAACTCTCATCAATGCAGCGCGAAGAAGAGCGACAAATGACAGAAAGCAGAAAAAAAAAGAAATCTCCTTTTTTAAGACATGAATCAGGTGTCGAAACTTTATAACTCTGCGATTTCTACATGGATCTCTATCTTAACAATCTAATATTTGTCGCAGCCTTTCAAATTATGTTCTTTACGGCATGTTTGTGGCGATTCTCGGGAGCGAATTTGGGCGTATAATTTTCTATCCTGCACTGAATGCTACAGGCGAATTTGAAAAGCTGGCAGAAACTTAGGCAAGAATGTACGACGCTTTTTAGTGCATGCAGCACTAAAAAGCTTTGAGATGAGACGGAGCCCATGAAAAGCAAAGTTAATCGTCTAAAGTTGGTTGTGCAAACATGGAGATAAAGACACATAAATGATGCCATCAAGCCCTAGCAAAAGTTTATTAAAATATCTTGCTGATCGTTTACGCCAGTTTACTTAAAACGCGTAGGTGCTGAAGTATGAGTTTCACACTGAGCATGAAACATATATAAGCCATTTTTATCGTCCTCGTTAAGGGAATTTCTTGGCATTCGTTATATTTTGTGGTTTCTCAGACTCTACTAACGTAGTGACATATACCAGACGTTTTTTTTGGACATTTCAGCGATGTGGCCATGAATGTGCAATACCGTCGAACTAAGCACGCAAATATGCGGTGATTTCTTTCTGAGGTAGTTTCGACCTTTAGCAGCGGACCGGCAAAAGATTGCGCGGGAGCACAGGGGGGTCAGGATCCTGGATGAAAGTGAAAGGTATTCAGAAAAGAATAAAAAAGACTTGGACCTGAGGAGCGCCGCTTTTCCTGCCACTATATACACTAAGAGAGTTTTTTTGTTGTTGTTCTCGTATCTTAGCGGTGCTCTTAGCGTTACGACTGCGGTAAAAACGAAAGGAAATGCGATCGAGGCTCAAAACTCTACGGCCAAACCTTCCCGTAGCTGAAGTGAGGAGCAGAACAAAGGGAGATGCCGGGTCATAGTTCCCACACGTTCAGAAACCGGCCTTCTGCAGAGGAACGGCAAAAGATCGCGTGCGAGCACAGGGGGCTCTTTCCAGATTAACCGATGGCATCGTGGGGAAACGCAAAGCGCTCACGGACCTGGCAATAAACTGAAACAGCCTCTGCCCGAATGCGATGCTAGCCCTTAATTGAGCGTGTAAAAGGGGGCACGCCTCACAGTCTGCCGTCGTCGAAGTGTGCACTAATGGCGCTGGTGCGGCCCTATATGCTGCGGCGTCCTACAGCGCGCTTGTTACGTCCGTCTTCATCTGAGTACGAACAGTTCCGGCAGGGGACGCTTCTATAGAAAGAGGCACGAATCGTAAGGAACCACGTTCTTGCAGCCAGCAATGTGTTTTCCCATGTGGAGCACCGTTATCGATAGCCAAGGAAAGTTACCCTGGGGAATGAGAATGCGCTATCAACTGCAACTAGGCCGCCGCCTCTTGAGTGCGAGAAAAGGGCGTTGGTAGTTCTTTGTGACTAACTTTACCTCCCGTGATGGAGGGAGCTGGAACCGATAAAACCTGATTGGGGCCTGAGCGCTGCGTTAGTGTGTGTTCTATGCGACGGTCGATGCTTTCTCAGCGCATTCCTGTTTTTCTTCGCTTGAACAATAGCGTCGGGTACCTCAGTTCATGAGGATGGAGGTGGTTTTGTGGAATGCCTGAGCCCTAAGCAAACGAATGGCAGTTCTTGGGGACTCATGACAAAAAATACAAAAAGGAAGTGGGAGTGGCAGGCCTACAATGATTCGCGTGCACAGCACAAACGGGAACTTGATTTCTTGTTTCTAATAAATCGACTGAAGGGCACCTTTCAGAAAGAGAATGGTTTCGTGTGAGGGCGTAAATAATACCCGCTCCCACCCCCACCTCCCTCCCTCGCCGCCTCAGCCCCGAAGTCCGAAGACTAAACTTGCCCAGGAAAATTTGCTGATCAAAATTACGCTGTCTCTCGTAGAAGAACAAAAAACGATCTGCACCGCAAGTGAAGGTATTCTCTGTACCCTTCCTTTAACCTGAAAGGTATACTGTTTATGAAGGCATTGATTTTCGTACTTTACACAAAAGTGAACCGGCAGCTGAAGATACGAGACCACATAGTTCTGAGTTAGATAAAGCGTGGTAAAAAGGGAAAAGCCCTCTTACAGTCAAGCGGAATCAAGTTCAAGCTAGAATGTAAAGAAACCCTGCACGCAGCGTTGGGTCAACTAGCGCTTTTGAGACAGAAAGGCAACAAGAGAAAAGAGCCGATGGAAAGGATAACTACCGTGGTGGTTTGATAATGGGTGTATATATCGCAAATTATGGTAGGCAGTTATTTCCATGCTAACCTTCGTGCAAAAGTGCAGTGGTCGGCAAGCCAGCTAGCGAAGAGTTAAACACGATGTACTACGAAAAGTACGACACGAGATTTTTTTTGGAACCATCAGTAGAATGTATATAACTGGCGGGGCTCTGTAACATCAGTATCAT